>NC_087169.1:18203641-18286141 GCF_035594125.1 Scylla paramamosain
GCAGAGAGAGGCAGAGAGAGGGAGGGGAGTAAGAGCAGTAGTGACAGGTGTTTAGCATAATCCAATCAGCGAAGCGGTACCTAAAATTAGCAAAGCTGGAAATCTTAATTAAACCATTTGAACGCTACTCGACCTACCTGATCTCGTTAATTAATCACTTCAGGTTAAAAAGAATAGAACGTACCTTTATTTTCGTAACTACAATATCGGTATCCACACAAATTAGCATACCTGGAGTTCTGATTAGAAGGTATATTTAAAACAACCTTCCTTTCACACCTGGGAGAGGACTAGTGGGTGAACAGGTGTGTGTGTGTGTGTGTGTGTGTGTGTGTGTGTGTGTGTGTGTGTGTGTGTGTGAGAGTGAGTGTGCTAATGAGGTGTGTCAAGGGAAAGTTCAGGTGTGCACGATGCTTACCTGTGAACCGTTACACAGGTGTCACAGGTACTACAGGTGTTAAGTTCACTCTCCTCCTGACCGCTACGTACTCTGACCACTCTGATTCCTTGTTTACTTGTTTATCAATTTTCTATTCTCCTTTATTCCATCTTCTTATTCCTCCTTTAATTGTTTTTTGTCTTTCTTTTGTGATCTGATTCAGCTTCTGTTTAATATTACCAGTTTTTTTTTTTTTTATTTATTCTTTCATTTTTTTTTTTTTTACTTGCTGTTTTTTTTTTTTCGTTTTCTTATTTCATGTCTATATTCCATTTCTATCTTCTTTATCATTACATTCCTCCCTCTTCTTTTTCATGTAAGTATTCAATTTCTCTTCTGTACTTTATAGCCTTTTATTATTACACTCCTTCTTCCTCTTACGTACTTGACCAATTTTTTTTTTTTTCCATCTCCATTTACCATTCCATTTCCTCATTCCTCTATTTACTCGTTTACTTTGTGTCCCTGTCTTTCCTGACCCCCATTCCGTTGCTGTCACTCTTCGTTCACCTTTAGTCAGTCTTGTTTGTTTGTCCCCAACCGTGTGTGTGTGTGTGTGTGTGTGTGTGTGTGTGTGTGTGTGTGTGTGTGTTTGTTTCAGGTTGAGGGATCAGTGTTAAAATGGCTGGCTACCTACATCTGTGTTTACCTGAGTGCGTGCAGTGTACGTGCGTGCGTGCGTGAAATAACTCGTGCGGATGCGTATTTTAAATTGCCAAGCGTATTAATGTGCCTGTGTAAACGTAATAGCTTTTCTGCGGCTTACCTGAGCGCGTCAAAGGGATTTTACCTGTACACTATTTTCCAGGTAGCTTCGTATTGTCCATTTGTGCTTTACTGTTGCCAACGAAACGCGACATTACTGAGGGAATAGAAGTGACGGTATGGGTCTTCTCTTGGTTGCTTATGTTAGAGCTTGCCAAAGTTGATCACTCGTCTACACTTCATTCTGTTCTCTGTGTTTTGTATTAGTCATCTCTACCTTTGCCTTCTGTTTCTTCTGCAATCTCATCTCCATATGATCTGTTCTGTCTATCGCATCTTCTGTGCCTTCTTCTGTAGAGTTATCTTTACTTTGTGTCTTGTTACAATCATCAATATCTTTGTTTCATGTGTCTTTTGTAGTATCATCTTCTCTACTCTCTCCCCTCTGCTTCTTCTTCCTCTTCTTCTGTTGATTTCATCTCCTATTTTCACTTGTTCTGTATTGTGTATTTTTTTTTTTTCTGTTTTCTGCTACGCCCATCATTATTTTTTTATTCTTTTGTCCTCTGCAATATCTTCACTTTACTCTCTGCTGTCTTCTCCTGTCACATCCATTACCCATCTTCACTGCTTTCTCTTTTACGTCTTATTTTGTTCCGCCCTTCATTATCTTTGCTTTGTTTGTCTTTTCTGCAATAACACCTCTCGTTTTCTTTGTCTTTCCTCCAGTAACATCTCCCGTTTTCTTTGCCTTTCCTCCAGTAACATCTCCCGTTTTCTTTGCCTTTTCTGCAGTAACCTATCTCGTTTTCTTTGTCTCTTCTTCAATAATATCTCCCGTTTTCTTTGTCTCTTCTACAGTAACATTCCCGTTTTCTTTGTCTTCTGTAGTAAGATTTCCGTTTTCTTTGTCTCCTTTGCAGTAACATCTCCCGTTTTCTTTGTCTTTTCTGCAGTAACATCTCCCGTTTTCTTTGTCTTTTCTGCAGTAACATTCTTGTATTCTTTCTCTTCTGCAGTAACATTCCCGTTTTCTTTTGTCTTTTATGCGGTAACATATCTTGTTTTCTTTGTCTTTTCCGCAGTAACATCTCCCATTTTCTTTATTTTTTTCCTGCAGTAACATCTCTCGTTTTCTTTGTCTCTTCTGCAATAACATCTCCCGTTTTCTTTGTCTTTCCGCAGTAACATCTCCCATTTTCTTTTTTTTTTTGCTGTAGTAACATCTCTCGTTTTCTTTGTCTTTTATGCAATAGCATCTCCCGTTTTCTTTCTCTTCTGCAGTAACATTCCCGTTTTCTTTTGTCTTTTATGCAGTAACATATCTCGTTTTCTTTGTCTTTTCCGCAGTAACATCTCCCATTTTCTTTATTTTTTTCCTGCAGTAACATCTCTCGTTTTCTTTGTCTCTTCTGCAATAACATCTCCCGTTTTCTTTGTCTTTCCGCAGTAACATCTCCCATTTTCTTTTTTTTTTGCTGTAGTAACATCTCTCGTTTTCTTTGTCTTTTATGCAATAACATCTCCCGTTTTCTTTCTCTTCTGCAGTAATATTCCCGTTTTCTTTTGTCTTTTATGCAGTAACATATCTCGTTTTCTTTGTCTTTTCCGCAGTAACATCTCCCATTTTCTTTATTTTTTTCCTGCAGTAACATCTCGTTTTCTTTGTCTCTTCTGCAGTAACGTTTTCTTTGTTTTTTTTCCGCAGTAACATCTCCCATTTTCTTTATTTTTTCCTGTAGTAACATCTTTCGTTTTCTTTGTCTCTTTTGCAGTAACATCTGATTTCTTTGTCCTTTCTGCAGTTATATCTCCCGTTTTCTTTGTCTTTTCTGCAATAACACCTCCCGTTTTCTGTCTCTGCTCCAGTAACACCCATTTTCTTTGTTTTTTTTTTTTTTTTCTGCTGTAACATCTCCCGCTTTCTTTTGTCTTTTCTGCAGTAACATCTCCCGTTTTCTTTGTCTTTTCAGCATTAACATCACCTCCACTCTATATCCTCCTTCTGTTAATTAATTCCGCCCCCTATTTCCACTTATTCTATCCTCCCTGTCTTCTGTTACGCCCATCGTTATCTTTGTCTTCTGTGCCTTCTGCAGTATCATGACCTTGCTGTCTGCTGCGTTGTCGTCTGCTAAATCCATCACCTACCTTCACTTTCCTTTGTATTTTACCTTTTTTTCTGTGTTCCATTTACTGTCTTATGCATCCTTATCTATTATCATCCTAGTCTCTTTCTGTCTTCATCTTCTACCACATCTATCAACCGCACGTCTTCCTCGAATCAAAACTATGTAAAAAATAAATAAATAAAAAAAAGATAAGTAACACAAGAACAAAACTTATTATCATAGGAATATACACGCACTGATTTCCACCTGTCAGTTAAGTTAGCTAAAAGAAAAAAAAAAAAAAAGAGTCTGGGAAAGAAAAAAATATTGGGGCCATGAATTCTTCCTGGGCGTGGGTGGAATGCATTTACGTAATTATGAGTTGTGGGGAGATGGACAGTTTAACCTTATGGATGAGTGGATTGTGCTGGTTATCCTTAGTGAGACGTCAGACGCGACCGTTGGGCTTTGCGAGGCGGAGAGGGAGGAGGAGGAGGAGGAGGAGGAGGAGGAGGAGGATCAAAGGAAGAGAGAAGTAAAGAAGAAGGAATAAGAGGGAATCAACATGGAAACACAATTGTGAGAGAAGAAATGAAGTTGAAGGAGGAGGAGGAGGAGGAGGAGGAGGAGGAGGAGGAGGAGGAAGAGGAGGAGGAGGAGGAGGAGGAGTAGAGTAAGGAGTAAGTAAAAGGAAGAATTAGACAATAATCATCAAAGAAACGCGGGATAAACGAAGAATAGGAAGAGGAGGAGGAGGAGGAGGAGGAGGAGGAGGAGGAGGAAGAGGAGGAGGAGGAGGAGGAGGAGGAGGAGGTCAGCGGCACGAGAGTTTGTTGTCGCTGCGGCGGGGTCAGGGAGATGAGGGTGGCGTGGCGCAAGGGTGGGGGAGAGTTGAGAAGTCGGGGGTGAGGGAGGGGGAGTGGAGGAGGAGGGGGAGAGAGGGAGAGAGTGGAGGAGGCGAAGCAGGGTCCTCATGGGTGACTGATCCGCCTGTTCGTGTGTTTGTGGTGTGTGTGTGTGTGTGTGTGTGTGTGTGTGTGTGTGTGTGTGTGAGGTCAAGTGAGTACAGGGTGTGTGTGGGACATGTGAACGTGAGTGATGGTCCGTGTGTGTGTGTGTGTGTGTGTGTGTGTGTGATGGACGCGTACACATCACGGTGACAGGGGAGGGCAGGGGAGGGCAGGGGAGGGTGTGGGTAATGGCCAGGTATAGGTGAGTAGCAGAATAAAGGATGAGTCGGGAGTGGCTGATGGGTATGCATGAGTGTAGCTTTGAGTAACCACTGTATGGGGCGTGCATCACACTTATTCCCGTATTCAGAGTGTTTTTCTATTGACTTTGTACTGAAGCGTTTGTTGAATCCTTTTTCCAATCATGTACCCTTGAAAACCTCAGTTACTTCCATTACAGCGTGTTGAAAGTAGGAGAGAGAGAGAGAGAGAGAGAGAGAGAGAGAGAGAGAGAGGAGAGAGAGAGAGAGAGAGAGAGAGAGAGAGAGAGAGAGAGAGAGAAACATATTAAGAAAAGCTTTGCTCTCTCACCATGACTATTTTCAAAGGTCACAGAGATGACTAGCCGAGTTCTCAAGAGTGTTTTTACAATTAATAATGTAGAAATCTTGTCAATCCGCCATTGGAACCATAAAAAATACCTTAAAAAACCTGTGTCACTTCAAGTAAAGGCCTTGGGAAGTAGCAGAGGTACGGCACAATGTTTCAGACAAAGGGCGTCACTCTCTTGCTCATATAGTGAATACTGAGAGAAAGACAGGACGGTAAATGAGTAAGAGATAATGAATAGATAATGAACAGGTTGAGACAAGAAACATAATGAGTCAAAAGTCAAATATAAAAACTGTTCGTCTGTTTAAAATATTAGACACGAGGAAGAAATAAAAGAAAATGACCAAATGAATAATAATAATAAAGAAAAAAATACTGCAAATCATTAGCGGCAAAGGCGGGAAAGAAAGATTTAAAAGAAAGAGGAAAAGAAAGAGCGAAAAGAATAAGTAATAAGACTGCATATGCTGTGGTCATGAAGCAGCGAGGTAACGGGAGGAGGAGGAGGAGGAGGAGGAGGAGGAAGAGGGAGTATGCTAGAAGAGTGAGAGGAGGAGGAGAGAAGTTAGAGGAGGCAAAACAGGAAAGGAGGAAGAAGATGAGGAGAATGGCAGACGACAGAGAACAGAAAGAGAGGAAGGAAAAGAAATGGATTAGGAGAGTGGAGTTAAGGGGAAGAGGAAAACGCTACCCGAGTGAGGAGAGAGAGAGAGAGAGTGGAGGAGGAGGAGGAGGAGTAGAGCATAGTAGATAAATGAGGTGAGAATAACGAAGAGGAGGACGAAGAGGAGATAAGAGTGATGCGAGTGAGGAGAAAGAGGAATATGTAAGTAAGAGAAGACTGGAGGAGGAGGAAGAGGAGGAGGAAATGGTGGTGCAAGTGAGGGGATAGGGATGACAGGAAGATGCGAACCAGGAGGAGGAGGAGGAAGAGAAAGAATAGGACTAGCAGGAGGAGGTTGAGTAAGAAGAAGAGAATGAGGTGAGGGTGATGCGAGGAGATAGAGAATAGAAGAGAGAGAATACAGGAGGAGGAGGAGGAGGAGGAGTAATATGGTAGGTCGGCAGGCAGGCAGGCACACACAGTGGACAGGGAGAAAGTTAGTGATGTCAGCGGGGAGTGATGGCGGCAGGGCAGTGTGTGTGTGTGTGTGTGTGTGTGTGTGTGTATGTATGTGTGTCTCGCGTCATTACCGCTGACTAATGGCTGGTCCCGGCGGCAAGGATCTGGAAATGTTTAAACTAACTTTGTTTATGCTAGCCATTTAAACCCTCTCGACTTTCGCTGTTGGAGTGACGCGGCGGGAGAGGAAAAGTGCTGGATTATTCATGGTTTACAATTGTTCTCTCTCTTGTTTACTGCCTATTTTTTTTTTGTCATTACTCTCTCTCTCTCTCTCTCTCTCTCTCTCTCTCTCTCTCTCTCTCTCTCTCTCTCTCTCTCTCTCTCTCTCTCTCTCTCTCTCTCTCTCTCTTTACTTTCTTTTTCATTTGCCTTGTATTCTGATTTTTATCTTCGTTCTTTTCTCATTCCTGTCTCCTTATTTTGTTTGTTTCCTTGTGGAAACAAACAAAATTCCCCGATTATTATTATTTTTTTTTTCATGATTTTACCTTCCTAATTTATTTTGCTTTACATGTCTCGTGTATTTTCTTTTTGAGTACATATGAAAAAAAAAAGAAAGGGGGGGAATCCTGCATTCAATATACTTTTCTTTCCATTTCGTTCATATCGAATTCTAATACTATACTCTAAAAAGACATTTCATAAAAAAACAAACAAAAAATTCCTTTACGTCATACAATCCATTATAACATTTGGTTCATCTTTTCGTTAACCATTGTCTGCTTTATATAATTTCCAACAATACATGTGGGTCCCTTATTCTGTGTTTGCAGCAACGCATCAAAGTCATTTCGTATATTGGAATGCAGTTCAGTGTTCCGGTAACAATAAGGCTTCAGACCCAGCTCAAAGGAGAGTCCAATCCGTTAAAAGCGTATCCATAGGGAGTGGAGTTTTATGTATTGGAGAATTTATGTTCTGCGGCTCAGTCAGCTGAAACTCCCTGCCGTCATGTTGTTCTCTTTCTCTGTCTCTCTTTTTCGTTTTCTCTTTCTCTTTTTTTCCTTATTTTAGTTTTTTTTTTTTGTCTATAGTATTGATGCTCTTTTTTACGTCTTTTTTCTTTCTCTGTCTTTCTTTTTCTCTTTTTGTGGTCTTTATGTAAGTATTCTTGGTCTTTATCTCTCTCTTTTCTCTTTTTCTCTTTCTTTTTTTCGTTTTCTCTTTCTCCTCTTCTTATTTTGCTTCTCCTTTTTTCCCAGTGTTTGTAGTAAGCTTAAAATCCGCATCGTTTTTCTCTCTCTCTCTGTCTCTGTTTCTCTCTTTCTGTTTCTCTTAATTTCCTCTTTCTCCTTTTCTTGGTTTGTTTCTCCTTCTTTCTGTGTTTGTATTAAGCTCAAAGTCTGTATTATTGTTCTTTCTCTATATCTCTTTCCTCTCGTTTTCTCTCTTTTTTAATTTTCTTATTTTGTCTCGCATTTCTCAGTCTATCTAGAAATCTGAAAGTCTGCCATGTTGCTCTTTTTCTTTCTCTTTTCCTCTTTGTCTTTTCTATTTCTCCTTCTCTTACTTTGTCTATCTTTCTGTTGTTTATATTAATCTTAGACCCTTGCCACTATATTGTATTCTCTCTCCTTTCTCCCTTTTCCTCTCGTCTTCTCTTCTTATTTTCTTCGTCATTGTGATTATAGATTTATGTTTATTTTCTTTTCTTTTTATATTTTTTTTGTATTGTTATTTGTAAATGTTTACCTTTTTATTCGTGTCTTGTTTGTATGTTTTCTGATGTTTGTTTAGTTTAATGTTGTTTTTTTTCTTTCTAGTGAATTTGCATTTTAGAATCTATATATATATATACATTTTTTTTTTGTTTATTTATTGCAGTATTTATATATTTGTTTAATTTGTTGTATTCACACTACTACTACTACTACTACTACTACTACTACTACTTTTCTATTGCTTCTCAAGTCTGTCAGGTAATAAGTCAATGTATTTATTTATCCACCTTTTTTTTCTCTCTTCTTCTTCTTACTATTATTCCTCTTCTTTTCTCCTTCTCCCTCTTCTTCTTTATCTTTACCTTCTTCATCATCATTATCTTGTATTTTTCTTTGCATTACATTATCTACCCCTCCTTTGTTGTCTCTCTTTCCTATCATCTTTCTTTATTCCTTCTCTTTTATTTTCGCTATACCCATCCTCCCTCTTTTTTTCTTTCATCTCTCTGTCTCCTGTGTCATTTTTTTCTTTTTTTTCTTTCTTTCTGCTTCCCTTTCGCATTTCTCAGTGATTTGTTTCACTTCAGTTCCCCGCCATTTTTACCCAGCATCTCCCATTCCTCACTTTCTTCCTCATCTCCCCTGCTGACTTTCCTGTTCAATTTCTCCTCCCTTTATCATTTTTCTTTCCATTTTTCTTCCGTTTTTTTAAAGTCCTCCCTCACTCCTTTTATTTCTCTTTCTCTGTCTATCTTCGTCTGTCTGTTTGTTCTCTCTCTCTCTCTCTCTCTCTCTCTCTCTCTCTCTCTCTCTCTCTCTCTCTCTCTCTCTCTCTCTCTCTCTCTCTCTCTCTCTCCAGTTTTCGCTTGTCACTGTTTTCCTTTCTTAATTTCTCATTTTCCTTTAATTTTTTTCATGTTTTTCTTTTCAATAATTTAACTTTCCCTTCCACTCTTCTTTGTCATTTCCTGATTTTTCTTTCCTGTTTTCTCGTTTTTTCCTTTTATTCTTTTCCTAAACATACCTAACGTTTCTTTAATTTTCCTCTTATCTTCTAATTTCAACTTCTCCACTTTTATACTTAAATTATCAAGTTTTTCTTCTTTCTGGGAATTGCAACTCATTCTCATCATTTTCATTTTTTTTTTATATTTTTCTTTCAAATACGAGTGATATTCTACTGTTTCCTTTTTTCGTTGTGTTTTTTTTTTTTTTCCTTTTCCTCTCCCTTTCCTCCATTTTCTCTCCCCGTTCTCTTTCCCTTCCCCTCTCTGCCTATCAAAAGTACGAACAATTACTGTATTGCAAAACAAAATTTAACCAAACAAGTTTCCCCCTCTTCTATTTTTCACTTGTTTTCTTTGATTTTTTTTATTTATTTATTTTCAGTACAAGTTTTATTATTTTGACGTGTGTGCGTGTGCGCGTGCGTGTGCGTGTTCCCGTGCGTGCGCCGTCACTTTCTTCGTTGTATTGATGGTTTTGTTTATCTTTCGTTACCTTGTCGTTTGTTTGTGTTCGTCTCTTTCAATATTTGTTTCATTTTTTTCCTCTCTTTTTTTTTTTCTTTCCGCCTTCCATGTGTACCTGGTTTTTTTTTCTTATTTCACGTTTTCTTCATATATTTATCGTTTCCTTTTTTTCGTTCTTTACTTTAATTGCTTTTATTTCTCTCCGGTATAATTTTAAGAAAAGATGAAAATATGAGTCCTTTTTTTTCTCTCTATTTTTCTCGTGACCAAACTTTCCCTCTCCTTCAAGTGAAGATTCTCTCCCTCTCTCCTTTCCTCCCACCGTCCCTCCCACCCTTCCTCCCTCCTTACCCTTGACCTGGCATACGGGAGATGAGACGTAGGAGGAGGAGGAGGAGGAGGCGTGGGAGATAGTTTAGGGGTCAAGGTGGTGACATGTAGCAGTTATGACCTGAAATGACCTTAATAACATTGTGCGTGAAGGTGCTTAGGGTTAACTGGTGATTAGTAGTAGTAGTAATAGTAGTAGTAGTAGTAGTAGTAGTAGTGACAGTTTTTAATTCTTTCTTAGGTGTTAGTAATGGTGGTGATAATAGTAGTAGTAATAGTGGTGGTGGTGGCGATGGTGGTTGAGTAGTAATAGTAATAGTCATACATAGTTAAATAATAGTTATAGTCTGTAATAAAACACGAACTACAGTGGTGGTGGTTGTGTAGTGGAGGTTAGCAACAACGTGACACAATGTGGAGGAGGTGGAGGAGGAGGAGGAGGAAAAGATGGTGGAGGTGGAGGTGGTGATGGTGATGGTGATGTTGGTAATAGCTTAAACTATGGGCATAAGACGTGTAAGTGATGATTGTATGGGTAGTGGTGATTGGGAGGAGGAGAAGGAGGAAGAGGAGGAGGGAGAAAAAAAAGAGAGAGAGAGAGAGGAAAAGAGAGAGAGAGAGAGACAGAGACTAACATGACGCAACACCCATCTCCCATCAGTCCCTTCACTCCCATTACTAACTCCCTCTCCCTCTCTCCCTTAGCCTCCAGCCTCCTCCTCTCTCACCCCGTCGCCCATAATCCCTCCCTTCCCCCTTCGCTCGTCACCCTTAGCGGTCTGGGAATCCATGCTTTCTCCACTTTAATTAGCGTGTTACTCTGACTGACCTTGAGCCTCCTAATGATTGACACGTCGCCCTCCAGAGGTTAGAGAGAGTGGGTGAGTGGGTGAGTCATTGAGTGAGAAGAGAAGGTGGGGAGAATGTAGAGGAATAAGGAAAGGTAGGTATGTAGAATGTAGAGGAATAAGGAAAGGTATTGGAGTTTTAGTGGAGATAGAAATGTCAGAGAGAAGGAAAAGGGGGGTAAATTTAGTGGGTGGTGAATACAGGAGGGAAAGTGAAAAAGTGAGGGAATGAAGGAGGAAAAGATGGAGTGTGAGTGAGGAGAAAACGGTGCATAAATAGAATGGAGGACACGGGAGGGAAAGTGACGGAGTGAGATGATGGAGGAAAGGAGAATAGGAGAGCAGGGAGGACGAAAGACAAATAAATGCGGAGAATAAAACGAAAAAAAAAAACACACATTCTATACAAACAAAACAAAAATCTAAAAACACTGACCCCCCAAAAAAACAGTAAAAATAAAACAGTTTTGTAGACAGACACAGAAAAATGAACTCACAGATCCGGAAACGAACAACAAATTAACAAGCTAACATTCTCCTATACATTCATACATACAGACACACAATACAGACACGGAAGCAACCAACGGACCCTGAGATGAGTATAACAGTGCAAGGACGGCAGGATTAATTTCTTTTACCTATTTTTTACACTGGCTGGCTCTGTTCTGTCCTTTTCACCCCTTCCCTCTTAGCTCCTTCATCTTTCCCCTCTTCTTCAGTTTCTCTCTTCGTCTCTCCCTTCTCTTCATCTTGCATTTTCTTGTCTTCATCTGTCTTTTCGATCCTTCAGCTCTTCCCTTCATCCTTCTCTTTATCTTTCCCTCGCATCTTCCTTGGATCTTTCGTCAGTCCTCATTTTTCTTGCCTTCTTCCCTTAATCCTATCTCCTTCCTCCCTTCATCACTCCGTCCGTCCTTGCCTTTATCTTTCCATCTTTCTTTTCCTTAATCTTTTCTCATTCTTCCTCTCTCTCTCTCTCTCTCTCCGTTTCCTCCTCTGTTTTTTCTTTTTTTTCTATTTTTTTTAAAGTTTTGTACTATTTTTCCTTTCTTCTTCAATCTTCCCCTCATTCTCTCCATCACTTCTTCCCTCTTTCCTTCCGTCCTTTTATTTATTTCTTTCCCTCCATCAATTCCCTCCTTCCATCGTCTTATTTCCTCCCTCCCTTTCATATTTCCCTTCCCTCCTTCACCTCTCCTAAATTTCCTCGTTCACTTTTCCTACCCTCCTTTACTTTTCCTCAATTTCTCCCTCCCATCGCTCCCTCCATCACTTCTCCTCGCCTTTACATCCTTTCCTCCATATTTTCCTTCCCTCCTCCATCCCTCACCCACTCCAGTCTGTCACCCTTCACTCTCCCCCTACCCTGTCCCCTCGCCATCACTCCATCCGGAAGGGGAAGAGAGGGAGGCCAGAAACACTAGCTATTTACAATTATTTTTTGCCGCAGTGAATTTCTAGAGCTTGGTTTTGGTTTGTGGCGAGCGCAGGGGGGCGTAAAGCGTACAGGGTAATGCAGTGGGGGGCGTAATGAGATGTGTTGAGTAAAGGTGTGTTGTCATCTCTCTCTCTCTCTCTCTCTCTCTCTCTCTCTCTCTCTCTCTCTCTCTCTCTCTCTCTCTCTCTCTCTCTCTCTCTAATTTGGGCTTTTACGGGATTCCTGCTCCTCGTTTATTACCGGCATCTGTAGGGGGATCGAGAGAGAGAGAGAGAGAGAGAGAGAGAGAGAGAGAGAGAGAGAGAGAGAGAGAGAGAGAGAGAGAGAGAGAGAGAGAGAATAGGAGCTTTCGCGGAGAACACAATGCAAATACACACACGAATACTAATATGTTTTTCCTTATTTGTCGACGATTATAGACACGTAAATTTTTGGTTACACGTTTGTTTCTGTGTGTGTGTGTGTGTGTGTGTGTCAAGGTGTACATGTGAGCGGAAGGAATGTGTGCGTTTTACTACCCAACCTTACTCTACCACCGTGTATGTTTATGTATACTTATTGCTATACCTCACGTACATGTGTATACCTAATGAGTGTGGACTTTTACGTACATGTTTTCGTGTAAGTACGCTCGCCTGGATCTCGCAAATGTACACATGAGAGGGAGGGAGGGAGTGTGTATATGTGTGTGTGTGTGTGTGTGTGTGTGTGTGTGGGTGCGTGTGAAGGAAATGGCACTAGGTGGGTTTTTATGTGCGTTTGGACATGTGCGTGTGGCCATGAACGTGTGAAGACAGTACCTACATGTGCGGTTTTCATGTACGTGGCGTTTATTTGTAAGGACAACAGGTTAGGTCGATTGCGTTAGGAAGGGGCGTCTCTCTCTCTCTCTCTCTCTCTCTCTCTCTCTGGGACATTTACACATGCATATCTCCACCACCACCACCACCACCCCACCACCACCACCACCACCATCATCGTCATCATCAGTGATTACTAGTGAGACTTGGCGCTGTTCCTAATCTTTAATGATTCTCCGGGAAATATCCAGGCCATTAGCTGGGATTACCGGGGTACTTAGCCTACGAGTGGGGATTACACGCCAGCTAAGTCTCTCTCTCTCTCTCTCTCTCTCTCTCTCTCTCTCTCTCTCTCTCTCTCTCTCTCTCTCTGGCGCAATTTGTTGTTGCTACGGCGCCAAAAAATAGAAAATGTCAAATATTTGTTCCCTTTTTTCTCTTTTTGTGGCTTTTTTTCTGTCTCTCTGTCTGTTTGCTGTTTGTCTGTTTGTTTGTCTGTCTGGCTGGATGGGTGGCTGGCTGGTTGATTGGTTCTCTCTCTCTCTCTCTCTCTCTCTCTCTCTCTCTCTCTCTCTCTCTCTCTCTCTCTCTCTCTCTCTCTCTCTCTCTCTCTTGCAATAATTATAATAATAGTAATAATAATGTTAGGAACAACAACAACAACAACAACAACAATAATAATAATAATAACAATAATAACAAAAACAATCATACACAATATAATTTCAACAACAGGTAAAGGGCTGCGGTCTCCTAAGTGGCTCAGGTGTGTGTGGCAAGTTTAATGTCGCCAGGTACATACAGAGGCCGCTCCCAGGTGAACTGCACGTGCCCTCAGAGACGATCAACTTTTTGTATCCACGCAGGTACAAATATAAATAAGATATCCAGGTGGTTATTATCTTGACGTAAAGGTATCTCGGTAGTAATATATTAGTGTACTCTTGCTCCTTTTGCTTGTTTAAGTTAGTTTTGCTTTCAAGAGGCGTAGAATATGTTACACTTATGTAGATTTTTACTTAGACGATAATGAAAAAAAAGAGGGCAATGTTTGTTTTTGTTTTAATTTTGTTTTGATTTAATACTGTAATTTTCTGTGATTATTTAAACTTAAGTCGCAGTAAAAAGCACTGTGGTATTCCAGTATAGTATTAGAGTACAGTATTATTCATGAAATTAATTAAATAAACATAAATAGATGGATAAAAGTTTATTGACTACAAAATCGCAGACACAGTTTTGCACCGCATATCAGAACGTTGTCCAATACACATTCTTTACAACACTGAGGCAGCAGTAGGAATAGTTTATCTTTACTGTACACCTTTCATGAGGGTAATAGTTTATATATTGATAGTAAAAGACGTGTATGACAGTCACTTTATTTTCACAGTAGCACCATTCATAAAGCTGATAAATTATGCATTATTCCAGAGAAAGACCATAACAATATAACAAATCGGGGTTCCTTTAACATTGCTATATTCATGTTTATAAAGTATTAAAGTAGGAAAATATATATTCATACCATTTTTTTCTCTGCGCCGTGCATGAAGCTAATACATTATACATGAAGGCAGCAAAGAATACATGAATAACGATTAATTTACGTTAAGTGCAGCGCTGTGCATACCTTAGAGAGGAGAAATATCAAGATGCTTTAAAAATGGATTGTTTTTTTCTCCCTTTTCTATTTTCTTTTTAGGAATTGCATTGTGAGGACACTTTTCATCTTTTTGTCCATGTTTCCCTCCTAACCAGCTAACCAGTCGTCTCCATTCACAAGATAAAATAGGTAAACTAATTAACAAAACCGTCACAAACACAAATCTAAACCTAAAAAAAAAAAAATGAATATAGATAAACGACATAACTAAAATAGACAAAAAATATCACAGAACTACAAAACCTAAACCGAAAAAATAAATCAATAAAGTAACTAAACAAACAAAACAGTCACAGAATCACAAACCTGAAGAACACGACCACACCAGAACACTCCTCCTACACATTCCTTTGCACCAAGCAGCTTCAGGGAATGTACTCGTACAAAGCCCCTGCCGGCGGAACACTCGCTTAACACTTATCACCACGCATAAAGCTGAATATTTAAACACACTCAGCGGCGTCCACCATATTGATAAACTCACTGCGACGGAAGGCGAAGGAGTCCCGTTACTCCTGACAGATAGAAGTTATTTAAAGGGCAGTCCATCTTACCTACGAAACAGTGACTATCCTTGAGAAACAGTTATAACGTCTTAAAATCAGGGAACGGACACCCAGACGCCGCTTCTCGCCCTTTTAAGGATAAACATCAGCAATACTAAATAAAGAGTGAAACAGTCCTCGGCGTTACCTGTGGG
Organism: Scylla paramamosain; assembly: GCF_035594125.1. NCBI lineage: Eukaryota > Metazoa > Arthropoda > Malacostraca > Decapoda > Portunidae > Scylla > Scylla paramamosain. The sequence continues at coordinate 18,218,503 of NC_087169.1, forward strand.
ACTTGTTTTTGCTCACCTGTACACTCGTGGCCACAAGTTGGGCAACCTTCTGCTCTCACCTCCACACTGTCTTGCCCTTTCCCTCTTCCTCTCTTCCTTTCTTTATTTTTTTCCGTTCTTATTTGTCGTCCTGCTCTCACGTCTTCTGTCTCCCACTTTCGTTCTTTTCTTTTCTTTATATTTCTTTCGTTCTTGTTTATTCTCTCACCTCCACTGTTTCGCACATTCCTTCTTCTCTTCTTTTCTCTGTTTTCTTCCCATCTTCTTTTTCGTTCTTTTCATCTTGATTAATTACGTTGGTGTTATTAATATTCCCAACCTCTTTCCTTTCTCTTTTCTTCTGTCCTTTCTCGCTTTTAATACCATGGTCTCCAACTTCCCTTCCTCCCTCTTATATAAAAAAAAAATAAATAAAAATATTCTTTTCCTTTCCACGTTTTCTTCCGTTATTCTTTCGTCTTTATTTTTCTCTGTCTTCGCATTACGTTTGAGTCTTTCTTTCCTCTTTCCCTTCCATTTTTTTCTCCGTCTTCTACCTTCTTCCTCCCTCCTTTCCAATTTCCTTCCTTCCTTTACTCCATATTTACTCAATTCTACAGGTTTACTTATAAAATAATAGAAAAAAAGAAAACGGAAGAAAATATGAAAGGAGGAGGAGAAGAAGGAACTAGGAGGGAAAGGGAAATGAAAAGAGGAAGGAGAAAGTGAAACTGGTAGTGTAAAAGGGAAAAAGGAAAGTAAAGTAAAGAAGGTAAGAAAAGATGGGAAAGATTGGAGGCAGTAAAGAAGGAGAGGGAGGAAGGAGGGAAAACAAGTGAGGATAAAATGAAAAGAAAAAAAGAACAGAGAAAAAGTGAAGTAAAGGAGAGGGAGAGAATACGAAGACAACCTCCAGAGATAGAAGCATAAAGGAGGTGAGAAAGAAAAAGGGAAAAGAGAAAGTCAGAGGCATAAGGAAAAGGAATAACAGAGAAAAGAAGGAAAAACGTGTGTAAGCTGTAGAAAAAAGAGAAAGAAATGAAAAGTAAGAATTGAAGGAGAGAAAAAGAAGTAGATGAAAAGGGAAGAGTGAAAAACAGAAATTCAGAGAGAGAGAGAGAGAGAGAGAGAGAGAGAGAGTGGGGGGGGTGACATAAGAGAACCGTAAATAGAGGTAGGGAGAGGAGGAGGGAGAGAGGAGAGAGGACCTTTTATGGCAGGGAGAGTAAGGGAGGAGACCAAAGGGAAGGGTGGAGGGAAATAGGAAGAATAAAAGAGGGAATTAGATCTAAGGACAGGAGAGGGGAAGGAAAGAATAAGGGTGAGAGAGAGAGCAAGGGAGAGTGGGAAAGATGGGAAGGGGATGCAGGAAAACGGATTGGAGAGAGAGAGAGAGAGAGAGAGAGAGAGAGAGAGAGAGAGAGAGAGAGAGAGAGAGAGAGAGAGAGAGAGAGAGAGAGAGAGAGAGAGAGTAAGTGGAGTGTGTTTGGAGAGAACAAGATAAATTGGGTCAGGCTCTTGTGTGTGTGTGTGTGTGTGTGTGTGTGTGTGTGTGTGTGTGTTGTTGTTGTTGTTGTTGTTGTTGTTGTTGTTGTTTATGCTGCTGATTTTTTTTTTTTTTCGTTTCACTGTTCTTGTTGTTGTTGTTCTTTTTCTCCTCCTCCTCTTCTTTCTCCTTTTTCTACTTCTCTATCTTCTTGTTCTTGTTATTCTACTACTACTACTACTACTACTACTACTACTACTACTACAATTTCTATAACCACCACCACCACCACCACCACCACCCTAATATCAGCCACAATTTGGTATGGTCACGCATGGATGGACGTGTGTGTGTAAGCTTCATTTTTTTCAGCAGGCAATGATTGAAATTTGAGCGGGTAGTAAATGAGCTTTTATCCAGCGGTGTGGACATCACTAGCCCGCCTCAGCTTCCTTTGTGTCGCCTCTTTATGATATTTTATTTATTTATTTATTTTTTTTTATGGGGGGGATCGTGAAATTGAATTGATGCTGTGTTCTGGAAAGTGACGCATGTTCATCTCTGTCTGTTGCTGTGTCTATGTTTCTGTCTCTGTGTCTGTCTGTCCGTTTCTCTCCTAAGTGACATATGTTTATATTTCTGTCTATTTATGTGTTTGTTTCTCTCTGTCTATTTCTGTGTCTGTGTTTCTCTCTCTCTGTGTCTTTCTGTCTGTCTTTCTCTCCTAAGTGACATATGCTTATCTTTCTGTCTATTTCTGTGTCTATGTTTCTCTCTGTCTCTCTCTCTCTCTGTCTGTTTATCTGTGTGTATCTGTCTTTGTCTCGTTTTGTCTGTCTGTCTGTCGGATTTTCTCTTTCTTTTTCTCTCCAGGTACAGAACAAACAGAAAATAAAGAGAAATACAAAAATATGGAAAACATTATCAATTAGAAAGTAGAAGAGACAAAAAAGAACAAAAAACTTGCAAATAGATAAATAGGAAACGAGAAAGAACATCAGACAAAGCAGGAAGAAGAAAAAAAAAACAAAAGAAAACGTAAAAAGCAAAAGTGCATGTTGGAAGAAGGAATGAGAAATGGAGGAGGAAAAGAAGGCGTGAGAAAAGAGGGCGAGAAAGAGAGGAAGGGAGGGAGAGGGTGAGAGAGGGAGAGGGAGAGCCATCTGTTACAAGAGCTAGTTAAGTAGGGCTGCAGATTCTCATTTCGAAAGAGTATATCACAAGAGAAAAGTGTTCGCGGACTTGGTTTTATTCCAACGAACGAAATTCTTACATATATACATACAGAGAGAGAGAGAGAGAGAGAGAGAGAGAGAGAGAGAGAGAGAGAGAGAGAGAGAGAGACGCTGAATGGGCTGGGTATAACTGATTGAAAAGAGTGAATGGAAGTAATATGGAAGTGATTCGAGTGGTATGGATCTCTCTCTCTCTCTCTCTCTCTCTCTCTCTCTCTCTCTCTCTCTCTCTCTCTCTCTCTCTCTCTCTCTCTCTCTCTGTCTGCAGGTGGTGATGAACCTTGACTCAGCAAAATGGATGGCGGACTCAACCCTCTTTAAAGGGGATCCGGCGGCCCACCTGTCCCTGTCACCTGGAATTGCTTGCCTGTGTGTGTGTGTGTGTGTGTGTGTGTGTGTGTGTTCCCGTCGCCTTGAATCAGATGTCCAGTTCAGTTCGGTTCAGTTTGGTTCTTTCTCAAAATGGACGGCAGGAATTTGTTTTTCTGAGTGTTTTTGTCTCTGTCTGAGTCTCTCTCTCTCTCTCTCTCTCTCTCTCTCTCTCTCTCTCTCTCTCTCTCTCTCTCTCTCTCTCTCTCTCTCTCTCTCTCTCTCTCTCTCTCTCTCTCTCTCTCTCTCTCTCTCTCTCTCTCTCTCTCATTCCCCGTCGTCATTAGCAAGTGTTTAATGAGAGAGAGAGAGAGAGAGAGAGAGAGAGAGAGAGAGAGAGAGAGAGAGAGAGAGAGAGAGAGAGAGAGAGAGAGAGAGAGAGAGAAACAGACAGACAGACAGACAGAGATAAAGAAAACGGGAAGGAGAACGAGAGAGAGAGCATGAGAGGATGTGTATATGTGTTAAAAGCACCTGCCCCCCTTTAAAAAAAAAAAAGGTGGTGGGGTGGGGGATAAGGGAGAGCAAGGTATCCATGTTATCTTAGGGCACAGAGGCACAAACTAGTGGGACCTTTTCACTCTGCGCTGCTTGTTTGCTGTGAAAATATTCCTTACTTTGAGTCGTGTTTCCCTTCATCATGCGGCGGGCCAGGCGAGGCGGCGATAGGAAGGGTGGGAGAGAAAGAAGAGGAGGCAGTAGGGAGATGAAGGCAGGAGGTGAAGAGAAAGGGAGAGAGAGATGGAACTTTGAGACTTTTTTCAGGACTTCGGGCTGTGATGTGTGGCTGGTTGATGTGGCTGGTGTTGATGCTTCTGTGGTGTTGATGTGACTGAAAATGATGTTTTTGTTGGTGTTTTTGTTGAAGGTGTTTGTGTGATGTGGCTGAAATTGAAGCTTCCGTGATGTTTCTGTGATGTAAATGTTTATGTTAATGTTTCTGTGATGTTAGTGTGCTTGAAATTGATGATATGCCTGGTGTTGATGTTCCAGTTGGTTTCTCTACATTTGGCAGGTTAGAATGAATATCAATTTTACGTCTGTACGTTTATCATTTGCAGGCGTGTGTGAGTTGCGAGAGTGAGTGTATGAGCGTATCTTCTTTAATGGCTTAGCTTTGAGAGTTTGCTACTGCTGGGCTTACAGAGGGAGATACACACTAAATCCGTGAATAATAAAGGGATATAAACAAACTATGAAATGTTTTAAATCATTACCACGCTGCTCTCGTCTCTATTGCTATTTTGACATGTTGCTGCTGTATTTTTTCTATCTTCTTAATTTTGTTGTTGTTGTTGTTGTTGTTGTTGCTGTTTTTCTTCTTGTTCGTTTTCTTGTTTTTGTTCTTCTTTTCTTGTTGCTCTTGTTGTTCTTGTTCTTCGTCATCGTGTTCTTTTTCATCTTCGTCTTGGTCTTCGTCTTATTATTATTATTATTACTATTATTATCGTTGTAGAGAAATAAATTAATGAAGTGTATATACTATTAATATTAGCAAGATTAAAGAGATGATGCATCGCAGAGAGACAAACTTGTGCTGTAGACGTATCAGTATTCCCCAGTTTTCTATCCTGGTGTATGCTGTGTTGTATGGAAGTTGATGCGGTTGACGTGTTTCCATCACTCCCCGCCTCCCTTGGGTGTAGAAAGTTGACCATTTTGTGGATGGCCCAGGGCGGTGGTGGGCTGAGATGACCGTAGTGTAGGGGAGAAAGGCTGGGCCGGATTGTGTGCGCTGGCAGGTCTTGGGTCTTTAATTGCTCCTGCTGCTCCACTACTACTGCTATTACTGCTGCCACCATATCCATCACCATTACTGGTTCTACTTTTACTGGTGCTGCTACGACTACCTCTACTAGTACCACTGCCGCCATCATCATTACTTTGACTGCTTCTACTACCATCACTGTTTATACTGCTATTATTTCTACTATCATTACTATTTGCTTCTACTTCCATTGTTACTACTACTACTACTACTACTACCCACCACCACCACTACCACTATGCTCAAATCTGCCATCATTAGCAAACCTAAAAACAGAAACACTTTCACCAATTTCTATTCTCTCACTCCACCACTTCTTGGTCTTGTAATCTGTCAGTGGCGTTTTAATTCCGAGCTATTTTCACTGGATAACAACCCTACGGTACGCCTCCTGTGCTCTCTCTCCCTCTCTCCTTGGGCTCCTCTCCTCGCCTCGGCACTGACCGGGACGAGTGTGCAGTAAACATCCAGGATTGGAGAGAGCGGTCATTACCACAACCAGATCACTGTTATTAACTCTCCATATTTAATCAGGAGAAACTACCCGTCGCAATCCCGCCTACCTGTAATTACCAGTGTGGGGATATGGTTAGACTCGATACACTCCACAGGTAGACTGATGACAGGAGGAGCTATGAGCTAACACCCCAGGTACCGAACTTAATAGTGCGCGGATACGGGTAACAAACATGCTATCCCACACGTGCCAATAACATTTAAACTCCTATTCCCATTCCACATGCGCCTCGACCTTAAAGCAACGCGACCGGATCCTGCAAGACATGTTCACTGGTATGATTAACTTTACGGCAAGAAAGTGTTAGGTTATCCAGGTGCGGTAAGGTAAGACTCACCTGTAATAGAAACATTAAAATCACTCTTATGGTCTTGGTAACTTGAGTGGAATTTCTCTTAGGTTTATTCATTGGTAAAAGGCATGTGATCCAGATTTAAGGGGCAAGAACGAGCTAACCTGAGTTGTGATTAAAAAAAAAGGTAAAGTCTATTTCTACCCCTGCTTTGTTTATGGGATTCAGAGACAATGTTGGCGCCAGTGTAATACTTGTTTTGTGCTCTGTTATTGGTGGTTCTAGATGATTGGGGTGTGGTTTGTATTCTTCCTAAGGGACTTTCAACTTTCTACGCCTTTCTCGTAATGGTGTGCTGGTTCTTGTGTACGTGTGAGTGTGTGTGTGTGCGTGTGTTTGTGTGTGTTTGTGTCGTGAGGTTATGTTTGACGGGTGTTCGTGTTAGCTTCAATTTGTTTAGTAAAAAGTGGATTAGTGAAACTCCTTGTTTGTCGAGTTGTTTTATGTGGTCTCTCTCTCTCTCTCTCTCTCTCTCTCTCTCTCTCTCTCTCTCTCTCTCTCTCTCTCTCTCTCTCTCTCTCTCTCACGTTTGTCCTTGGTATTAATTGACTACAACAACAACAATTTGTACTACTACTACTACTACTACTACTGCTACTACTACTACTACTGCTACTACTACTACTACTACTACTACTACTACAATTTCTACCACCACCATTACACTTGTCTACGATTGTCTCTCTAAACATTGCTCTCACATCCATAAAGACACACCTTTGCATACAACCACAGCGCCTCCTTCCCAAACCTTACTGTCACCCGCACGACAATACCACGCCCCTCTCATTCTCTCTCCCTGACACCTTCTCCCACCTTACTCTGACCCTTCACTCCCACCCTTTACAATGTCCCACGCTCCTCTCCCTTATAGTTCACCCCCCTGCCTCCTTCCCACTCCCCGCCTCCTCCCGGCAGTAAGTCATAACAGATTTACAGTATGACACTTTTTCCCCATTCCGGCAGTCTCTCAGCTCGTTCAATTAATCATCTCAATAAATCACCCCATAAATCCGTAGTGGGGGTCTCTCTCTCTCTCTCTCTCTCTCTCTCTCTCTCTCTCTCTCTCTCTCTCTCTCTCTCTCTCTCTCTCTCGGCTGATGGTTTGTTTTTCTTAGTGCTTAATTTTTTTTTCTTCATTTCTTCGTTTTTCTTGTTCTTGTTCTTCTTACTCTTTTTCTTCTTGATATTGTTTTTGTTTCTTTTCTTTTTTGTTTTTGTTCTCTTTTGTCCTTGTCCTTGTTCTTCTATCCTCTCTCTCTCTCTCTCTCTCTCTCTCTCTCTCTCTCCCCCCCCCCAGTCCTGCACCCTTCACCATCGCTGCCGTGCTGTCCCTTCTTCCCCCTTCTGCTTCCCCTTCCCCCTTCCACACTGTCTACATGTGTTCACTGTCAGCCTATCAGTCCCCTGTCCCGCAGTGCAACACGCAGCAACCGTCACACTCCTGTCCTCCCTCCTGTTTGCATATGCAGCTGTTGTATCTGTCTAGCCTTCTGTCCACTTTGTAATGTTTTTGTTTTTCTTCTCTTTTTTTTTTTTGGGGGGGGGGTCTGCCTGATACAAATTCTCCTGTTTTTTTATTGTCGTTGTTGTTGTTGTTGTTGTTGTTGTTGTTGTTGTTGTTGTTTGTGTCGTGTGTGTTTTTTTTTATGTTTGTCGGGTTATTTTCTTTGTTTAGGTGCATTTCTCTCTCTCTCTCTCTCTCTCTCTCTCTCTCTCTCTCTCTCTCTCTCTCTCTCTCTCTCTCTCTCTCTCTCTCTCTCTCTCTTTCTGTAAATGGGAAGCCTTCCTCTTTACTACCATACATTTCTTAAAACAGCAGATTGGATAGTGTAGCTGATCACAATAAAAAAGGACACACACACACACACACACACACACACACAAAAAAATAAAAAAATCTGCTCTAGTTTGTCCATCCTTTGTGTTTATATGTTCCTGTGTTGCAGTGACGTGAACTCTAACGTAGCCTCTCGTGGTCTTGGGGCAGCCGTGGCTCCGGGTGACGTGACGTGTGTGTTGTCGCGGGTCACGTCAACACAGGGTAGTCTGTCATTATGTAGGAACCTCGAGGGGGGATTTTCTTTCTTGTAGCTTGCATGCATTCTCTTTGTCTGCCTGTCTGCCTGTCTGTCTGTCTGCCTGTCTGAGTCTGTCTGTCTGTATTTGTCCGTTTTTTTTTTTTGTCTTTTATTTGTGTATGTGGTTGTCTCTCGGTCTATTTGTTTATCTTTCTGTTTGTCTCTGTTAGCGACTTTCTCAATCTCTCTCTCTCTCTCTCTCTCTCTCTCTCTCTCTCTCTCTCTCTCTCTCTCTCTCTCTCTCTCTCTCTCTCTCTCTCTCTTTTACGGAAACACGCCTTTTCGTCACTAGTTTCCAGATCATTGTCATTTTATTTCCCACCAAAACCACCACACGACACACACACACACACACACACACACACACACACACACACACACACACACACACACACACACACACACACACACACACACACACACACACACACACACACACACACACACACACACACACACACACACACACACACACACACACACACACACCTGGGTTTCCAATACCTGTGTCCGTCGTGAGAAACGTGGTGGCCTTGCGGTGCCTCACATCATGGGCGGGAGAGGCTGGCACTTAACCCTCACCTCTTTCTCCCTTACCCCCCTTCCCTCCCTCACCCTACCTCTCTCCCTCTCTCCCTCCCTCCTCTTTCTCCTCTTCCTCTCTTCCCTCTCTCTCCTCCCTTTCTACTTTACCTCCCTCACCTTTTTTTTTGTTTTTCTCCTCCCTTTCTTCCTTGCCTCCCTCATCCTGCCTCTCTCCCTCTTCCTCACTCTTACTCTCTTCCTCTCTTCCCTATCTCTCCTTCTCCCTTTCTGCCTTATCTACCACATCCTTCCCCTCTTCCCTCTCTCCCTTTCTTCTTTACCTCCCTTAAACTTTCCTCTCTCTCCCTTTCTTCCTTACCTCCCTTCCCTTCCTCCCTCTCTCCTCTCCCTTCTCCCTTTTTTCCCTCACCGTTCCCCTCCCCCTCCTCTCTTCCTTCTCGTGTCTCCCTCTCCCTTCCCCTCTCCCTCTCTCGTGTCTCACTGGCGGGACCTTGGATGGACTTGACTGGTATGCGGGTTGACCTCTTTCCAGGTTCATGCCTCTGGTCCCTTGCCTCTCTCTGCTCATTTCTACTCTCACTTTTAGCAATATTTTCGCGACCTCACGTTGTTGTCGTGTGTTGGGGGGGGTGAAGAGGAGGGAGTGTTTACTTTTTTTTTTACTGTGTGTGTGTGTGTGTGTGTGTGTGTGTGTGTGTGTGTGTGTGTGTATGTGTGTGTGTGTGTGTCTTTGTTTGTCTGTCTCTGTTTCTCTGTCTGTTTCTCTCTCTCTCTCTCTCTCTCTCTCTCTCTCTCTCTGTCTCTCTCTCTCTCTCTCTCTCTCTCTCTCTCTCTCTCTCTCTCTCTCTCTCTCTCTCTCTCTCTTGTAAATATTGGTTCGTGTTTTATGCTTCTGTTTGTGTTTGTTCATTGTTCATAGTGTTATTATGTTACACGCGGGGTATTTTTGAAGCAAACATGTTTTATCTAAATATGGCTTGTACTTTTACACGCTAAATGTTTCCTTGGTCATTTCATTGATCACACACACACACACACACACACACACACACTCACACACACACACACACACACACGCACACACGCACACACGAGACCTTCATCCTTATCGCCACACTAAAAAACAAAAAACAAAAAAAACTAAAGCGTTGAATCCTCGGTGGCGCTTCTCTGTTGCTTTTTATTTCCCTTTTCACTCGTCTTTTTTTTTTTTTTATGGCAGAGAAAAGCACTATCACCTTTTTTGGATGCGAGGGGGAAAAAAAGACAGTGGGAAAAAAAAAGAATAAAAACACGAACACCGATCAATGTATAGGGAGAGTGAAGTGAGAGTGATGGTGTGCTACTGTCCTGTAACACACACACACACACACACACACACACACACACACACACATACACACACACACGAATTATGAGTTGTTTTTTTAATCCTTTATTGATTTATTGATGTGCGTAGTGAGAGAAAATTAACGAAAGGGAATGAGTGAGAATAGGAATTGATGAGAGTGGAATGAGAGGGATTGGGAATAAGAGGAAAAATGAAAGAGTTAGAAGGGATGAAAGGGAATGAGTGGGAATGACAGAGGATGATAAGGACATGAGAGAGAGAGAGAATGAAAGAGGATGAGAAGGAATAATAGGAGAGAGAGAGGGAACAAGAAGTGAAGAGGGAATGAGAAATAAGAGGAAAGAAAGGGAATGAAAGTGAAAATGAAGGAGATAGAGAAAGAAGTAAAGAGGGAATGAGAAATAGAGGAGAAAGAAGAGGGAGTAAAAGGAGTGAGAGAGGAGAAATAAAAAATAAAAAAAATTAAAGGAAGTGAGGGCGTCGAGGAAAACAAAAAAAGAAAAAGTTAAATGAGGGAAATTCAAGGAACCAAAAAAAAAGGAAAGAATGAAAAAGAACAACAAAATGCCCCCCCCCCCCAAAAAAAAAAAAAAAGTTAGTGTACGTATTTCCTTTTTAACATTATGGCGCGTAATGGTGATGGACGGCCGCTTATGGCGCAACGATATAATTAATGCTCTTTCCGACGCACAACCGTAGGAATAAATAAACAAAAACTCGGTAAAAATTAAATGAACACGTCGAAAAAAAAAAAAAAAACAGCAGATAGTGAACCGAGATAAGGAAAAGGAAATTGTCATAAATATAAATAGATATTAATGAAAAAAATAGCTTGGGATGATAAGAAAAAAACAGCAACTAACGAACCAGAATAAAGAAAACGGAAATTGATATGAATATGAATAAGTAAAAATGAATAAATTACTGTGAACTGATAAGAAAAACAGGGAAAAGAGAGAGACACCGGATACAAAAATAGAAAAAAAATACACAAGATACGGATCGCTTGTAAAGAAAACGGACATTGTAGCGGAACACAAACACTGCGAGGGCTGAAAAAGAAGGGAAGTAATTTGTCCCCGAAGAGGATTGCTACGCGGGGCCGGGGATTGCCAGCACAAGAGAGGTGGGGATTAGCCGAGAAGTGGCGCCGTGCTCAGGGGGAGGGACGAGGGGAAACAGGGAAGAAAAGTGTGTACTGTGAGTAGCAGAGGCTCGGTAATCTGTTAACTGTAGGGTGAAAGAGTACAGGCAAGGTGAAGTAATGATTGTGAGTGATAGGTTGGTGACTGTGAGGGTAAAGGATGAATGGAGGCAGGGAAAGTAAAGTAATGATTAATGATTGTGAATACGGTGAGTGAATGTGATGGTAAATGAGTGAATGTATGCGTTGTAGGTGAGTTAATGATGTGAGTGGTAGGTGATGAGTTGTGAGGATGCGTTAGGTAAGGATAGAAGTGAGAGTAAGTGATAAACGTGTATATATATAAGAAAAATATATATATAAGAAATCTGGTGTATTATATAAATTCTGACCAACACAATATATAGAACAGCACTGGACTAGCTGGAAGTGCTGGAACAGGGCTGAAGGGACTGAATTATGAGGATTACAGGATTGAGATTGACCGGAAAAAACAAACGAAAACCAAACTTAGCAAAAATAAGTGAAGTTACTTGAGCAATTCTGGCCTAGAGACTGTAGCAGGAGGAGCAGATAGTGGGACTGAAAGAGAGGAAGTTAAGGGAGTAAGGGTCTGAGGGGGAGTTCCTGCAGGGCCATTCATTCCTGCAGAAAGTGGAGGCTGACGTCAAGCTCCACTATATAAGGGACGAGCGAGTCACGATCTCCCACACCGCCTACTACTCTCCTCTCCCTCTTCCACTCCATCATCTTTTTTTGTCTTACCCTCCTGTTCTTTCCGCCCCTCCATCCCTCACTTCCCTCTCCTTCTTCGCCTCCGTCTCCTCTCCCTCTCACAGCCTCGTGGTGGAAGCAGTGAAGTGTAGCGAGCCTGGGACTATAGGGAATTAATGTATGGTGGAATGGTTGAAGGTGGAAGGTGAAGCTTAATTATAGTGGATGGGTACTCGTGACAGAGAGAGAGAGAGAGAGAGAGAGAGAGAGAGAGAGAGAGAGGAGAGAGAGGAGAGAGAGAGAGAGAGAGAGAGAGAGAGTGAGTGAGAGTGAGAGTGACTTACTATAACCGCGTTCCTCAAGGTTTTATAACTTTTTTCTTATGAGGGTTGTTTAATTACTGTCAATGAGGAACTATGGTTAAGTGTGTGTGTGTGTGTGTGTGTTATAGGGGTCTGGCACCATAATATAACGTAAAAAAACCCTAGTTGAATATATTATAAGAGTATCATGACACTTTTGAGGCTGAAGTGACCAACCTGCCTGGAACCGTTTTCTAATTTTAGGAGAGACGAGAGTAATAATTTCCACCATTCACATATTATGATTAGATTACAGTATTTATCCAGACTCTAGGGAAGACAATAATGACACTTACCATTTTGTTTACTTCCTTTACAATTTTTTTTTTCACTCTACCGTTCGCCGTAAATGAGTAAAATAAATAAAGTATACAGCGCCTAACAACTTAAAAAAAGGAAAATAACGAAAAGAAAAAAAAGAATGTACGTATTTCAACCCACACCCATATAAGCAGTCCACTCAGGTACAGGTAAGGGCGTGGCACCTGGGAACGTGCCACACAGGTGAGGGTCACGCGTTATTGAGTTCATGACACTGACACTGGACACGTACCTCACCTGTCGTGCTCTCAGGTGCGCCCAAGTGACCCCCCTCTTGCCCACGCCTCACCGCACCCCCTCTTTACTCTCCCCCCCCCCAAAAAAAAAAACACATCAAGGTCACTCACTGTTGTTCTCCCTGGTGTAGTATTAAGGCTCTCATTGGTGGACATTTTTTGATAGACGTTTTTTGGGGGGAGTTACATTTTTTGTAGACATTTTTTATTTTTTTGTAGACATTTTTGATAGATATTTTTTTTGTAGTAATTTTTTTCACAGGCTTTTTTTTTGAGGGTACATTTTTTTTTTTTTTGTGGGGGGTCAGTAATTTTTATGATCGACTAGACTTTTTCGGACATTTTTTTTCTATAACTGCTTACAATTTTTTTTGATACTGATATTTTTCGTGTTACTTTAAGTGGTTTTGTAGCCGAGAGAAAACAAAATAAATACCACGTTTTCTCTCTCTCTCTCTCTCTCTCTCTCTCTCTCTCTCTCTCTCTCTCTCTCTCGCTTTATTTATGTGTGTGTGTGTGTGTGTGTGTGTGTGTGTGTGTGTGTGTGTGTGTGACCATGCAAACGATTTTTCCTGTTCTCTTAAGGAAAACAACTTTTCTAGTGTTCTCAGAGTTAATAAAGAACAAGCATAACAGTAAAAATGTTATCTGCACCACGTCTACGAATTAGTTCCTTAATTTTCCTTCGAGTCGCCACACGGAATCGGTAAAAGTAAGAGAGCAAGCGAGGAAGTGGCGGGAGGAGAGCGGGAAAGGAGGGAGAGTCTGTGGGAAGAGTAGTGAGTCGGGGAGACCACCTATTAAACACAGAACAGAAGGCTCCGCGGACATACATTCAGCGTAACATCACATGGTTAGTCTCCTTTCTTGGCCAACAATAGGAGATAACTCACCATAATATCTGGGACTGTCCTTACATCGCTACGCCTTCCCCGCCCACCTCCCGCCCTCCCAACCCAACCAACCCGCCCATCCAACCACCCACTCATCCAACCTCACCACCACCTTCCCATTTCACCACTGCCCTCACTATCCTCCTCCCCAGTCTCACCACTTCCCGTCCACCCAGCCTCCTCACCTCCCGCTAACCTAACCTCACCCACCTCACCATTTTGCTCATAATATTCCTCCCGCCTACACAACCGCACCTCCTCCCGCCTCACCTCTCCCCTCACCACCTTCTCTCTGGCAACACTGGTCCGCTGTCTATTTCAGTGTTACCAGCAAAGTTACGACACCTATACAGGCCTTTATGTTACATTGACAGTTATTGCCATCCCGTTACAAAAGGAGAGAGTAAAGAAATTTAGGTTACACTCGTATTATGTTCCTGATGCTTTCTTTCTCTCTCGCGGTGGAATCGAAGGTTAAGTGAATGCTTGTATTATTCTCTGGTGCTTCGAAAAATAAGGGAAATAAAAAGGATAGATATTTGGTGGTGCTCGAGCAAATAAGGAATGTGAAAAGTTGAGATGGAAAGTGAATGAACTGTGTGTGTGTGTGTGTGTGTGTGTGTGTGTGTGTGTGTGTGTGTGTGCCAGCTTACTCCCTAGTCCAGGAATTCTAAATGAGGAACGGATGTAGATTGATAAATAGATATGATGCTGTGTGTGTGTGTGTGTGTGTGTGTGTGTGTGTGTGTGTGTGTGTGTGTGTGTGTGTATGTGCGCGCGCCAGCTTACTCCCTAGTCCAGGAATTCTAAATGAGGAACGGATGTAGATTGATAAATAGATATGATGCTGTGTGTGTGTGTGTGTGTGTGTGTGTGTGTGTGTGTGTGTGTGTGTGTGTGATTCCCATCGTATGAAAACTTTCCCGCCGCCGCCGCCGCCGCCGTGTGTTTGCCGTTATCAAAGGACGCGGCATTCCAAAGTTCTGTTTCAGTTGGTAAATTCGCCGTGATTGAGCGCGGCGATAATCAGCCCATTGGTTTCCGGGGCGAACTTTTAACACGCGGTAATGAGACTGCGGAAAATGTAGCCGTGTAAACCCCAATGCGGGAAAAATAAAAGAGAAAGGGAGAGAGAGAGAGAGAGAGAGAGAGAGAGAGAGAGAGAGAGAGAGAGAGAGAGAGAGAGAGAGAGAGAGAGAGAGAGAGGAAAAAAAAAAATCTCTTTTGCGCGAAAATCACAGTCATTGTGCTTGAGCCAATTTACAGTTATGTTCTGGAAGGAGGAGAAATTGGGTTTAGGCGGTACAGGAGTGCTGGGGTGTTTCCCGTTTTCTTTCGATTATAGTGTTTTTCTTACCCATTTTCTTTTTTCCACAATAGATTCGTTGGCTTAAGCGGCTGGACGGATCCTGAAATACATCTTCAACTTGAACTTTTCCAGGACTTATTTCCAGCACGGGGTCGACTTCCGTTTGTTAACAGGATAATGGCGTGTCGGGCATCCTCTGCCAGGGTCGGCGCCCCCTCTAAAGTATTGTAATGGCTCCGCGCCCCCCTCGTAATTCTTCGCCTGTTAACTGGACCAAACACGCCTTGAACTGAACGCCGCGATATCCTGGCTTGGGGAGTGGGGAGAGAGGGAAAGAGGGGAGAGGGGAGAGTAGACAGGGGTGCATGGAGTTTTAGTACCTGCTTTTCAGGGGCTCTTTATTTCCCGCTTTCACCCTCTCCCTCTCCCTCTCCCTCTCACTATTCCACAACCACCTTCCCCTCTTCCAACTTTACTCTCCTTTATCTATTACTTATTATTTGGTGTGTCTTATAAACGACTTCATAAAAGATAACAGGTTTGTTGCCGCTTGTTGATCTGTGTGTGTCTGTTTGTCTGTCGGTCCGTTTGTTTGTCTGTATTAGTGCGTCTGTCTCTTATGTTTGTTTGTCCGTATGTCTGTCTGTGTCTGTCTGTCTGTCTCTCTCTCTCTCTCTCTCTCTCTCTCTCTCTCTCTCTCTCTCTCTCTCTCTCTCTCTCTCTCTCTCTCTCTCTCTCTCTCTCTCTCTCTCTCTCTCTCTCTCTCTCTCTTCACAGCAGAGAGGACAAGATAAGTTTTCAAGGCAGGAACTTTGGGACTTTTCACCTTGGCATAACAACACCATTAAGGCGCGGCTCTGGCGAAGCTAATCTAACTTTGTGATGTAGAATCTGCGGGAGACGGAGCACCCTCTTCCCTTTTTCCAGCGCGTCTTGCCTTTAACCCTGAGAGTGATGGTGGCCTCGTGGACCTTATTGAAACAGTGTATTATGAGTCGGAATCGTGTGGAGTAAATGGCTTTTAAACTTGGAATATTATTAGATTAATGAAAGACAGTAATTTAATCTTAGGTGAAGTAACGATGTAAAAAGTAATATTGGATTTGGAGTTTTTTTTTTCTTCAGTGTAGCGTAGTTCAGTAGCATATTTGCGATTTAAAGGTCTGTTGGTGATGTCAGTTTGTATCCACTTTTTTTAAGTATAGTAATCAGAAACAATAAAATACACAGCAATAGTAATTACGATTAACGCTCATTATTTTAGAACATAGAAAACAAAAAGACCAATATTGACCTACACAAGGTAAACTCAGCTACCTACATTCTTCAGATATCGTATTCCTAAGACCTAGTAGTAATAATATAGATCATGAAACCCGCTCGTCATGAAACTTTGCCATCAACTTTGCCATCAACTTTGCCACCCTGATAAAATTAAATACGTACCCCATAATTTTAGCACACAAATAGACTCCACTTGACCTACACTCTTAAAAATCACTTACACACTTCATATATTATGCTCCTCTGACTTCGTATTGGTATGCTGAAATCCGCGCGCCATGTAACCTCCCCAGCCTAATAAAATGAATACGTGTCCTTTAATTTTAGAACACAAGAAAAAAAAGAGACTGCAACTCATTCACCTACTTCAATTATCGTATTCCTTCGACCTATGTTGGTACAGATGCTGAAACTCACGCGTCATGCAACCTTCCCACCCTAATAAAACAAATACGTACCCTTGCTTGCGAATGGTGATGTATCGACACGCACGCCAGTCATCGTACCTCTGGCATTCGTCCTCTGTCCAAGGCGTTAACTCACAGAATGTAATGAGGAGTGACACGGCTTCCACTAACCACCTCTTAATGCTCCCTTATGCCCCACGTGAGGAAAAATGATGGTAAAAAGTATGAAAACCATGTAACTCATATGTCACTTCCACCGCGGCGTCCCCCAAGGCAGGCCAGTGGGAGGTTGGTTCAGAGGCTCATTTTTTCTAAACACTTCTGCGTCCCACCTATACTACATTTCACTCTAGTTGACGTGACACAGGTTCTTAAGAGAGTTTTTACAGTTCTAGTGGCAAATCAACAAGATTTCTACATTATTAACAGGGGAAACACTCTTGAGAACCTGGCTAAACATCTCTGAAACGCTTGAAAATAGCCATGGTGAGAGCAAAGCGTTTCTGAATACGGATCAGGAGTAAGATGATGCAGCGGTTCGTGACTTCACCGACGTGTTTGCGGGGAAAGTTAGGCCGTAATTATTTCAGATTTGCGTGACGTGTGGCTGCGTGACGGTTTGGTGAGAGGGATGTGATGGACTCCAATCGATGAGCTGGCTGGTGTTGGTGTTGTGACGGGAGATGTAGCGGTGATAACCCGGCCGGTGTGGATTTACGGTCGTGCATGTCTGGTATTTGCATGGCCGTCCACACACACACACACACACACACACATACACACAAACTTCATATCCCGTCATTTTCCGCCAGCATTTCAACACGATTATTTTTTATTGAACTTGCATAAACACGGTTGATATATATTGGAATATTTACGTGGGAGAGAGAGGCGGCAGTGTAGCAATTAGTGGACCAATAAAAGAGTCAGCAGCGGGCGCGGGTGGAAGCCTCGGCACAAAGTTGATTCTGCCTCCGCCACGTGACGCAGATCCAATATCGATGAACCGGCGACTGACTGTGACGGGAGGGAGGAAGGGAGACGGCGTGCTGGGGTGGTGAGAGGCTTCTGGGGTGCCGCATGGGTTTCTGTGGCAGTTAATGGAGTTTTTATTGATTTTCTAGGGAGTGTTGACTATTTTGGGGGGATTTTGGATGTTTGTATTGTGTTTACTGAGGTTAAAGGGGCTTGTCTTTGAATCTTTGTGGTGTTCAAGGGAGTTTCTGGGGAAAGTGAAGGGGGTTTAAGTGTACAGGAGGTCTTCATATGTGTCCTAGGATTTTATGGATGGTGGTAATATGGTTTTATTAGATCTTGCTGGGGGAGAAGTTAGAGGTGCTGCTATTGGAAGGTATTGCTGGTAATTGACTTTTCTTTGGATGGTTTGTGGATGGTTGGGGGTTGGTTATGAAGAACTAGGATGGTGGTAGTGGTTACTGGGGACAAGTCTGGGTTAAAAGTACTTACTGGGGTTTAATGGGCTTTGCTACTGTAAGATGGTGTGCTGGGGAAAGTTGGGGTCTTGGAGGACACTGGGATGGTGGTGGTGGTTGCTGTGGGAGAGAATGAGTTGCACCAGGCTGAGTGGCGGGTGAATGTGTGAATAATGAAGTGAATAGAAATGAAGGTAAATGAATAACACGCAGCACAATGAACTATTAATCGTCACAGCACGCGAGTCCAGTGTTACGTAAAAGTGTGACGAAAAGCGTATCACTCAAACCTGCGTACGAACAAACTTCACGCTGGAATTGCCCGGTCATTTTTTACTGTATATTTTCCAATCTTCGTGTCAGTGTTTTATGCAATGGCCGCCTCGTCAACGGCTGAGCCTCCCTGTGTCAGTCAGCTCACCTGCTCGCGCCTCCATCACTCACCTGCTGACATCTGGCCGGCTCGACAAGGTTCGCCTACCTTAATGACAACTCCTAGGGGACCTTTTATTTATCTATTTTTTTTTTTTTTTTTTGTCACTCCTCCATCAGTCGTGTCGGGGATGAAGTTTTTCTTAGTGAACTTTTTATTCTGTATCTAGGGAGTTTAACCTTGTTCTTAGAAACTCTTTATTCATATTGTTATTAATATTCAAAGGACTTTTTTTCCTTCTATTAATCCTCTGTGTTGAGTAATGATTTATTTGTTGACTTTTAAGACTGTACTTTCTGATTCTAACTTTGTCTCTAAATTGGAAATCCTTTGGTCATACTGTCATTAATATCCAAAGATTATTTTTCATCAGTCATCTGCCACCGATATTGGGTGATGAAATATTCCTTAATGAACTTTTCAGCCCTACCTGCGAATCATGCCTTGGTCCCCCTAATTAGAAATACTTCGTTCATACTGTCATTAATATATCTTATCTAGCTTTTTTTTTATATCAATCCTCTGTCAACAGTATTAGATGATGGACTTTTTATCAGTGAACTTATTAAATCGTGACGGTGAATTCTACCTTCGCTTCTAATTAGAAAGCTGCATTCGTACGACCATTGATGTCCAAGGAACTTTTTTGTATCAACCCTCCATCAACAATATCGGATGATGGAATATTTATCAGTTAACTTTCTAGATCATCCTTACGAAACCTACCTTGGCCTACCTTGGTCCTTTAATTAGAAATCCTTTATTTAAACGTAAGAGAAGGGATGTTTAATACCAAAAGGAACTGTGCTGCTTTAATTACCCTCATTTGCATCATCAATTTCCGGTTCAATTAGCGATACTCAGCTTACATTTCCTCAATTATTATTTTTTTGTGTGTCATTTTGTATTAGGTTATTTAAGGGGCAACTTTAGTGTTTCTGAATAAAGATAGATATTAAAGATGAAATATAAGACAAAATTAGGAGTGTTGTGAAAGTAAAGCAAGGTGAACAATGGTAACATACAGTGGCCAATTCATACCACTTTAACAACATGTCTTCAAAAATCGACAAGTTGAATTGCTGACGTATTTATGACGTTCTAAAGCAACCACCCACTACATTCTCTCTCTCTCTCTCTCTCTTCTCTCTCTCTCTCTCTCTCTCTCTCTCTCTCTCTCTCTCTCTCTCTCTCTCTCTCTCTCTCTCTCTCTCTCTCTCTCTCTCTCTCTCTCTCTCCATCAACCATATTAGACAGCCAGAGTATTTGTAGTATTTCTCAAAGTCCTTTTTAGACCATACCTGCTAATTTTACCTGCGTCCCTTCATTAAACAACCTCATCCATACACAAAACTTAGACCCATTCATACGCAAGGCCACAATCTCCTCCTCAGTAAAAGCTCCAGGGTCTTTTTGTTCCTCCTTTACCTGTATGGAGGGAAGGGACTCGTGTCATGTAAATTAAGGTCTAATTAGTTTACTCGTGGACGGAACATAGGTAAGCCGGGTAAAGCTTTTTGCCGCGGCCCTTACCTGTGGGTGGAGATGGGCGGGTTGGGCTCGGTGGGTTAAGGTGATTTGAGTTGTTGGCGAGTAGTTGTGAAGTGCGTGAGTGGTGTGTATGTGGTTGGGGGGGTGAGAGAGAGAGAGAGAGAGAGAGAGAATACTCACAGGTACAAAGAAAAGTATAAAAAAAAAGACAAAAGAGCAAAGCAGAGAAACAGGCAAAGCAAAGGACAAACAAACACACACACACACACACACACACACACACACACACACACACACACACACACACACACACACACACACACACACACACACACACACGAACATGGACACCAAGGCATAAATAGAGAGAGAAAGAGAGAGAGAGAGAGAGAAAGATAACTAACAAACCATACATAGATAGAAACAAACACAATACAAAAAGAAAAGAAAAAAAAAGGCAGTAGAGTGATTACCATAATAAAAGATGGGGAAAACACACACACACACACACACACACACACACACACACACACACACACACACACACACACACACACACACGAGATCCGACACTCCTCCCTCTTTATCAACAGGAAGCAACTCGACGCAGCAAGGACAGACTTATCTTTTTATTGAATAGTGATGAATGTGGATAGTGAGGATGTGTACAGAGGCATCGCCCACTACCTTCCCTTCTCCTCTCACTCACTCACTCATTCACTCATTCACTCATTTAGTCAGTCAATCTATTGTTTCCCTTTCTCTATTTTATGGTCTCATTTTTTATTTTTCATGTTTTCTCCTCCTCCTCCTCCTCCTCCTCCTTTTCTCTCTTTTAATTTTGTTTTTTTTCTCCTTTTCTTCATCCTCTTCATGATATTCCTTTCTCTTCGTCGTCCTCATTTTCGTGTCTGTCTCCTCCTCCTCCTCCTCCTCCTCCTCCTCCTCCTCCTCCTCCTCCTCCTCCTAGTCTTGCCTTTTGCCCTCCTCCTTTGCCGCCTCCATCATTCTTTTCTTCCATAACTTTGAATTCCTATGTCCTTCTCCATTTCCTCCTCCTCCTCCCTCTCCTCCTCCTCCTAAGTAAACAAAGCTGGGAAAGGCATGTGGGGAGGAAGGCTGTCGGTCAAGAGGACAGAATGGATGATGGAGAGGAAGGGAGAAGGAAGGGAGAAGGAAGAGAGGGAGCAGGGAGACGGACCAGTGGAGAAGCATCAACACTACAGGAAGATTAGGGTGAAGGGAGCCGAAGGGAGAGGAGAGGAGGTATTAGTGATAATGGAATTGCAGGAAGGCATGGAAAGACCGGAACAATGAAAGGGGAGAGCAAATAGGGAAGGGGAAGTGTGGGTGGAGAGGATTTGATAAAGATTTAGGAAGCGGAAAGCAAGCATGAAAGGGAAGCAGAACTAAAGATGAGGAAATGGAAGATTAAAGAGGAGATATGTACTAAGAGAGAGAGAGAGAGAGAGAGAGAGAGAGGAGAGAGAGAGAGAGAGAGAGAGAGAGAGAGAGAGAGAGAGAGAGAGAGCCGAGTAGTGGGTAACCTTTATTAGCGTAGCGTATGCGTGTGAATGGAGGGAGAAAGTGAAGAGGATCCAAGGGTGTGTGTGTGTGTGTGTGTGTGTGTGTGTGTGTGTGTGTGCGCACGCCGCCTGCATACCACGTCAACAGAATCCACACAGGAGACAGGGGACCATAATACCCAGCTTACCTCAGCTCACTTTCACCTTCCAAGCTTCCTCGCCGCTGCCCAGGAATGTGGAGAGAGAGAGAGAGAGAGAGAGAGAGAGAGAGAGAGAGAGAGAGAGAGAGAGAGAGAAGAGAGAGAGGAGAGAGAGAGAGAGAGAGAGATAGGGGGGGGGGGGATTGCGGTGAAGGACTTTTCGTGTCCAGCCAGCGCGTGTTGACACTTAATGATATCCACAACAGGTACGAATGAATGGAAGAGTGAATGATACACACACACACACACACACACACACACACACACACACACACACACACACACACACACACACAGTCGGGCGCACTGTGTGTGTGTGTGTGTATGATTGTGTGTGAAATGGTGTTTTCTGATTTTATTTAGTGTTTGACGGAATGATTAAAAAGAAGAGGACGATTAGAAGGAGGAGGAGGAGAAGGATTGAGGAGGAGGAGGAGGAGGAGGAGGAGGAGAAGGAAAGGAAGAAGAAGGAAGAAGAGACCTTGGATATATATATAAAAAGAAAAGAATAAAATTAACATTATGAAATTAAAATGAATGAACAGAGAGAAGATGCAGATGAGAGGTCTGCGAGAGTGAGGGGAAGTGGAGGAGTAAGAAGAGGAGTGACGGGGGGAGTGGAGAGGAGAGTGGAGGGGTTTACCTGTACTCCACACATGGGACACTGAAGGACACAGGGTGGAGGGTGGAGACTGAGCTTCCACACACCTGTTCTGTGGCGAAACATTTTTATCACTCTCCACTCTCCACTCTCCTCCTCCTTCCTCCTCCTCCTCCTCTTCTATTCCCTCTTCTCTTGTTTTATTTTATTGTTTTTACTTCTTAATGTCTTTACTTATTTATCCTCTCTTTCCTTAATGCTTCGTTGTTGTTGTTGTTGTTGTTGTTGTTGTTGTTGTTGTTGTTGCTGTTGTTGTTTTCTTGTTCGTGTTGCTTTCGTTCTTGCTCTTCATGTTCTTGTTCTTCGCCTTCTACTCCTCTTTGTCCTCCTCCTCTTTTCTCTTTTTCTCTCTCCCTACTTAAACTCCTCTCCCTTCCCGCTCATGTCTTTATTATCTCCTCTCCTTTCATAATTTCTTTTTTCCTCCTCCTCCTTCTCCTCCTTCTCCTCCTCCTCCTCCTCCTCCTCCTCCTCCTCCTCCTCCTCCTCCTCCTCCTCCTCCTCCTCCTCCTCCTCCTCCTCACTCCTCCTCCTCCTCCTCTTCCTCCCCCTTATTTATTCCCACTTTGCCAATTTTTTCATCCTCACAGTAACCTCCCTTTTCTTCTCCGTCATCCCTCGTCCTCTCACCCTCCCTCTCCCCTCTCCCATCTTTATCACTCCCCGCCTCTCCCTCCCTCACTGCGTTATCAATTCTCCATCACTCGCTGTGCGCTCCCTCATCACTCCTCCTTACTCCTCCATCGGGATTTTCTCTCCACCTCGTAATTCTCTCCATGCCTCCTCCCCCAAGTACCTCCATCCCTCCTCTCCCTCCGTCTCTCTCACTTGCCTCAGTATAGATGACGTAATAATAATAATATATGTATCATTTTGTTCATAAATACGAAAGCATAAGGGAATGAAACTGATTGTAATTATAATACGAGTTAATTTGAGTTTTATTTATCTCTGAACCTATTTATTTTTATTTTTCGGCTCGCTTGTATATAAGTCGAAATTGCAAGTGAATGTAATTATTAGGGAATATTTATATGATTCCCGTATGCTTCGGAATAAAAAATGAGTAGAGAGAAAATTGAGTCATCAAAACTTTATGAATAAATTGCTCTACACTTATTTTTATTTCATATGTTTGATGGAAAGACGATAATTTATTCAAGCCGGAAAGAATATCAACGTAAGAGTGTGCCAGTTTTATAGTTCATACTTATTCTCCACAATTTTTAAAAGAATACAAGCAGAAATAATACTAAATACGAACTATCCCCGCCCCGAAGCTTCACTCAAGACTCGAGTTGGCGCTCGAAGCTTCAGTTAAAGAAAACGAGTCGACTCTTAGAGCAGTTTTGTCTCGATCGCGCCAGTGCATCCAGCTCTGCGTGTTTGTGTGTGTGTGTGTCCTCTGTGTGACCTTTGTGGAGGCGTGTTATGTGCGACGTGTGTAGGTGTGGAGGAGGAGGGGGGGGAGGAGGAGGAGGATGAAGAGGTGAATAAGGAAGAGGAGGAGGAGTCTTGAGTTTATTTTGGCATTTCATTGAACGAGTAAGTGTCCATAAATGGGTATTACCTCTAGTGTGTGTGTGTGTGTGTGTGTGTAGAGAGAGGATGATAAGGGCCTCTTTAGATAGTAGGAAGGATGGGTGGAGGGACCTTCCATGTAAATCCTTATGAGAGAGAGAGAGAGAGAGAGAGAGAGAGAGAGAGAGAGAGAGAGAGAAGCAGAGGCATGTTATAAATCACCTCAAACTAAAAAACTAATATATTCTGTTGTATGTATATTCGCTTGTATCCCTTTATCTATTTATTTATTTATTTATATTTCCAGTTGACACAGTGCATCGTAGTACATGAATGGAGCCACACCTGCATTATACCTGTAAGCAAGCTCATTACATTTTTTTTTCTTATTCATATATTATTCCTTGACAGAGTAGTGGGAAGTGGAGAGAGGGAGAAAAGCATGGAAGTGTGGATTGTGGAGGTGGAGAGGTGGATGAGGGTGGAAAATCGTCATGGGAGAAAGAGGGAAGGAGTGATATAAAGGGAGGTGTGGAGGAGAAAGGTATGGATGTGAGGGAGGTAAGCAAGAGATAAACAGGGGAAGGAAGGAAGGAAGGAAGTAAGATAAGGGGAAGATCACTCGTTCCAGCTACACTAAGGTGGTTAGGTAAGGTTGATCTATGTTAGGTTAAGTTTGATTAGCTTAGGTTATGTTAAGCTAGGTTATGTTGTTGCCAGACTAACACAAGCTAACCAAACCTTCCCCATACTTACCTGACAGGCTAACCATACCAAACCAAACTTAAGCTAACCCAAGGAGCTAATCCTTATGTGACTCCATGATTATAACAAGTTAGTATTGTGTATTTGTGAAGTTGCTTTATGTTGCATTATGTTATGGGAAGGGGAACGCTCACCTGTGCTACCTGGCTTAATTATTACGTGGATTTACTTTTCTTTCACTTCTCATTACGGTTCCCTTTTTCTTTCCCTTCATTAGTGTTTCCTTACTGCTGTCGTCATCCCATTTCTCTCAATTTTTTATCCTCGTTATTATTCACAGTTACTTTCACCAGACGTTCATTTAATGTACTGGTCTCTCTCTCTCTCTCTCTCTCTCTCTCTCTCTCTCTCTCTCTCTCTCTCTCTCTCTCTCTCTCTCTCTCTCTCTCTCTCTCTCTCATGGCATCCTTTCACAGCACAGTTCCTTCCCTGCACGTCATATCCACCACCACCACCACCACCACCTCCTCCTCTTCCACCACCTCCACCACCACCTCCTCCACCCCCTGCTAAGGTTACCCAACGGCACAAGAAACCCCTGTGATATATTGTGGAGCCAAACACCACATTTGTACACGCCTCCCCCTTCTCCTCCACCTATACTACACCGCATCCTCTTCCCCTCATCTACACCCTGTTGCTCCATGTACACTCATCAGTAGTACACTTTCTCAGTCACCCTATCACCCTGTCACCCTTACACAAACATATACCCTTATAGTTTAGCGGTGTTACCTCCTCACTTTTTTCAAGCTCAATTAAATTTCTTCCCCCATATAACTGTTTACTTTCCCTTCCCTTCATTCCTTTCATCCATTTATAGTGATGCCATTATTCGCGCGTTTTTTCATATCTATTCTTATTCACTTTCATTCTTATTACTTATTCAATTCCCCGTTTTTTATGTATTTACTGTTTATTTTTTGTTCTTTCAGTTTTTATAATTATGCTACCCTTTTTTTTTTTTTTTTTTGTTTTCTTATCTATTCATTTTCTCTCTCCTTCTGTTTCTTCCTCCTCCTCCTCCTCCTCCTCCTCCTCTCCTCTTCCTGCATTGTTTCTCTCGATTCCTTCCTTGTCTCCTCTTTCTTCTCTCATTCATCGTTTCTCTCAAAATATTATAGTAGTAGTAGTAAAAGTACATATCCTCTCTCTCCCTCTTTCCCTCCCTCTCTTCTTTACTATTGTCTTTCTTCTCTTATTCATTATTTCCCTTAATAATATTCTTCTAGTACTACATGCACTGCCTCTCCCTTCCTTTCCCTCACTCCCTCATGCAAATATATTCGTGTGCGTTATGTTTTTGCTGTTGTTTTCCTGTTGGTGTGGTGAAATATTTTCCTGCACAGAACTTTCGTTTTTCATGCATTTTTTCCCGTTTTTTTTTTCCTGTTATATTTCCGTACAATAAGTGGAATATAGAGTAGGCGGTAAAAGTTTGGCGGAAAAATGATACCGCATAGTTTTCATCCGCAACTGGAAATGTGTAAAATGAAATTGAAATACATAAACGCACGCACTAGTGGAAATGTTTTGTTCTCTGCGGGAGGCAATGTCACGCTATGAACTGGGTCACGGCAATGCAAGCTCACCCATTACTCAACTCTCACTCATTCACTCACTCACTTGCGATCACTCTCATCCATCACCGGTCTCATCCCCCATTCACTCGTCCATCACCGAACGTATTTATTTATCTCCGTCCATTACCTAATTTTCGATCTGTATTTACTCATTTATTCATTTACTCATCCACCACTCGTCGGTCTTTCATCTTCATCCATCATTCAGCTCTCACTCATTCACTTACTCCTATCCATCATGAGTCACCCATTTATCCACCTATCATCCACCAGTCATCTCCTCCCGTCATCCACCTTACTTGTTAGATGTCGCCCACTTACTTCCATTACTCATCCACCAGTGAATCATGCAGTCATTACGTAACTCATCCACTTAATTACATCCATCATCTACAATTTCCACTTGAAATAGTTTTAAAACCACTTAAATCTTTACTTTGATCTTCCACCTCTGATCTGCAACCACCACCACCACCACTACCACCACCACCACCACCACCTGCGCCCCTCTCAGCATACATCATCACAAGTATAATGGCGTGATAACTCACCGCCGGACCTTTTCATTATCAACATTATCTGAAACCAACCTTTCCCGTATCTTTGCTTCTCCTTTTACAAATTCAAAAATATCACATGCACTTTGTAAAATTATCCTCTTGGTGGTTGTGGTGGTGATGGTGGTGGTACTACTACTACTACTACTACTACTACTACTACTACTACTACTACTACTCTACTACTTGTTCATCCTTTCCTGTTTCTTTTTCTTTCTTTTTCTTTCGTTTTCTTTTCTTTTTTTCCTTTTCCTCTTTTTTTTGTTCCTCGTTCTCGTTTTCTCTCTTACATCTCTTTTCCTTCCTTTCTGTTTGTTCTTTTTATTCTTTTTGCTTCTTTTGTTCATTATCTTTTTCCTTTTCACTTCTTGTTCTTGTTCTTCTTGTTCTTGTTACTGTTGTTGTTGTTGTTGTTGTTGTTGTTCTCTTTCTTCTCCTTCTCCTCCTCCTTCACATAGACTTTACAATAATAAAGACGTTACTATGCATACACCACACCTTGTCCTTCCCTTTCTTACCTTATGCCCTCCTCCTCCTCCTCTTCCTCCTCTTCCTCTTGTTCGCTTCCTCCCCTCCTCGTGAGAACCTCAAATAAAACGATTCTGGATGGAGGAGGAAACAATGACTCGGGTAACTGATGACACAGGTGAGGGCGGTGTGTTCACTAATTGTGTCATTAACAGGTGTGATGAACCTCTGTCTGATGCACGTGAAGCAGCAAACGTCTTGTAGCGATTGGCTGTTTTTTTTTTTTTTTGTTTGTTTATGAAGGAGTTTTGTTTTAAGTGTGCTTTTTTTTTGTTTTCAATATTTTTATTCTTTATTTGCTTTGTGATTTAGGTCTTTCATTGGTATATTCGTTTTCTTTTTCTTTTTTTTTCGTAAACATTCAGAACACTAGGAAAAAAATGTTTGCTTGGACGAAAAGGAGAGGATAGGAGGTCATTTTTGTATGTTTTTTTTAGACCAAAGTACTAAATATTAAAGAGATTGTGGTGCATAAATAAGTGTACAAAAAATTAAAGGATATTATGAGGTAAAATTGTCCACCATTAAAAGAGTTATAAAAGGCTTATGTATTTTTTTCTTTTATTTTAGTGTTATGTAGCAAATGGCTTTTTTTTTTTTTTTTTGTCTTATTTATGTAGGAATTTCAATAACTGTTTTTGTACCTTTCCTTTACAGTCTCTTTTTTCTTTTCGGTGTCATGTAAGAAGTGGTTATTATTATTATCATTAATATTCTTATTGTTTATACTTATCAATTTTTTTTTCGTTTATTTATTTATTTACCCTATTTATTTATTTATTTATTTATTTATTTATTTATTTGTTTATTTATTTATTTATGTATTCATTCATGTACAACTCTTTGTCTGTGTTTTGCCTTTATCAAACTGTGAATATATAAACTCCTAACTGAATTAACTAGGTGATGTTGGAAGACAGCCAAGGTCAGAGAGAGAGAGAGAGAGAGAGAGAGAGAGAGAGAGAGAGAGAGAGAGAGAGAGAGAGAGAGAGAGAGAGAGAGAGGTCATTTCACAACTATATTAGATTCGGTCACAAAAGTAATTCCCGTGAAAAAAAAGGAGAAAAAAGAAAACGAGACCCAAAAAAAGCACCATGGATTGACCTCAATGTGTAATTAAATAGCAGCGTTTGTCTGGGGATAATTAAACAGTCGTGAAGGGCCACCTGTGCGCTGTGCCCTCGTTCCAGCTCAAAAAAGACACCAAAAAACACGCCCGCCTTAATAACCTGAATGGCCGAAACGTGCTTTTAATATGCAAATTGTCGTAATTATTAAGTTGCGAAAACAGCCCTCTGCTTTTCATACCTGCGCACTGGACAGCCAAGGTGACGCTGATTGCATTAAGTGCGTGAGTGTTGCGTGTCCTCAGGTGGAGTGAAGCAAAACAGGTGCAGCTTGGAGTGTGTAAGAGGAGGACTGAAGAATGTAGACGCTGCTTTGATTATGAAGAGAGGAACTGTGAAGGCGTTTTTGGCTATTGAAGTGTGAGAAGACGTGATAATGTAGATTGTACCTTAAATTTAAAGACGGGACGTGTAAAGGCGTTTGGAACTTTTTCTAGAAGCGTGATAGGGCGACGCGAGAAGCTAGATGGTGCTTTGATTTTGAAAAGGGGACATGTGAAAGCGTTTCGAGTTTTTGAAGTGTGAGAAGATGATGTGAGAAAGTAAATGGTAAATGGTGGGGACATGTCAAGGTAGTAGGTGCTATTACAGAGGACATGAGAAGGCAGGTGAAGCTTTAGGCTTTAAGAAAGAGATGTAAGAATGCGTTTTAGAGCCGTTGAAGTTTAAAAGGGGACATGAGAAGGCAGGTGGAGATTTGAGGCTAAAAAGGGCAACATAAGAAGGCCTTTTCAGCGAGTGGAGTGTAAGCAGGGACATGAAAAGGCAAATGTAGCTATAGGCGTTAAAAAGGGACATTAGAAAGCATTTTGGAGAAACTAAAGGGAATATGACAAGGCAAGTAGAGGTTTAAGTTTACAAATGAGACATGAGGGGCATTTAGGACTGTTGAAGTGTAGAAAGGGGACATGAGGAGAAAATAATTTAAGTGTGAAAATACGTGAAAAGACTGCTGGAGGTATCTAGGGAAGAGACGCGAATAAGAACTGAGAAATTGAAAAGTAACAAAGGAAAGTTTTCGATCATTTTACCGTCACTAACCATATACCTTAAATCGTCTTGCTTAACTTTAAAATTGGCAAGGGAGACAAAAAGTGAAGGAATGAGACGTGACAGTGAGAAACAAACAATACGGAAAGGAAGAAATCTTACCCACTGTATTTTTAACCATAGGCCTTCTCGCTTCCCTTTCTGTTAGGCAAAGAAGGTAGAGATAAAACCATAAGTGGAAGAATGGAACACGGGAAGGAAATGCGGAACAGGACAATAGAGAAGGAAAATGTTCACCCTTTGTAACATCATGACTGACCGCAAACTTTTCCCCTTTAGCTTCGATTAGGCAAGATAGGTACAACTGACTAGTGGAAGAAAATACGCAAGAAAAAAAAGTAGGGAATAGAACAATAAAGAGAGAAAATATTCACCCATTGTGTTATCTTTGATTATACACATCTACGATACATCTGACAGAAAAATAACAGAGGAAGGAAGTTAGGGAGAGTAGGTGAGATAAGGTACTCGTATGTCAGATGAGGAGGAGCAGGTGAGTGTAAGAATGTTAGTTAAAGGTGCGCGTAAAGGTGAGCGGTGATTTGCCAGCTGAATTACCTTACGTGAGGATAAAAAAGGTGAAAGTAGCGTATTGTGATGTAAAAGAAGATAATTATTCGTTAGCGGAACAGGTTAATGCAGGGTGGCAGAAGTGTACGGGGAGCAGGTGGCGTGACGACTAATTAGGAGAGAGATGGTGAGGTGAGATTAGTCCAGGTAAGCTCGGGGGTTAGGTGAGATTAAGTTAACAGGAACTGAGTAATACGAGTTATAGGGGGGAGGTATGAGAGAGAGAGAGAGAGAGAGAGAGAGAGAGAGAGAGAGAGAGAGAGAGAGAGAGAGAGAGAGAGAGAGAGAGAGAGAGAGAGAGAGAGAGAGAGAGAGAGAGAGAGAGAGAGAGAGAGAGAATCTAAGCATATTTTGTGGTTATATCCTTCTTAAATTTACTTTCATTAACCTGTACACTTATTCACTTACTTCATCCTCCTCTTTGTACTACTACTACTACTACTACTACTAGTACTACTACTACTACCACCAGCACCACCCCCTCTTCTCCAAAGCACCACAGAGTCACGCTAAGCCACTGAGGCACTCCCATAATCAGTGTCTTTAGGTCTCAATAATCCGTCTCTCTTGCAGCTCCTTGTTGGACGCTTGGGGGCATTTAGACCCTCGGCAATGGAGACAGATGGTAACCTAACTACTCACTGAAACACTTCTGCGCCGCATCTCCATTACTTTCAATTGGCTGTAGTTAAATGTACGTGTTTTTAATGGAGTTTTTTTTTCGGTTCCAGTGTCAGATTAACAAGATTTTCTACTTTAACTAAAGAAACACTCATGAGAACCCGCCTTATCATCTCTGTGGTCTGAGAAATTAGTCGTGGCGAGAAAGCAAGGCGTTTCTGAATACCAACCTTACACTCCTACCTCTTTAATAATAGGTAGTAGTGGTAGAAGTAGCAGCAGGAGACAAATTATTAATGTGACGCTGTTAATGAAGGAGTTTGTATTTTTAAAAGGTGAAGGATCTGAGGGTTTATATATGGTAGCGTCTTTACCTTCCTTTTAGAGACTGACGCGCCGCCTTCCCTCGCCTCGCGTGACGTCAGCAAGTCAGTCTGATAAGGGGATGGTGAAGAGGAGGAACAGGGAAGGGGGAAGGGGAGGTGGGAGTCTTCATTGCCTTAAAAGTCTGCACCAACATCCTGTCTTCTTTTCTTCGTCTTCTTTCACCTCCTCCTCCTCCTCCTCCTCCTCCTCCTCCTCCTCCTCCTCCTCCTCCTCCTCCTCCTCCTCCTCCTCTCTTCATTTTCTCTTTCTATTTCATGAAAGATGTTGTGTGTGTGTGTGTGTGTGTGTGTGTGTGTGTGTGTGTGTGTGTGTGTGTGTGTGTGTGTGTGACTTGCAGGAAGACGTGAATGTTTATAGGAACTTCATGTGTAATTTATATTCATTATTTTATTTAACGAAAGTTTAGTTTAAGATTTTATGATATTTCAAAGCAACAAATTAAATGATAATATTCAAAATTATTATTTAGTAGTTGAGTTATAGTTTATACTTATTTTTACATATAACAATAAACAACAGACTCTCTCTCTCTCTCTCTCTCTCTCTCTCTCTCTCTCTCTCTCTCTCTCTCTCTCTCTCTCTCTCTCTCTCTCTCTCTCTCTCTCTCCAGGAATAAAAATAATTACCCTTTTTATAATCTCAATCTTCTAAGTAATGGCGTCATCATGTTCTTTATCTTACAGTATGAAGTGGCATTCACTCCTCACAATGGAACCTTCACTTAATGCTGTACTGAAAAGCTGAAGAATTCCCTCTCTCTCTCTCTCTCTCTCTCTCTCTCTCTCTCTCTCTCTCTCTCTCTCTCTCTCTCTCTCTCTCTCTCTGACAGTTTGCTTGAGCTGGCTTCTCAATTTCCCTTCCGACCCATCATCTTCTCCTCCTCCTCCTCCCCCCTCCCGCTCTCCCTCCCCCTCTCCCTCCTCCTCCTCCCCCTCTCGCTCCTCCTCCTCCTCCTCCTCCTCTGCCTTTCTTCACCTCAGCATTGTGCAAACTCATTCTTTATTTCTACACTAAAAGTTTACTGCTTTCCGTTTTCTTCAACACTTACCCCTTGCTCTCCTTGACTCGGAAGGAGGAGGAGGATGAAGAGGAGGAGGAAAAGGAGGAGAAGTTTTCTGGTAGCACTTCAAAAAGGATATGAATTTCTAACAAGGAATTGGCAACACTGCGGGATGGTGATGAGATAGGTGCCTGTGGTGGTGTGGGTGAGAGAATGGCAACACTGCAGATTAACGTAGCCATAATAGTGGGCATAAAAAGACATTAACTTGTAGGGCTTTCTTCAAACAGGCTCGTAACTTTACCCTCATCCCATACGTCACTCTTAAACTGTCATAAAACACAACCCATCACTCGTCATCTCTGTACCCTGACTGCAACACACACACACACACACAGACACACACTCTCTCTCTCTCTCTCTCTCTCTCTCTCTCTCTCTCTCTCTCTCTCTCTCTCTCTCTCTCTCTCTCTCTCTCTCTCTCTCACGGAAGTAGGTGGTGTGTGCAAAGGCCCTCTTCAAATGGACAGTAAATTGCATGAGACACGTGGAGGAGTAGGACGGGGGGGGGGGTTAGGTTAGGATGTTCATGCCAGATGGGTTCGATTCTCTCTCTCTCTCTCTCTCTCTCTCTCTCTCTCTCTCTCTCTCTCTCTCTCTCTCTCTCTCTCTCTCTCTCTCTCTCTCTCTCTCTCTCTCTCTCTCTCTCTCTCGATTGTGAAAAGATTTTATGATGAGTATGACTTTGTGCTGTTCTCATAATCACATCAAAGAGAGAGAGAGAGAGAGAGAGAGAGAGAGAGAGAGAGAGAGAGAGAGAGAGAGAGAGAGAGAGAGAGAGAGAGAGAGAGAGAGAGACTGCTGGCTGTTTATGCTGTTGATAGAAGCGCAGTTAATAAACTTTTCTTTATGACGAGTCGTGTGGTTGTTTGATGTGTGTGCGTGCGTGTGTGCGTGCGTGTGTGTGTGTGTGTGTGTGTGTGTATGTGTGTGTGTGACCTTTCATGTTATTTTTTTCATTGTACATTTCATTCTTTAAAATCTTTCATGCATATTCAAGTAACCCCCCTCGACACACACACACACACACACACACACACACACACACACACACACACACACACACACACACACACACACACACACACAGTTAACAGGTAACTCATCAACATCCGGACTCGTTTAAAGGGCCATCAATGCATCACAACTCACCTGGGCTTTAGTAAACACCTGAACGTCAATCCTCGTTAACTGGAATACCTGTGGTGAATATTCCTGTGATTTATTACCTTGTCGGCATCCGTTACTAGTAGGGAGGGAGGAAGGAAGGAGTGAGGGAGAGAATGGGGTGAGTGAGAGGAGAGATGAGAAACTGGAAGGAATGGCAGAGGAGAAATAGAAGGAAAGGATTGGGAAAATGGTAAAGAGAAATAGGGAGGGACAGGAAGGAAAATAAAAGGAGGGAGAACGGAGAGATGGAGAGAAAAGCAACAGGAGGAAATTTATTAAGAACTGTAAGGAATGACTGAAAGAAAAGGAAGGGAAGGAGAAACGGTGAGGCACTCGAAGAAAAGGAATGGGGAAAGATGGAAGGAATGGTTAGAAGGAAAGCTGAGGTGGAAGACTGGAGAGAGCGAAGGGGATGGAAAGAATGGAAAAGAAAAAATAGAGGGAATGACTGGAAGAAAGACAAAGGGAAGAAGGGAAGGGCAAGAGGAGGAGAGAGAAGAAAGACTGAAAAAGATAAAGGAAAGGAAGAAGAAAGAATGACAAAAAAAAAAAAATGAGAATCGCGTAATTAACTTAAGTATTACCTTCAGTATTAGCATCAGTATTAGTATCAGTATTAGCAGTAGTACCAGCAGTAGTATTAGCATTAATGACAGTATTAACATAGCACCAACATCACTATTATATTTACCATTATCAGCATCAGCATCTGTATTAGCATTCGTATCAGTACCAATATGCTTATAATGACAAGTACTCATTACAACACATTAGCATTACCACACACTGGACCATCACCCTCTGCCGCGGCCTTCAGGGGGTATCCAGGTCATGTAGAGAGAGGCTGGCGGAGATCTGGGTGTCCTTAATGGCCCGCGGTGAGGTGTAAGTCTCCTTTCGTTGACACACATTGGAGTTATGCCTCGGTGGGCCCAGCCAGGCTCAATATCGCGCGCTGTAAAGAGGGAGGGTCGCCTTTTTTTATTTCCATTGGCGGTGAAAGCTTTATGTTCTTGTTAGGGAGAGGGAGAGGGAGGAGGGAGATACCCGATGCTTTATTTGTTTCTTAATATACTTTCATAAAACGAATTAATGATACAATACTCCCGTTCATTAGCGCAAACATGGAGAGAGAGAGAGAGAGAGAGAGAGAGAGAGAGAGAGAGAGAGAGAGAGAGAGAGAGAGAGAGAGAGAGAGAGAGAGAGAGAGAGATAAAGACACACACACACACACACACACACACACACACCACAGCACAGCCACAAAACACAACAAACACCCACAAGAAGAAGAAAGACCAGAACGCAAAAACCACAGCGAACAAAGCCTGCCTGACAGCCTCGCGCGGCACCAAACTGTCCTCGCCCTCCTGAAGATGCCACGCCCGCCGCCCGCACGCCCCGACAATCCCGACAGCCCCGAGAGACAAGGGGCCAAATAAGTCAATGGGAAGCCGACCGCGCGTCTTAGTGTCAAACGGTTTTACTTTATCCTTCTATTTTAATCTTCACTGTTTACATTGCTGGAGAACGCTTTCACTCGCCTCTCATGACCTGCGCGCCTGCTCTCCTGCACGCACGGCCCAGGAACGAGCAGGCAGGCAGGCAGGTAATCAGACAGGAAAGGTAACAGGCAAGCAGGGTAGCAGAAAGAGAGACAGACAGGCAGGGTAAGCAGGCTGGCGTTGTAACAGGCGGTCAGGGTAACAGGAAGATAGACAGGCAGGGTAAGAAGTAGGCAGGCTTTGTAATAGGTAGGCAGGGTAGCAGTTACGCAGGCAGGGTAGCAGGCAGGAAGGGTCATAGTAAACACAAGCCGCCGGTAAAAGGTGGATATATTTTTGGATTGAATTTTGCAGCGAAAGAAATTTATGCTAACAAACGCTGCGAGGTTGAGCAGTTCCTCCTCCTCCTCCTCCTCCTCCTCCTCTTCCTCCTCCTCCCCCGGCCCCCGTGCTATGCAGATAAACATATTCCAGGCCCTTAAGTCCGGGTTTTATTCCTGCTCGCTTCTTTTTTTTTCATTTTTCCTACATTTTTAACTTTTTTTTTTTTTTTATCAAGAGGATTTGACGTGAAGAGGATTTGACGTGAAGATGGTTTTATTATGAAAGGGCTCCCACGTTTTCCCTTCTTGTTCTTGTTCTTTTCTTGTTCTTGTTCTTATCTTTTATTTTATGGATCTCCACGTGTGCTCATACTGCTCTTTTCTCCTCCTAAGTCACCACCACCGTTGTCATTTCAGCGTGAGAGTAGCGTGACAAATGCACACTTAACACATGAAAACCCAGCGTGTACGAGCGTGTATGTACAGTATAACCACCTTGTGCTCCTCTGCTCCCTCCCTCTTTCTCTCCAGCAGTGAAAAGAAGTGAAAGTAAGCAGGGAAGTAAGCGTGTGCTCCTGAATCATAACACTAATTCGATTTCACGCTGTTGCTCATTAGCGATAAATAGACTGGAAACTTGCTCCTCCCATCCCAAGCAGTAGTGTTGCCCACCAGGAAACGCCGTGATGCTGTAGTCTTGCTGTCTGAGGTGCACGGTTTTCTCTCTCTCTCTCTCTCTCTCTCTCTCTCTCTCTCTCTCTCTCTCTCTCTCTCTGTCTCTGTCTCTGCCTCTGTGTGTGTGTGTGTGTGTGTGTGTGTGTGTGTGTGTGTGTGTGTGTGTGAAGGGGAGAGTGACCATGAGCTGAAGAAAAAGAGAGGGTAATAAAGCCATAAATAAGAAATAGTGTGCGGGGGAAAAGTCAGCGTGAAGAAAAAGGAAAAGAAAGTTATTTACATCAACTTTCTCCTTTTTTTCTTTTTTTTTCTGTTGGTGTACGTGAAAAGGAGAGTGGTCAAGGGTAACAAAGAATTAGGAAAAAAAGGGAAATTTTTTTTTTTTAAGTTAAAGTAAGAAAATATTATAAAGTAAGAAACTATAATTAACAGCAAGGTATTTTTCTTTTCAGCCATAGTCTCCAACTTTTTTTCTCTCTTCATTTTCTCTTCATAAAATCAGTTCGTATTTTGAGTCATATTCTTACTTTTTTTTTCTTTTTTACCTCCGCAGAATCTCCTCTTCCCTTCATCCTCTCCTGTATATATCTTCCACTCATCTTCCTTTTCCTCCTCATAAAATCTCCTTTTTTTTCTTTATCCTCTTCCTCTCTTTCAAACATCATCTCATCTTCCCTTTCTTCTTCCTAAAATAACCTTCCTTCTCCTCCCCCACCTCTTCCTCTCTTTTAAACATCTTCATCTCATCTTCCTTTTCTTTCCAAAATTCCTTTCCTCCTCCTCCTCCTCCTTATCCTCCTTTTTAATCACCCTCCTCTCACCTCCCTTTCCTTCTTTCTCTTTCCACCTTCTTTTCAACCCTACCATAATTTCAGGTCCTCCTTCAGCCCCTCAGCACTCTCCCTCTCCCTCCCTCTCCCTCTCCCTCTCCCTCCCTCTCTCCATTTCCCTCCTCTCCACTCCATTCCCCGCCGCGGAAGGGCAGATATGGGAGTGTACTCGATTGTATGTCGGGGCGTGTAGTGTGATAAGACTAATAGCATAGTGGCATACCCTTCCCTCATGTCTCCACTATCTTATCTGAGCTGATATTACGCCTTTCTTGCTTTCTATCCCTGGACTTTCTTTTTTTCTCCTTCCTTCTCTTTCTCTCTCTCTCTTTGTTTCTCTCGTGCTTTGTCTTCAGTGTGGTTTTGTTATTCTTCGTTCGTTTTCATTTGGTTTGGTTTTGGTTCTTTTCCTTTTTCTTTTTTTATTCGTTATGATTTACTTGTTTTTTATCCTTTTTTTTTGATGCTTCATTTTCCTTGCCTTTTTTTTTTTTTTGCTCTCTTCTCATTTATTTGTTTATTTTGTACTGTTTCTTTTCTGCGATAGATAGCTGTGGTTGTGATGATGCGTGTTTGTGATAATGGTGATCTTTTGACGTGAAATAAACATGTAGGAATTATAGTAAGAGAGAGAGAGAGAGAGAGAGAGAGAGAGAGAGAGAGAGAGAGAGAGAGAGAGAGAGAGAGAGAGAGAGAGAGACTTAAATCGAAAAAAAGAATCCTTGGTATGAAGTGAACGTAGTGACCACCTGTGTACTGCAGCCAGGTGTATTGGGTGTTGCTATCAAGGTACAGGTATGATCAGAAGTTACGTAATATTTTCGCTCACCACCACCACCACCACCTTCCTCTCACTCTTCCCCTCTCAATCTCATCTCCATGTCTCTCTCTCTCCCTCCCGCTCGCGTCCCCCTCCCAGTCCCTCTTACTTCATGTTAAAAAATAATAATTAGACAAATAGATACAGTGCTGTCTAGTTTAGCCCTGTGTTAATTCCTCATACTTAGTTTTTTTTTTTTAGTCTCTTCCTTCTGCCGAGTAATTAGTGAGCTATAAAAGAAGATTAGACGGATTTATGGATGGGCTTGATAGTTGGAAATAACGGGGTATGTTTTATAAAGGGATTGGCAGGTGTAGGGGTGATGGCATGTAGCAAATTCTCTTATTTACCTGCTCGTATGTTTTTGTCTGGTAGTAACTTTACCAAACCTGACAACTGATAGATTTCCAGATCAGAGGATTTGAAATTGAAGTATGAGAGAAAGTGTGACAATTTAGTTTGATGTCTCCCACTTCTTCCACTTATAAAGCAAGAAAGTAGTCTAAAGCATTAATCAGTCCCTTCCACTCTTCCATTCACTCCAAAACAGACCTTCCACCAGCCGCTCCTCTCTCTTATTCACTCCAAAACAGACCTTCCACCAGCTCCTCCACTCTACCACTCCCTCCAAAAACACAACTTCCACCAGTCCCTCTATTCTTCCACTCCCTCCAAAACACACACCATCCAGTTCCCTCCCTTCTTCCACTCCCTCTACGATCCACTCCAGGGCTACACGTACTCGCTCTGCACCTCCACAAGGGTACTCTTCCACCACTGCACAGGTACAAGCGCCGCGAGAAGCACACCTGTGGCCCCGCACGCGCTCAGGTCAGGCAAATTCAGGCACGAGAAAGTTTTGAAAGTTGACGAAAAAAAATGGAGAGTTTGTGTGATGGGAGTTTTTATTTGCATTTTTAGTTGTACTTTTCGTGCGTGCTTCTGTGTAGTGAGATGATGAGTTCATGGCTTGAGTGGTTAGTGAGTTGATTAGTTGAAGAAAAAGGGTGAAAGTTGGATGAAAAGGATAGTTTGAGTGATGGAGTTATTATTGTGTGAGTTGAGAGAGAGAGAGAGAGAGAGAGAGAGAGAGAGAGAGAGAGAGAGAGAGAGAGAGAGAGAGAGAGAGAGAGAGAGAGAGAGAGAGAGAGAGAGAGAGAGAGAGAGAGAGAGAGAGAGAGAGAAACACCTTTAAAATTCTACCTTTTTTTTTCTGCCTGCTTTTCATTTTTTTCCTGAGGTCCTCGGTATCAGATGACCGTTCCCTTCCCGCTAAATCCGCGTGAAGGATCTTAGTTAAGGAAGCTTTTGACGTGAGGAAGCTCAGGTGTCCTCCCTGTCGAGCCCTTTCCCTTTTAAAGAGCCTCCTCATCTCCACTTATTCTCCTCTGTACACTTCAATAAACTCTCCTCATAATCTCCCTTCATATGTGTATCTTTACGAAGTCCCCTCATTTCCAGGTATTCTTCTTTGTATGATTCAGAAAATTCTCCTTTTAAACTCACTTCATTCGTTTGTCTCTGAATAGTCTCCTTTTATCAAGTTTCTCCTCATCTCCATGCATTCTGCTTTGTATAATTCAGTAATCTCTCCTCCTTTATGTATCTTTAATAGTTTCCTCATCTCCACTTATTCTCTTCTCCCTTGAATCAAATCATAAACTTGTCTTGTTTTTATTGTGTATAATATTTTCATGTGTTTTTCGCTTTGCCTTAAATCTTTTCCTCTTTGCCTTCATTCCCAGGCATTATTTTAAAGCTTGTTATTTGTTATGCCTTGAACTTTTAAACTTTCTCTATGGAATTTCTAATCTCCGTAATTAAAACAAAAGGAAGAAAAAGAAAACTGCCTACAGGGAACGTTATTAGAATGTTATTAGAGGAGTTTTCTTTGCTGAATATTCAAACGGAGAGGACAGCTTTTTTCCTATATTCAGACTAAGGCCTTATTCTTTTTCTATGGCGAACAAGGGAGGTTCTTATTTACGTGTTGATGGATGGCGCGATAATGACCAGGACACCCCCGCCCTCCGGAACCCCAAACAGACCTCCCTTTCACCCGCCGCCCCCAGACCGCCCCCGCCCCGCTAAGCCTGAGAGACGGCGCGGGTTATCTCACTCACCTAACACGCCGCCGCCTCGCCGCTCAACACACACCCTTTGTGCACGCAGCCCACACTCGCGTGCCGCCTGATCACTGCTAATAGACTGTGTGTTGGGGAAATTAAGACTTCAGGACCGAGATTTGATAGTGTCAATGTGTATGGTTGCACTTAAATGTAATGTCAGAATATGTTGAAACGTTTTGTATATACTTATGGGAAGCTGTTCATAAATGTTGACGTTATTGAATATTTGTCCTGTTTAACGATTCCTAGGTGCAGTTGTCTCAAGA
The DNA here is from genome assembly GCF_035594125.1 of Scylla paramamosain. Lineage (NCBI taxonomy): Eukaryota > Metazoa > Arthropoda > Malacostraca > Decapoda > Portunidae > Scylla > Scylla paramamosain. The sequence continues at coordinate 18,258,088 of NC_087169.1, forward strand.
AATTATGTTAAGAGTCTACAGAATAATTTTGGGGAGTATGATAGAACTTACACTTTATTTCTTAGGGTGATTATTAATAGATGTTAGCATTAAATATTTTACCTACTTAACTGTTCCTATAACGTTAAAGTCTAAAGGAACATTTTGAAGTGTGACGAATCTTGAAGTGAGAGTAATTTAGTAATGCAACGTTAAGTGAGTTTCTGTTCCACACGAGGATACATATGCAAGTGAATCATCTCCTGAAATGATGAATAATCTTAATGCAATGCACGTATAAGTAACAAAACGCATACTGAAATATAAGCAAGCGAAGGCAAGTATAGATGAATATTACATGAAAAATATTAAATAAACCTAATACCAAAACACCAAGGCGAAAAATCCACACACACACACACACACACACTGAAGAGAAATTGGAAATATTGATCCACCACAAAGAAGGAGACGAAAATATGGCACTGAGGCACTTAGCGAAACTCTCCTTGCTCTCATCAACATAATTAATCACTGGAGCCTTAATGGAATGTTTATCAGCATCCCAGTCAGGCAGGGAGAGACGGGGCTGCTCAGGTGGGTGGGGAGACGTGGCCACAGGGAGGGAAGTGGAGGCAGGGGACAAGGGGAGATAGGCACAGAAGAGGGGGTAAGGTAGTAGCTGTGAGTGAAGAGTAAGAGAGAACCAGTGTGATGGGAGAAAGGGAGAGGGGGAGAGATCGTTGTGTTAGGATGAGGCTGGATAAGGATGCGAGGGAAGGAGTAATGAGAGGTGGATAAGGGAGGGTGAGAATTATAGGGGAGGGAGGGAGGATGGGAGGAAGGTAGGGTGCTATAAAGGTCAGTAAAGAAAAAAAAAAAAAGGAAAGGTAGAATATATGGTGAGGTAGATAGGAAGGAGGTAGAAAAGGTTAGAGAGAGAGAGAGAGAGAGAGAGAGAGAGAGAGAGAGAGAGAGAGAGAGAGAGAGAGAGAGAGAGAGAGAGACGTGAGTAGATAGGGAAGAGGGTAGGAGGAAGGGAGATAGGGATGGAGAGAAAAAAAATAAGTAGGATGGAGAAGAAGAATGGGTGAGTTAGGGAGGGATGGAGGAAAGTAGAAGAGTAATATAAGAGAGAGGGAGAGAGGGAGGTTGAGAATGACAAAATGGTGTAGTTGGGAAGAGAGGAAGAAAGGATAGAAAGGAAGAAAACAAGGAGAAAAGGGCGGATGAAATGAACAGAAGAGAGGGATATGAAAGGCATGAAGGAAGGAATGGATAAAAGGAAGTAGTGAGAGAAAGAAGAAAGGGAAAGAAGGGAGAAAGAAAATAATAAAATACCAATTAAAAAAATAGAAAAAGGAGGAGGAAAGTGAGAAACTAATTAAAAAAGGGAGAAATAAACAAAGAAGAGAAGCAACGGAAGAAACAGTTAGAGGAGGAAAGAGAAACAGTAGAACACAACTAGTAAAGTCAATACAAGATAAGAAACCAATAAAGTATATGGAGAGCTGGATAGGTGCATGGGTCACTGCGGCTACACAGGTGACCAGAGACAGGTAATACATAGGCGTTGCGTGTCCCTTCCCCCTTATGCACTGGTCAGGTGATCGGCGCCGCGAGGACACATTTGTTTACCCTCCGCCAGAAGTGACCTCGCCCTGCCGTAACTCCTAACTCTGAAGGCAATAAGTGAAAGGTTTTATTGGACTCCCTCGCTGTCCCATCCATCAGTCCTCCTTGTTAGGCGAGTCTAGTGCCCATTGACTGATCAGGTGAACATGGCCTCCTCATTTCTCCTCCTCCTCCTTCTCCTCCTCCTCCTCCTCCTGCTTCGAGTCTTTCTTCTCCTCTTCTTCCTCCTTCTCTTTCTCCTTGTGACGTAACGCAAATGACAAATGTCCCTAAAAAGGATGATTCAAAGCAACAATGAGGAAAAATCGGTTGTGTTCCTTGTTCTCTTCCGCTCGTGTTTCCTCCCCTTCCTCCTCTTCCTCCTTCTCCTCCTCCTCCTCCTCTTGACGCAACACAAATGACAAATAACCTTCCAAAATCACTCCCAGCTATTAATAATCAGTTGGCTTTCTCCTCCTCCTCCTCCCCTTCTTCCTCCTCCTCCCCCTTCTTCCCTCCCTCCCTCCCCCCTTGACAAAAAATCATTCAACAACAAGAGCAACAAGAACCAAAAACGAGCTTCATCATTCCTCATTCCTTGCATTGTCTTTAGGTGGGGAGCAAAAAAGAGCCAAGTGGGGCAGAGTGACGTGGTAGGTGACCGAGCAGCGTCCAGCCAAGTGATTTCTTCCCCCGATAAGCCGACGGAGAGAAAGAAAGGAGGGAGAGAGAAAGAGAGAGAGAGATAGAGTTAAGTATAGAGAGAGTTTGGCAGGGCTACGTTAAGGGCGGAGGCGTCAGGGAGGCGTGGGAGGTATTTAGGAAAAGAAAGGAGGTGTTATAGGAATGTGGAATGATGTTATAAGAGTGGTGATGGAGTTACTGAAGGAATTAAGTTAGGAAGATGCACAGATGTTAATGTTTGGAAGACTGGTGTGGCAAAGAAAGGGGGTGTTACAGGAATGGGTGATGGTTTTATAGGATCGAAGGATTTAGTGAAGGAATGGAAGAGTTAGGAAGATGTTGAGGTGTTGAGAATATCTGATAGGTTATTAGAACAGAAGTGAAGATGTTACGAGAATGTGGGAAGCCATTAAGGGATCTTAGGGAGTGTTAAGTGATGTTACAAAGGGTAGAGATGATCTTACACGCTCCCTTTATCTAAATTAGAGACTTTAGGTTATGTTAAAGGGAGAGAAGGCCTTATACTTCCCCTTTATTTGGTTAAGGATTTTTTAAGGTAATGTTGAGGGGTTTTAAGGAGAGTTAAGGGGTTCTAAGACTCATTAAGGGGTGTTAAAAGGGGTGGAGGTGCCGTGACTTATTCCCTTCACCTGGGTGGAGTAACACAGGTATCATAGCCAGGTATATAATCAGATACGCTGCGGGCAGGAAGTGAGGTAGGTAGTGACGGTAATTTCTCTCTCTCTCTCTCTCTCTCTCTCTCTCTCTCTCTCTCTCTCTCTCTCTCTCTCTCTCTCTCTCTCTCTCTCTCGTCGATCTTTCCTGTCAGAATGTTTATTTCTTAACCGCAGCAAAGTTTACGGAATGAAGGAGGAAGATTGAAAGGGAGGAAGGAAGGAAGGAAGGAGAGGAAGGCAAGCTTGTGTGTGTGTGTGTGTGTGTGTGTGTGTGTGTGTGTGTGTGTGTGTAGGCGATAAGTAGGCGGGGTTAAAGTGTAAACAGGCATATGTAGGCGGAAACGTGTGTGTGTGTGTGTATGTGTGTGTGTGTGAGTGTGTGTGTGTGTGTCAATGGGCGTACGTGCGTGTAGAGAGTTTCACTATCACTGCGCAGGACAGAAAGCGGCGGCGTAGTAGTAATAGTAGTAGTGATAGTAGTAGTTGTAGAGAGTAAGAGAAATTCCCTAGTGAAAGTTTACCGTGTGTGTGTGTGTGTGTGTGTGTGTGTGTGTGTGTGTGTGTGTGTGACTTTCCCCGAAGTTGCGTATCGCTTATGATGAAGATCCCACTGAGAGAGAAGAAGATAAAGAAAGTAAAGACTAGAGAAGATAGAGTAAGAAAAAGAGAACAAAGAACCGGACGAAAACAAAGTTAGAAAGAATAAGGAAAATAATAAGAGTAATAATACCACTACGCACAGAGGAAGAGGCAAGGAAGTGGATAATAAAGTAGTAGAAATCATGACTTGACAGGTGATTGAAGACTGATGAAACAGAGATTGTGTGCGATTAGGAAACTTGGAGTGGTGACGGAGTGGTGACGGAGGCTGCGTTGAGTGAGTGACAGAGAGACAGGCAGGGAGAGATAGAGATTGAGAGATAACGGAGAGCATGGGAAAGTGGGGGAAGAAAAGTCGTTAGGTTGTGTTAATTTGAATTTGTATCACTTGCGATGGTCATGAGAGAGAGAGAGAGAGAGAGAGAGAGAGAGAGAGAGAGAGAGAGAGAGAGAGTCTAGTATGCGCTAACCACTTTCTATTTTTGCAAGAATCACTTTCAAATTTTTTTTTCACATATCTTTCTCTTTTTCTACTCTCCCTTTTTCTATTTTTATCTTCATCTCTCCTCTTCTCCATGCCTCTTCCCTCCTGATACTTCCCTCCACTTCCACTCGTCACCACGTCTTTTCATTCCTCTTCCATTTCTCCTTCCTTTCACATCCTTCCACTGTCACTCCACATCTCTCTTCGTCCTTTTACATCCTTCTTTGGATCTCTCCTTCTTCGTCCACGTCCCTCCACCTTCTCACTTTTCATCCCTTCAGTTCCCTCTTCATTCCTCCACGTCCCTCCTCGTCTCTCTTCTCTCCTCGTCGTTCCAGGTATCTAGCGGCACTTTCGTCGTCTCTCACGCAATGACCTTCGCCCTGTAATGGGTATTTTGAAATTTACATGTTGCAGAGAGAGAGAGAGAGAGAGAGAGAGAGAGAGAGAGAGAGGGAGAGAGGGAGAGAATAAAAGTTTGCCTTCAAGCCATAGTAGGCAAGACAAAAGCAAAAAAATGACACTACCAAGACCAGAACAAAAATCGGAAACTCTGTAAGATTAGTTGGCGGGAGGAGGTCGAGGAGGAGTTGAGTTCCCCCTTTAAATATTATTATGCGGCGTGTTCCGTTTTCAGTTTTGCCTATCGGGTCTTTGCATCAGCTTTATTTTTCCCTCCCAGTGGCCTGAGTTGATGGACGAGCCTTATACGATAATCTGGTTAAGGAGAGAAGTCCGTTGGTGTTGTCTTGCTGGGAGGAAAGGAGGGAGTGTGGGAAAAAAATAAGATGAGTTTTCTGTTTGTTTCTGTGAAAGTTTGATTCGAGTTGTAGTGATGTGTTTGTGCAAAAGGGGGTATATTTCTCTCTCTCTCTCTCTCTCTCTCTCTCTCTCTCTCTCTCTCTCTCTCTCTCTCTCTCTCTCTCTCTCTCTCTCTCATGCGCTTCATTTCTTGCCTTGTAAATTATTGGTCATTATTTTTCAATCTTTACTGCATCCTTTTCACTGCTTGCTTTCTCTTTCTCCTATCTTTCGCCTCCTCCTCCTCCTCCTCCTCCTCCTCCTTCCCCTTCTCCTCCTTTCACTAGGCGTCCTCCTTGGTCTCCTCTGGGTCCAGGCAGCCAACCATGTAACCCAAATACTGATGACTTGTTGTCCCGTCCCCCTCTCCCCCTCGCCCTCCTCTCCCCACTCTCACCTCTCACTGACTCTCACTCTTTCATCTCTCTATCCCTGGAATTTCTTACTTTTTACCTCTCTCATCAGTTATCTATTCTTTTCCTACACTTACTTTTTTTTCTTGCCTAGCTTTCATCTCTCACTTTGCTCACATTCACTCTCACTCTCTCAACCCTTTTATCCCTCCAGTTTCGTGTCCTTTTCCTCTCTTACTCTCACCCTTCACTCTTTACTCTCCTTTCCTTTCTCTCATCTCCTCTCACTTTCATCTACTCTCATTCCTTTACTTCTGCGTCCCTCTTCCTCAGTCCTTCCTCTCTCATTCTTACTCTCACCTATTCACTCCCTCTCTCACTTTACATACTCCCTCATTTACCTCTTCCCCATTTCTTCCCTTCACCTTCACCCATTCTCCCTTTACTCAACCATTTCTAAAGGTACTGAGTTTATAGGATCAATCTTTTTTTTTCTTTTTTCCATTCAGATATTTCAATTTTTTCAACCTTCGCGCGCCGTTTTCACAATTTTATGGCCTCCTGAAAGTTGCTGAATTTGAATAACGTGTTTTTGCGTTATTTTATGGTGGTCGTGATAGTGGCAATGGTGGTGGTTGTGATAGTAGTAGTAGTAGTAGTAGTAGTGGTAGTAGGTATGACCTCTGATTCTCTCTCTTTCTCCCTCTCCCCATCTCTCTCTCACACACTAACAGGAACCCCGCCCATGATCGCGGTAAAACAGGCAAGAGGGAGAGTTTAAGGGAGAGTAAAGGGGGAGGGAGTAAGAGGGAGGGAGTTTACAGCCTCATGTAACACTGCGGGGTATGGCTTTCCTCCCCCTTCAATTGTGGGAAGGTTGGAGGAGGAATAGGTGGAAAGGATGTATAGTTAGATGAGGCAGTGGTTAGGGGTGGAGAGAGAGAGAGAGAGAGAGAGAGAGAGAGAGAGAGAGAGAGAGAGAGAGAGAGAGAGAGAGAGAGAGATAGAGAGAGAGAGATCAAGGGTTACTCTAACTACTACAACTACTACTGTGGTTAGAGATAGAGGGAGAAATTTAGTAGAGAAAGAGAAAAATCCTACGTGGGGAATGATGAGAAGAGGAAGAAAAAAAGCAGAAGGAAGATAAGGAGGAGGAGAAAGAGGGAGAGGAGAAAAAATGGAGAAAAAGAGGAGAAAGAGGAAGGTAGGTCTCGATTTAACCTCCCTCCTTCCCTCTGCACTTTGATGGCTAAACTTTCCATCTTTGTTTGGCCAGTGTCGACCTTTTGTGGGTTTGCTCAAGCAGAGGAAATGGACTGAGCGTAAATGGAATAAAAGTTGTCTGTTTGCCTTCCTTCCTTGCAGTTATGAGTTGCTCTCCTTGGTCTGACCTTTCCCCCTGAGTCTGAAGTGGCAAGTGAGTTCGTTAATAGGTGCTGGAGATTGGTGGAGTCTTTCTATATATAATTAACTTTTCTGGAAAGGGGAAAATTTAGCAGGTTTTCTTTCACTATAGTTTTTTGTGTCCTTGGTGAGTCTCCTGGACAGATAAAACTAAAAGAAAATATACATAAATAAATGAATTAGTAAATGAATAAGTAAATAAAAATCTAAAAACACTGAAAGGAAGGGTAATTGAAATAAAAGCTGTATTTAATTAACCTTATCTACATTGCATGAAAAAGAGCGATATATATAAAAGAAATACAGAATAATTAAAGAACCCGAAAGAAATGAAAGTCAAAATTATGAATACTAACAAGATTTCATTTACGTGACTTGTAGAAACGGTAATGATGACGAACAACGAACACTACCAATGCATAGTAATGAATAAACAATAAGAAACCTGAATAAACAAGAAAATAATGAAAAACCCGACCATCTCCTTCAGGTAAAAAAAAAAAAAACATACCTTTCCTCGCCTTTCCTTCAAGGGGGAGGAGCGAGTAATTCCCTTAATCCCCCCTCACCTACCTTTTACCTGTCTGGCCGCGGCGCAAGTGTTGATGGTCAGGCGGGGCGGCGCGCCTCTCGAGGACCACCTGCGTGCTCACCTGCCGTCCCGCGAGATTTTAATCAAGATTGCCGTGGAAATGGGCCTTTTAAGAACGCTTCAGTGCCACTTTTATTGTCCAGTGACCCGGAGGAGAGGAGTAAAAATAAATGTGATGGTTTTATTGCTGGCTGTTGATGGAGTGCATTGTGCGTGAGGGAGAGTGTGGAGTGAGGGAGCGAAGGTGTGATGGAGAGCAGGACGAGGAGGCTGAAGTGAGGAGTTGTAAAGAGTGCGTGATGGGTGAGAGTGACGGTGGAGTGTAAGTTAGTGGAAGGGAGGGGTAAGGGAGTGGAGGTTTTGTGGAAGTTTGTGGTTTTTAGTGGAGGAGAAAGGGGCGTTGTGGAGAGAAAGTAGAGGGAAGGAAGGGTAGATAAGACTGGAGAAAGAAGCAGGCGTTAGACTCACAGATAGCTAGTAAAGTCAAGGGGGAACTTTAAAAGATTAAGCAACTTTGAATAGGGATGATAGCTGGTATATGCACTTTCATACAGGGGCTGCCACGTGTAGGCTTACTGGGTTCTTACAACATTCCTATCTGAGTCATTAGGACGCTTTAAAAGAAGATTAGACGAATTTATGGATGAGGATGATAGGTGGAAATAGGTAGGTATGTTTAATATAGAGACTGCCACATGTTGACCTGATGGCTTCTTGCAGTTTCCCTTATTTTCTTGTGTTATGATGTTCTTCCCTTATTTTCTTATGATGTTCTTAACTTCTCGTGTTTTTATTAATGAGGGGGTGGAGAAATACTTGCCTCAACATGTACTTTTTTCCATCTCAGTTCAAGGTGTTGAGTTCAGACCACTTGTTCCTCGGGTTTTAGATCAGATCTACTTTGCTTTCACCTCTCCTGCTTGGTTATTCATTAGTAAAGATTAGAGGCGTTTATTTGTTAGCCTCATAACACTTATCTTTGGTGTTGTGTCTGTGTTCTTACTGTGTGTTTATCCGCCTCGTCAATTTACACAGGTAGGCGTTGAAATGAACACCTGCAGAGATTTGAATTATGAAAGTAACCACTGCGTTTTGCTATTGTGAAACTGCCTCGCCTCCATAAATACACGATAATCTCATAGTTAGCGTCAGTGGTTGTGTAAATGAAGTGTGTAACATTTGTACTTACCATTGATTCATTTTGATTGCTACAAGTTACTTTTTTAATATCGAAAGTAACAAGTTTTTGTCAGTATTTAACTTTTTTGTTAGACTTTTCGTTACTACAGTTAACCTTTCTATTTCTATTTGTGGTAGCATTTCCTACGGGATTCTATAAATGTATTCGATTACTACGAATTATCCTTACAGTGCCATAAAAGTGAGATTACCACATGGATATAATTACTTTTCCTATTACACTTTCCACGACAAGACGTTACTTTCCTAATATAATCAAAAGCTGTACTACCTCATGAACATTACCACTTTTTCTAATACAACAACTTACCCAATCATATTATCAAAAGTAACAGTTCCTATTGCATGTTCTAAGTTTCTATTTTAACCCACAAACTTTACCCTGACAAAGAAGAATTCCCGTTAAAGTTGTCAGGTCAGTTGTCTTCTTCTGAAAATTTCTCAATCTTTTAATTTCTTTTTTCTTTTATTCTTCCTCCTCCTCGCTTCATTGCATCCGTAAGTCACCTTCTCTTGGCAGCCTCTCACAGCCTCTCACAACCGTAACCTGAGCCTGTTTTTCCGGCTCTCATGCGTTCTCACTCTCACTCCTCGTGTGTGCGTGTGTGTGTTTGTGTGGACTGACAGATAGACAGGCAATCAAACAGACAAGCACTCAGGCAGGAGAATAGACAAATAAACAAACAAACAAACATACAGAAGAATAGGCACACAGATAAACAATGAGAGAGAGAGAGAGAGAGAGAGAGAGAGAGAGAGAGAGAGAGAGAGAGAGAGAGAGAGAGAGAGAGAGAGAAAATAAACACAAAACAAAGAAAACTTAATTAAAAACTCACTTACAAAGGGAGATGGAAAAGAGACAATATAGAACCACAGAACCACTATCCTGAACCACCCACGTATTACCACCTGTCACAGAACCAAGACTGACACGAAACATAATTCACCACCACCACCACCACCACCACCACCACCACCAAGAAGAAATCACGGGGAGAAGAAAAGGCATAACGTGACAGGCACCATAATAATTCTTATCCAGGTGAACAAAGCGTCCCTTTCGGATCACGCAGCCTCTCTTCCTCCTTCCCTTCCTCCCTCCCTCCCTCCCCCCTTCCTCCGCAGCTATCCCTTGCATCACCTCGGTTCTTCCTCTCCTTCTCTTCTCTCCCCCCTCGGTACGTCGCTGCTAATGACACACACACACACACACACACACACACACACACACACACACACACACACACACACACACACCTCTTGCCCAACTCTCACCTTTCCCTCTCTCCCACCTAATTCATGTTCTGTTTGAGGTCGTCATTATTATTGTTGTTGTCATGAATAATAGTAGTAATAATAGTGATAGTAATAATAGTGATAATAGCAACAACAACAACAACAACAATAACAACAACAACAACAACAACAGTAGTGTGATATAAAATAATAACAGATTCGTGATTCCTAGAGAGAGAGAGAGAGAGAGAGAGAGAGAGAGAGAGAGAGAGAGAGAGAGAGAGAGAGATTAAAGAAGTAAAAACATCACGCATGCCAGACACAAGAAAGTAAATAATTTCCGAAAGAAAAAAAAAGTGTCTGGGAAAGAGACACAAGAATGATATGCAAATTAAGTGCTGAAAAAGATTAATCAATGTGAAAAGAAAGAGAAAGGGAGAGAGTATAAACATTTTTTCCTGTTTAATCCTCCATTACTTTTTGTTTCTTCCTTTCCTTAACGTCTTTTTTATTTCTTGTTTACTCATGTGTAATATTACTTTTGAATCTTCTTTTTGCAATTTTTTTTTATTTAAGTTTTCTTTCTTTTCGTATTGGCTTATATATAAAGTTGATTCTCTCCCTCCCTCTCCCTCTCTCTCTCTCTCTCTCTCTCTCTCTCTCTCTCTCTCTCTCTCTCTCTCTCTCTCTCTCTCTCTCTCTCCAGGAATCATGAATCCCAACAAATCTGGCGAATGAATATCAGCAAAAAGTTCTTAGAAATCCTCACGTTTGTAAACAAGGCGGGGAATCCTTTGATAGCAGGAATTTGAGTCTTCGTGTTGTTTGTTGTGACAGGAGACGTGAAGGAGGAGGAGGAGGAGGGAAGAGAAAGTGAAGAAAAAGGAGAAGGTGAAAGAAAGAAAGAATGATTCGTAAAAGAGGTTCTGTAAGTGTGTGTGTGTGTGTGTAAGAGAGAGAGAGAGAGGGGAGGGAGAGAGAGGGGAGGGAGACGAGTGGTGGGTCTTACAGATAAAATATAGTGTTTGTTCTTTCCTATATCTGAGTTGCAAAGTGAGGAAGGATTTCACAAAGGATATCAATCATGTTTCTTATTTTCACCATCACCTCCATTTCCTCCAAGCCATTTCTTAAACAACGGGTGATGATAGGGATGTGTATACGTGCGTCCTATTTTTTTTTTTTCTTCCCATCCTTCTTCTGTTTATCTCACTCTCTCTCTCTCTCTCTGTGTCTCTGTTTCCATGTCTGTTGTCTATTTCTCTCTGTCTCCCTTTCATTGCAGTTTCATCACCCGCATGCAGCCGTGTACAATTCATCAATGTTTATTTTATGTATGATCCTATCGGCGTGTATGCAGCAGGACTGACTTTCTCTATTCTCTGTTTGTATTCTTTCATTTTTATTCTTGAGTTTTCTCTTGCCGAGGTCAGAAATGGCTGGAGCAAAGTGAAAAGTAGATGTTTTTTTTTTTTTTTTTTTTTTTTTTTTGCTAGTGCTTCTCCTCATGGCTTAAAATACTGGAAGCTTTCAAGCCGTTGAATCCTGTTGCCCACTTGAAAACTTATTAAAATCCTTTCTAAGTGAGAATTGCATGAAACTAGAGCATTTTTAAGCCGGATTTCTTGTTATGTACGTAGAGATGGCAATACATGACTGACATTTCCAAAGAGCATCCGTCAGACTTAATAAAAGCGTGTCAAGTTTAGTCGTATACAAACACTACGAAATTCAAAGATACGTAAGAATATTTGATTTCTATTGTAATTTCCTGAGGCACCACTGACAGCCAGCAGAGGTGATTGCGTATTTTAGAGCTTCTCAGTGCTCATAGTCATAAATTTGCTTAATGAAGTCGTAATATACAAAATCTACCGGATCGAGAAGTTTATCAGAACGTTTTATTCATAATGTATTCTCCACAAGCCCGATCAGCAGCAAGTATAATGATGATCAAGGACTTTATAGCTCTTTAGTGCTTCTAGTCATAAATTTGCCCATTAAATTCCCAGCTTTTAAAATCTACAAGATTCAGAGGTTTATTAGCATAATTATTTCCAAGTATAATTTCCACAGACCGCAAATAAAGTGAAGATCAAGTAATTTGTAGCTTTTAAATGCTAGCAGTCACAAGTATCCTCAATAAAATCATCTACATTTAATTAAACAAAGCATCATGTCTTAGTATCACCAGCTGTTAAACACGAATGTCCCCCGCTACCATTTTCTTCCGCGTCTCGGCCTGGTCGCCTTGAGAAGCGTATAAGTTGGTGCCATTAATTGAGTAGACCATATAAAGGCAAAAGTAACCTTCGTTATGGCCGTGTACTGCAGCTACGTACATGAGTTGCATCCGGCTTGTGTATGTGTGTCTGTGTGTGCACGTGTGTAGGAGAGGAAGAGTGGTAGATTAATAAAGGAGGAGAAATTGGTCATGAGAGAGAGAGAGAGAGAGAGAGAGAGAGAGAGAGAGAGAGAGAGAGAGAGAGAGAGAGAGAGAGAGAGAGAGAGAGAGAGAGAGAGAGAGAGAGAGAGAGAGAGAGAGGGAGGGAGAGAGACTGACTTAAGACTGACAAAAAAAAAAATATCATCACCACCTTATGAGTCGTACAGGTGTCAGGAAGCAGGTGTCATTAGTGTCAGGTGTGTGGCGTCAGCACTTTCCCTTCCTCGTGTTGACTGACTTGAATGACTGACTCCTCGTGATGATGTGCTGGGAACTGACATCCTGCTCATCGCTTTTTTTTTTTTTTAATCTCTTTGGAATGTAATGTAAGTATACTCTCTCTCTCTCTCTCTCTCTCTCTCTCTCTCTCTCTCTCTCTCTCTCTCTCTCTCTCTCTCTCTCTCTCTCTCTCTCTCTCTCTCTCCTCTCCTCTCTCTCTCTCTCTCTCTCTCTCTCTCGCTCTCGCTCTCTTTCTCTCTCTCTCCACCACTCACCACTATCTTCTCTCTCTCACTAATATCCATCCTTGCCTTTCTTATAACGCTAAACATCTTTTATCTTTATTATCCCTGACATGTTCCATCACCTCTGTATACAAACAGCTCAGAAGGAACCTAATGGCCTGTTACTGTTTACTATCCCTTGTGATCCTTTCTAATCTCTAGTATCTCCTTGAAAACGCCTGAGCTTCCTTCACCTGTCACTCTAACACCCTTCCATTAGATTCATCTCAGACTGTCACCCTTTATAGACTAACATTCCCCGCCACAGCTACACTTCACTCACTTTACACGCTTCACACATTAGTATTCTGAAACGCTTTGCTCTTTCACCACGACTATTTCTAACAGCCACAGGAATGATTAGCCGGGTTCTCAAGAGTGTCCATCCTGTTAAGAATTTAGAAATGCCGTTGATTTGTTACAGAACCTTAAAAACATCTTTATAAGCCTGTATCACTTCATCTAAAGCCTTTTGAAATTGGTCGACGTGCGGACAGAAGTATGAATGTCGAATATAGAATGTAGGAATGCTGTTAATTTGTCACCAGAAACCATACAAAAAACATCCTTAAAAACCGGTATCACTTCAACTTGAGTCTTTTGAAGTTAGTCGAGGTGTGAGCAGAAGTATTTGAGAATATCGTTCCCTCACTTATGCATCTCAGGCCACCTCTTTCACCCTATACAAAGCTCCACCAGCAACTAAACTCCCCTTACACGCACCACAGAAGCCTCAGATCTCACATCCAGCAAGCTTGAATCCCTGAGCAGCCTCCCCTTACGGTTTAACTCCTTTCAGCACCTCATCTCGTACATACAAACGCTCTCAGATCCTCCCAGCCTCCCATAACACCCTCTCTGGCTCGTCCCAGGCATTCAGTCAGGCAGTAAACAGGCGGGAAGCATTGTAGTTGAAGATGAAACAAGATGAAACAATTGTCTATGCATCGCGGTGAGAAATTATGAAAACTAACCGCCCTTTGTCCTTACCGAGGGCTGATGAGGGGCAGGGCGGCGGCTTATTAGAGAGAGGGAGAGGGAGGGAGAGAGGAGAAGTGTGTGCGCGCCTTCCTATGAGCAGTGTGGCTTTGTTTTGACTGATTAATAGCAACATGCTCGTTCTTACCGGACGCCGCGGGGGTACTACAAACAGCCTCTTAATTGGGGATGTAAATGTTGAGGCAAGGGCAGAGAGAGAGAGAGAGAGAGAGAGAGAGAGAGAGAGAGAGAGAGAGAGAGAGAGAGAGAGAGAGAGAGAGAGAGAGAGAGAGAGAGAGAGAGATTTATAAGATAATTTGTATCAATAATGATTAAAGTTTATGAATTTATCTCAAGTAATAGATAAGTAACTACATTTTTCTTTCAAATACACACACTAGTTTTTTGTTTGAGTTTTTATTCGGTTTTGATTTGTATACATGTCCTTTTAATCTGATCTTAATTTGTATTTCTTGATCTGCAATTGGATTCAGTTCTTATGAAAGGCTGATTAATTAAAGTGCATGTTGTGTTTCTTTATGTTGTGTTGTGTTATGTCAGGGTGGGTTACGTTAAGTTAGGTTTAGGTAAGGTCAGGGAATATAGCCTGTGTCATGATGGTTAAGTTAGGTTCAAGATGTGAAGAATTTAACTCTGATTAGGAATAGTTACTCATTGAACACACGTACGCACACTCCACTCTCTCACTGTACCAGATAAAAATCAAAGCTTCGAGTCATGCAAGAGTAACACACGATAAATATTCAGGTCATTTTTATGTACGAATTCCAGGCAGGTGAACTATTTCCGTTTCTCTAATTACACGCCTCTTGTACCCAGCCAGCGTCCCGCGCCTCGCCTGACTGGGGAAAGCAGAGTTACGAGGAGTATTGGTGATTCTGTCTATTCCCACATTCCTGCGCTCTCACACACACACACACACACACAGTAGTAGTAGTAGTAGTAGAAGTAGTAGTAGTTTATTGACCACAGTTTTTACAATGAAATTAACTGCAAAGTATAAAATTCAGGAGGCGTGAGAAGCGTTAAAAATATTGTGATCCACACCAGTATCAATAGAAATATGAATGCTTGACTTTAGATTACAAAAACAAGCAATCAAATTTGAACTGCAGCAATATGAACACCTAATGTAAACTGTGACCGTGTGAAACAATAAAAAATAATTAAAAAAACCTCAGACACGCACACAGCATCAATAGACCTTTGTGTGTGTGTGTGTGTGTGTGTGTGTGTGTGTGTGTGTGTGTGTGTGTGTATTGGGGTAGGGGGATGGGTCAACGCTGAGAGAGAGAAAGCGACAAGTAGCAATATTCACAAAAGCACGGGCAGGTGGAGGCGAGGCGGGCATACTAAGGGATTTCACCTCCTTAGCCACTCAGTTCCCGTCCTCTTCGACAGCTTCATGACTCTTCCTTCGCTAATTTGCTTCACGGGCGAGCCAGACGAGCACCGGTCCCTGGGAGAGCACTGGGAGGCGGCGGACACGGGGAAAAACTGGTTGGGAGACTTTGTTGGGGCTCCCTTACCTAACTTCCCTCCCTCTTTCATCTCATCTCCCTTACTAAGTTATCTCTCTCCTCTTTAACTTCCCACCCTCTTCTCCCTAACCTAACTTTTCTCCTCTCCCGTAATTTAACTTCACTTTCTCCTCTCCCTTACTTAACTTGCTTTCCTCTCTCCTCTCCCTTACTTCCCTTCCTCCTTTCTCTAACCTAACTTCACTTCCCTCCATCCTCTCCTCTTCCTAACTTCCCTCCCTGCTTCCTCTCCCTAACCTAACTCCCTTCATTTCTTCCTTTCCTTAACCTAACTTCCCTTCTCTCCTCTCCCTAACGTAACCTGCTCCTCTCTATCCCGTATCAGTATTCCGTAGCATAAGACGCGTTAATATCGGCTTATCTCTCAATGTTATTATCCCTCGCAGGTATCAGAGTACATTAGTGTTATAGTTAAGACGCGTGGTCGTCCTGAGTTGTGTCTTGGTAATCTATGAGAGGTTAATAAGCAGCATTTACGCATGGCAAAAGGACCTCCACTCTCTCTCGGCTCCCTTTATCCCTTCTGTCGTACACCAGAGCAAAAAAGTATCGTACCTTGATATCCTTCAGCCGTAAATATTCATGTAATGGGAGGCCTCGCGTGTAAAGTATGTGGGATGAAGGGAAGGAAATATAGAGACAAGAATGGAAAGAGAGAGGAAGAGAGGGGAAAGGAATACGTGATGAAGAAAGAGAAAAAGAATAAGAGGAGGAAGAAACAAAGGGACTGAGAGACTGAGGAAAAGGTTACGTCGATACTTGAGTGAAAGGGTAAGAGGAGAAGCAAGAGGAAGAGGATGAGAAGAAGGAAGAGAGAACCAAAACCGAATGGAAATGGCAAGAGAACCTAAAGTGAGAGAGAGAGAGAGAGAGAGAGAGAGAGAGAGAGAGAGAGAGAGAGAGAGAGAGAGAGAGAGAGAGAGAGAGAGAGAGAGAGAGAGAGAGAGAGAGAGAGAGAGAGAGAGAGAGAGAGAGAGAGAGAGAGAGAGAGAGAGAGAGAGAGAGAGAGAGAGAGAGAGAGAGAGAGGGAGGAGAAATCAAGTTAAGAAGAAGCTGAACACCAAAACGAAGAGAAGGTATGAAAAATCAGACCCTCGGCGTTGTTTTTTAAGGCGCTCGTCGACTCCCCGGATACTGCCTCCCGTCACCGCTGGAACACCTAATTACCTCACGTCCAAGCCTGGCAGGTGGGCTGTACAGGTGTGTTAAAGGGAACAGACAACAGTGAGCCTTACCTGTCCGTTACTGTCTCTCCTCCTCCTTTCTTCCTACCATTCCAGCGCTATCTACTTCTCCTTCTCTTCCTCCCTGTCATTCTTCCTCCTCTTCGTCGCCTTTCTACTCCTCCTCCTCCTCCTCCTCCTCTTCCTCCTCCTCGTCTTTCTCTTCTTCCTCCTCCTTTACTATTCTACATCTTCATATTTAGATTAGATAATGTTAACTATCACAAACAGAGTCGTAAAGGGAAACATTTTTGCTGGTGTTGTCTCCTCCTCCTCCTCCTCCTCCTCCTCCTCCTCCTCCTCCTCCTCCTCCTCCTCCTCCTCCTCCTCCTCTATCCTTATCTCCACAATGCTGTCTCATCACCATACCTCACCATCTTGTGTAACTCCCAATATGTTACCGTCCAGGCCTTAGATAGCCATACGTGCCTCACTGACCCGCACGTCGCTCTCCGTGCTCTGCGTGCTGCCGCCGCCGTGCCCTTGTCCCCGCCGTGCCGCCATACAACACGCGCCTTATCGCTGACTGCACGCCACCCAGGACTCGCGTAAAACCGCCTATTCTCTGTCCAGGCCGTGTGTATCGGAGGTCTTTGCTTGTGCCATGCATACAAACACACACACACACACACACACACATACACACACACACACACAACCTCTCACACACTAACACTATATCACACTCCAGCTCCCCTCCCCCCTCTCCCTCCTCTTCCAGTCCCCACACGCACTACTTCTCCCTTCCCATCCCATCCCTCCCGTCCCCTGCCCATTTCCCCACGCCCACGCCCACGCCCCCGCCCACTTTCACAACACGGCCGCCTTGCCATATATACGGTGGCCATAATTCTCTCGAGTCCCTGTAAACTGACCGAGTTGAATCATTGTTTTGTAGACTGAGACGCGGGGAGAGGGGGAGGCTTGTCCTTAGCTGGAGAGAGGAAGGGAGGAAGGAATGGAGGGGAGTAGAAAGGGGAAGTGAAGGTAAGGAAGGATGAAGGGAAGGAAAGGAAAGGAAGAAAAAGGAAAGCAAAGGTAGGAGAGATGGAAAGCAAGGAGGAATGGAGGGAATTAGAAAGGGGAAAAGTGAAGGGAAGGAAGGATGAAGGGAGGGAAAGAGAAGTAAGGAGAGCAAGGAAGGAGAAAGGAAAATCATATGAAAGAATGGAGAACGAGAAAAAAAAGAAAGGAAGGGAAGCAAAAATGTATGAAGAAAGCGAAGCACAGATGAAAAGAGAAAAAAAGATAAATAAAGGGAAGGAATAAAGAGGAAAGAATAAACAAACGTAAGGAAAAATGGATGGAGAGAAGGAAGGAAAAAAGAGACAATGCTGAAAGGAGTTGAAGAAGAAGAAACGATGAAGGGAGGGGAAAGATAAATGAACAGAGAGAGAGAGAGAGAGAGAGAGAGAGAGAGAGAGAGAGAGAGAGAGAGAGAGAGAGAGAGAGAGAGAGAGAGAGAGAGAGAGAGAGAGAGAGAGAGAATGAAAGGTGAGTTGGTGGTATTTACATGTGTTTTTGGGCAAGTGTTGTGCTTATATTGTGCGTCAGAGAGAGAGAGAGAGAGAGAGAGAGAGAGAGAGAGAGAGAGAGAGAGAGAGAGAGAGAGAGAGTTTCACGTTAATCTCTTCCCAGAATCACATAAACTCGGGTAATAAAGAGGAAAATTCAAACATGACATTTCCCCAAATCAGGAAATTTCAAGACTATTTGTAATTACTGTGACATTATAAGACTCACTTTTTGACATCATTATTTTTCTTCCCTTCGCATCAATTGTTAGTGTTGCGGCAGAGAATTTCTTAGTCTCTCTGGCAACACGAAGCGGGAAAACCAGGTGAAGACAGGAAAGGTTAATTGAAGTTAGTAAGGGTGTTGCTTTCTGTTCACTACCTTCTTGTTATTGTCTTGTGACTGATCATCGTAGAGGAGGAGGAGGAGGAGGAGGAGGAGGAGGATTTAGTATTCTTTTGTTGTTGCTGGTTTTGTTGTTGTTCTCCATCTTCTTCTTCTTCTTCTTCGTCTTCGTATTCTTCTTCGTCTCCGCCTTCGTCTTCGTCTTCTTCGTCTTCTTCGTCCTCTTCTTTCTTCTATTTCTTCTTCTTCCTAAGCCTCATGAGAACACCTAATACGTATTCCACTCCTAACTCCTCTTTGTCCTCCTTGTCGCGCCTCCTCTTCCTCCTCTTCCTCCTCCTCCTCTTCCTCCTCTTCCTCTTCCTCAAGGTTCTCTTCTCGGAAAAAAATAACCCGTATTGTGTCCTTTGTGACTTGCCTCCTCCTCCTCCTCCTCCTCCTCCTCCTCCTCCTCCTCCTCCTCCTCCTCCTCCTCCTCCTCCTCCTCTTCCTCGTTTTCTTCCACGTCCTCCTCATCATGCCCCTCTTCTCTTCATAAACCTCGTCCATCTTTTCCCTCTTCCTCTGTGTGTGTGTGTGTGTGTGTGTGTGTGTGTGTGTGTGTGTGTGTGTGTGTGTGTGTGTGTGTGTCTGTGTTGGAAATGTCAAGCTGAATGTTAAATATGATTAGTATAAGACTTACAAGATTTTCTACAATGTAATCCTTGAAATGACAGTTCGTTCGTGGCTTTTGTTCGTGTACGTGGACTTGACGTGTACGTGAAGCGCGTGTCGAATTGGTGCACACGGAAATTAATTTTTTTTTCTTTTTATTGTATTCCGTGACAGGTTGTGACAGCAGGTGAGAGGCAGGTGAAAGGCAGGTGTTATTATTGTTATCTCCATTGTTATTAATTGAAAGGTGGTGGTAGTAGTAGTAATAGTAGTAGTAACAGCAGTAGTCGTAGTTTTCTCCTGTATTCCTTAAAAAAGAGGAAGAAAAAAGAAACAGCATAAGAAGGAAAAGAAGGTAGCGAGCAGCAGGAGTAGTAGTAGTAGTAGTAGTAGTAGTAGTAGTAGTTATTGTAGTTGTTGTAAGTTTTTACTCATATTGTTAGTGTTACCGTTTTAAATCATAGTAAATGAGGAGGAAGAAAAGAAGAAACACTAGGAATAAGGAAAAGAACGAAGCAAGGAGTGGGATAGAAGAATTAATTACCACCACCACCAGCACCACCACCACCACCACCACCACCACCACACCTCACCTGTATAAACACTAACACAACACCGCGCCCATCCACCTGTGTTACTAATCCTGTACATGGCCACCATCACGTCCTCCATTCACCTCCTCCCTTTTGACGCACCCCTCCTTCTCCCCCTCCCCCTTCCATCTCGCCCTCTCGTCCTCCCCTTCGTCTTCCTCTCATTCTGCAATGCACTTATTTCTTACTTCGTCTTAATCTTCACTGTATTTCTTTTCCTTCCTTACGCAACACTCACACCCACTCACTTATTCACTCATTTCTCTAACACCACTCATTCCTATTTATACAATTCCTCTACGAATCTTTCAGTCATTTAGTCAATCAATCATACACTCAATTATACTCTAATAACACTCAAGCTTATCAATACTCACTCCAACGCACCCTTACTCACTCACTCACTCACTCACTCACTCCTGTAATAACACTCAGTCCTATCTATACTTAATCCAATGCACCTCTTATTCCCCCTCTTGTATCTACACACCTAACACACTCACTTCGCAACCCAGTGTCTCTATTCCTCTTCTTACGGCGCCCTAACGCACCTTACCTTACCTTCTCGCACCTGAACGCACTCCTCGCAATTAAAACAGGTTCCCTCAGGTGTTTAATAGATCAAGGTGCAGATAATAAAAGTTGAGGTTTAATTTGTACCGTACGGTCTATGGAGGTAAGATTCGATGATAATGTAGAGGCTTTGACATTTACGATAGAAGATAATGCTAGTGTATGTATGCCAAAGGATAATGCGTGAAGTGTGGTGTGTGATATATTGTAGATGGTGTATAAAGGTGTTGTGAGTAATATATAGGAGATTAAAAGGAGGAATTTAGATTTTTAATGTTAGTGTACGATGCTAAGGGATGATGCATGGAGTACTGTGTGTGATGTATGATGATGTTGATGATGTGTAGGAGAAGAAAAGAGAGTTTTATATGTTTATTAATGTTCTTTTGATTTTTCGATAGTTTCAAGCTTAAAAATAGTGGGAAGTTATACAGCACACGTAGAAATAAGTGAAAATAAAGTTGGTGATATAGGACTGAGTAAATATTATGGGAGTCACTTTTATATTTGTCAATGTTTTCCTTTCCCAAATTTCCAAAGATGTCAGGAGGTTAGAGAAATGTGAGCCTGTAAATTGTTAGCTAGGTTGGTGGTGAAGGAGCGCAAGAATCAAGGTGTGGCAAGGTGTGGGGTAGGTGTGGGTGTTGCAGGTGGTGGTGGTGGTGGTGGTGGTGGTGGTGGAGGTGAAGTGATAGTGATGGTTGTAGTGATGGTAGTGATACTGATAGTGATGATGATACTTGTTGTGATGATAAAGGTGGAACAGGTGATAGTGGTGGTGATGATAGTGGTGATGGAGGTGGGACAGGTGACGTTAGTGGTGAAAGTGATGCTGAAGATGGTAGTGATATTGATGATGATGCAGATAATAATGATGATAGTTAAGCTAGTGATGGTGGTGGACCTGGTGGTGATACTGGTGGTGGGTGCAGGTCGTGGTGGTGGTGGTGGTGGCAATAGCGGCATCTAGCAACTCCACTCCCAATTATGATCCGCGATTTGCATTCATTAGCCGGCACTGGGAAATAAGAACCTTGAGAGATGATAAAGAATCGTTCATTTTGCCCCATGACGGACACTCTCTCAGTCTTCCTGGCGAGGGTGACTTGTTTTTCTCACTCCCAGGCAGGTTCACCATTTCCCAACATGCTCAAAGATTTATCAACAATTTTTCTAACGATATTATCAGGTATTAGTTGATGATATTGTCAGGGTACTTGGAGTGTATTTGAATATTATCTTGCGCTTCTTACTTCCACCGGTTTACAAGGAAGATTGTGCAGTAATTAGATGCGGTATTAATATGAATAGGTTGCTTTGATCACCCATCCGTGCGCTGAATAAACAAGTGCGGATTGGTGGGTTGATGTGTATGGATTACTGAAAACACGGTACTTTTTTTCCTTCTTCGTATATTCTTTCCTTCTTCATATTTATTTACTATTCGCCTTGATGACTTTCTATTACTGTGAAGGTAAATTAAATATATACGAGGTGCTTAACCCTTTGACTGCCACTTAGCACACCTTTCCCTAATTACCATTCACTCTGAGACATCTTTACTTGTTCTACAGCCACATCCAATCTTTGAACTGGGAAGAAATTGCAAAATGTATTCTTTTTCATCTGTGACTTTCTTGCAGATGCTTATAAAGACTTCACGCATTGCTTCTGCTGTTGCCAATTGTTTCGCGTCGCAGTGAAAGGGTTAAAAGACAAAAAATCACTGTTTTATTTATTTATTCACATGCATTTGGACTTGTTCACTAATTCACTTATTCACTTTTATTCGCAATTATTAACCAGTTTACTCAATGCTCAAAATTCAAAATAAAAATTCCCTGTTGGAAAAAGAAAAAAATAGTGTTATTCATTTCTTCACGTGTGTTTGCCTTCATAACTCACTCATTCACCTATTCATCACTATTCACTTTTCATTACTCATTTTTATTCAGAAACACAAGAATCTTTCCCTTGAAAAAATATTCACATGCCACTTACCTTCTTATTTTTGGTTTCATTGCTCTCTCCCTTATCAGAAAGCCGTACGTAATATTTTTGCAGGTAAATAACATGTATCGTATTTAAATTTCTTACACGAGCACTTCAGAAAACTCACCCACTGCAGATCTAACAGGAGTCTAATATTATACTTCCATATTTATAACATTGTATTTCATGGGGCAGCTACACGCGGGTCAGGGGGCGAGCTAGAGAGAGAGAGAGAGAGAGAGAGAGAGAGAGAGAGAGAGAGAGAGAGAGAGAGAGAGAGAGAGAGAGAGAGAGAGACGAGACGAGACGAGACAAGACGAGGGAAAAGAACGCGAAAAATGGCAGAAAAGTAAGAAAAACGAGAAAAAAACAATAAATCAGAATACACAACCAGCACACCTGTATATTCACCTGTTCCTCGCTCCTTATCTGCCATTTTTCACCTTCTCGTGCACTTACTTGGTTCATTTACGTGCCTTACTCCCCCGCGGGTCACGTGAGGTCAGTGGTCACGCCGTATTAGGCACGTGATTGGCCCACCGAGCACGCCCCTCTGCTGCCCCTGCCGTGCTCTAATTGCTGCTAATGAGGCAATTAACGACGGTTGAAAGGATTCATATAGTACGCGGAACTGACAGGGGTGGGAAGAGTGGGAGGGGAAGTGGTGGTGGTGGTGGTGGTGGTAGTGGTGGTGGTGGTAGTAATATTGATGATGATGATGATGATAATAGTAATAATGATAATAATAATAATAATAATAATAATAATAATAATAATAATAATAATAATAATAGGAAGAGGAAGAGAAATACAAATACGAAAGAGGAAAATGAGAACAAGGACGAAAGAAAGACAGAGAAACAAAAAAATTATAAAAAAGTAATGAAGTCTAAGGAGAGAAAAAAAGAATAAACGAGGAGAAGAAAGAGGAGGAGGAGGAGATGGACAGAGACTAAGGGGAAACAAACAACAAAAAGAGATAAATGAGGAAGAAAATAGCGAATGAGCGATGAAGGAAAATTGATGTTAAAGTGATGAAGGGAGAAAGAGTGGAGAAGGAGGAGGAAGAGGAGGAAGAAGAGGAAGAGGAGAAGGGAGGCAGAATTGTTTTACATGAAGGAGAAACACGAGGGTGCAGTGTGCAAGATGGATGATGAGGAATGGAGGTGAGGGTAACGGGAGGGAAGTGTTATTGTGGGGTGAGTGATGGAGGAGGAGGAGGAGGAGGAGGAGGAGGAGGAGGAGGAGGGGATGGTGGGAAAGGCTAATAACGGAGGAGAGGAGGAGAGCGGGGAAAGGAGAAATGCATAAAGAAATACAAGAGTACATAGGTGGAAGGAAGTGGAGAGAGAGGAAGAGGAGGAGGAGAAATGCTAATAACGAAGGAGAAAAGGAGAGAGAAGAAAGAGAAATACGTAAAGAAGGGCAGAAGAGTGCATAGGTGGAAGGAGATGAGAAGAAACGAAGAGAAAGAAGAAACACGTGAATTCTAACCACACAGTAAAGAAATACAGAAATATCCAGGTTATATTAAAATCCTTGTCATTATTATTCAAATCCTTGCGCCATGTAAAGAGGAAGGAAGGAATGACGAAGGACACCGCGAAGAAGAACAGAGGAAATAAATAGACAGGGATAGGCAAAATCAGAGAAGAAATACGAAGGAACTGGAGGGAAGCAAAGAGGAGAATGCAATGAACAAAAGAGATAGACTGGAAAGAAGACTTGGAGAGAAACAGAGAAAGATAGAAGAGATTGAAGAGGAAGAATGGAACAAGAGAAAGAAAAAAAGAAAGCCGAGAATAAGAACAAAATTAGACAATTAGAGAAAAGAATGAAAGAAGCAAAAGAAAGATGGAAAACGAGACTAAGAGAAAAAAAAACAGGAAAGGAGATGAGAGAGAGGAAATAGTAAGAGAAACAAAGAAGAAAAGGAGCAAGAGAGAGAGAGAGAGAGAGAGAGAGAGAGAGAGAGAGAAGGAACAAGAGGAGTAAGTTAGCCTAAAGCTTTGCGATAATATCAGACCACACCTCCTTTTGGCCTCACTCGCTCCCTTGCCTGGGCCTTGGTTAGTATGCTGAAGCCCCTCTCTCTCTCTCTCTCTCTCTCTCTTGAGCAAGTAAATAAGTTTTTATACTCATCTATAGGCCAGGGATAAAGAAAATGGAAGGGAGAAAGAGAGAGAGAGAGAGAGAGAGAGGGAGAGATGAATAAGAAACTCCCTTTACACTTCAACATAAAAAAGGGACGCCAGTAAATGTCACAGTAAATGAATCAGTGAAAGTAAAGGATTAATTTTTCTTCGTCTGGTTGTTTCTTCACTTCACCTGTCACTAGAAAATCCGGTGGTCTGGAATAGGTAATTAGGTAGTGGTGTTTTCTGTGAGTTTTGGTGCGTGGGGAGGAGAGGCCGTAGAGTGGTGGCTGTTGTTAATGGTGGTAGTGGTGATGGTGGTAGTAGTTTTAGTGGTGGTAGTAGTAAGAGTGGCAATAGCGGTAATGTTGATAAATATAATGGTGAAAATGATAATGTCAAGAGAGACAATCAGACGGACAAACAGAAACACAGACAAAAGAAGTATACAAAACTAAAAAAAAAAAAAACAACTGCCATTGACAAAAAAAAATGAACAAAACAGACAAAAGACAAAACAAAGGACACGCAATTAAAAAAGAAATTCGAAACCCCCAAAGGAAGAAAAAATCACACACACGCAAACAAAACAAGAAAAAACAAATCACACACACACACACACACACACACACAAAACAAAACAAAAACAGGAAAAACCCAAGGACAAAAACAGGAAACAAAACACATGACAAGAAATTGAACTAGAAAACGCATAGGGGTGGGAAGTGAGGGAGGCAATGGGACGCAGAAAACGGGGTGTGGCTACTGCTGGGGAAGACTGAGCAATGAATGAGTGGCCCTTTTTTGGGTGGCCTGCGTGCTGCCAGACCACCAGTAAGGCTGCGTGCATGATGCCTCGTCCCGCCCCACACGCATGCGCACCTTGGCCTAATGAATTTCTTGGGCTATTACGCCTCTCCCTGCAGAGTTATATGCTGGGTTAATGGCTGTGGTCGTTTACAAATTTCTCTCTCTCTCTCTCTCTCTCTCTCTCTCTCTCTCTCTCTCTCTCTCTCTCTCTCTCTCTCTCTCTCTCTCTCTCTCTCTCTCTCTCTCTCTCTCTCTCTCTCTCTCTCTCTCTCTCTCTCTCTCTCTCTCTCTCTCTCTCTCTCTCTCTCTCGACGTCCCCATTTTGTCTCCTTCCGTCACTTAACTTCCTGTCTCATTTGCATTTTATCACCTTTGAGAAATCCAGGTGTTTCGGCCTTTCTCCCTCCCCTCTCCCCCTTCACCTGTTCCCCCATCACCTGTCCCCCCTCATCACCTGTTCCCTTCACCCTTTAATTCACCCACTTGACCCTCACCTTCCTTCACCCATTCTCCCTCCTATCCCCCACTCACATTCTCTCATATCTCTTAGCCTTCTCTGTTCCCTATTAGCACTCTATTGTTTCTCTCCCTCTGTCTCTCTCTCTCTCTCTCTCTCTCTCTCTCTTTCTCTCTCTCCTCCAGGAAGCCTCCACTGTGCTGTCTCTGGCTCTCGTGTTTCTCTCATGCTAGTTTGTTTGTTTTTTTCTAGTAATGAAATTCAATACCCTATGAAGGATCTGAAGGCCTTGTTTTTGTTTGCAATCCTTTTGTGATCTTGTGTTATAGTCTTGGCTTTTGGTGGTGGTGGTGGTGGTGGTGGTGGTGGTGGTGATGGTGGTATTGCTGTTGTTCTTTTCTTCTTTTCTCCTCCTCCTTTCCTTCCTCCTCTTCGTCCTCGTTTTCCTCCTCCTCCTCCTCCTCCTCCTCCTCCTCCTCCTCCTCCTCCTCCTCCTCCTCCTCCTCCTCCTCCTCCTCGAAACCGAATCTTCGTCTGGTTGTTTCTTCACTTCACCTGTCACTAGAAAATCCGGTGGTCTAGAATAGGTAATTAGGTAGTGGTGTTTTCTGTGAGTTTTGGTGCGTGGTGTCGTTGTGTCAAACGACCTAAAGCCGAGTCAACACTGCACAGAAACAGTAAAGACGGCAAATAAATTAGTAGGGTTCATTGGAAGAACCTTTGAATTTAAATCAGAAAAGGTTATACTTGCCTTATATAACTCACTGGTGCGCCCTCATCTAGAATACTGTGTACAGTTCTGGTCACCATACTACAAAAAAGACATTGAAAAACTAGAAAAGATACAGCGCAGAGTCACAAAGATGATTCCAAGATTGCGCAATAAGCCGTATGAGGAACGACTGGAAGAACTAAACCTATTTAGTTTAACAAAGCGCAGGATAAGAGGAGACCTAATTGAAGTGTTCAAAATTTTCAAAGGATATAGTAACATTGATGCACATAATTATTTTACCATTGATCATTCTAACCTAACAAGAAATAATGGATCCAAGATTATACCCAAACGTTTTAAATCCCACGAGGCCAAACATTTCTTCTTTAATCGTATAGTAAATATATGGAATAAACTTCCTGCCGAAATTGTAAACAGCAATACTATTGAATCATTCAAAAATAAAATAGACAAATATTTAAAAGCAAATCCCCAACAAGCTCTCTTCTTGTCCGAATAATTACTAAATTCACTATGTAAACTCTTATTCAACAGTTTTAATATAACTTGTATTAACTTTGAGATAGGCGTATAGAGTTCACCGTAGGGTGAATAGTAGAACTTCCTTTCATCCTTTCCTATGAAAATTTCCATGTCAGTTTTTCCATACTGCATGGTACTTTTCCCAACTATTTCCATGCCAGCGCAAGCTGGAGGGAGTGGTGGGTGGGGAGGAGCCTTCTGCTATGCTGTCCTGTCTCTCTTCACTGTAGCTAGTTAGAAGTAGTTACCAAACAGCCTTGCAAGGACCAAAAGGTCTGTTGCTGTTTGGCTTTCCTTTGTATTCCTTTGTATTCCTCCTCTCCTCTTTCTTTTCTGTCCTTACTTTGTTCTTAAGGCCATGAATGTTAAACACGTACAGACAGGTACAAAAAAGATCAAATAAAATAAAGAAACATCGTATGCAAGTAATTTCCAAAGGCGTACCTCCTCCTCCTCCTCCTCCTCCTCCTCCTCCTCCTCCTCCTCCTCCTCCAGTGTATTGAGCCGAAGTGAACCAGAAAGGCACGAGATCACTATCTTTACTACCTTAAAGTCTCTATTTTTTTTTCTTTATCCTTTCTCTCTCTATATCTTTAAAGGAAGTGGTTCTTTTTTATTATTGCCTTTTTCCTTCCTGATGAAATGATTCTTTTTTTTGTTGTGCTGCCTTTTGTGTTGTTTTCTTCGATGTGCGTGTGTCGTTTTTGTGAAGAGGAGTTTTGTTATTTGTGGGTTAGACGGGATGGTTAGAATGGTGATGGTGGTGGTGGTAGTAGTAGTAGTAGTAGTAGTAGTAGTAGTAATGAAAAAAATGGTATCTACTACTACTACTACTACTACTACTACTACTATGTCCTATCACTTCCATCACCACCAGTACCTCCTCCATCACTACCACCAGCACCACCACCACCACCACCACCACTACTAAAATCCCCGCACAGGATACATTTCCTCACCCATCTCACAATACCAGTTTTCTTTATATACCGATTTATATTCTTGAAGCTTCATGAGTCGTCATCGTGCCAGGCGAGGGAGCGCACGTCAGCCTTCATGTTTTCAGTGCGCCCTCATGAATACCCGCCGCCATGGCTACCCAGAAAACAAGCAGTCAGACAGTAATACGATGCTAGTCACGCTCCTCACCCCCTCATTAGAGACTTAACGAATGATAAGCAATGGAATTAGATTGACATAGGAACATAAAGAAATGGAAGCTGTAAGGAGTCATCAGACCCACACGTGGCACTCCCTCTCCATTACCTCATTAGAAGCTCAACAAACAATAAACAATGAAATTAGAATGAAATAATAGAAGAAGTCATCAAGGCTACACGTGGCAGTCCTTATATAAAACACATACCTCACCAGCATCTCACTAGC
>NC_087169.1:18293641-18358641 GCF_035594125.1 Scylla paramamosain
CTTGAGAGCTGGAGGGTTGGTCGTGCCTTTCGTTAACCTCCCTGAATAGATGCACGTCAGGAAGATAGACACAATATTAAAGGATTACACGCATATTTGATAAGTCCTCTTTCTCTTCCTCTCTCTCTCTCTCTCTCTCTCTCTCTCTCTCTCTCTCTCTCTCTCTCTCTCTCTCTCTCTCTCTCTCTCTCTCTCTCTCTCTCTCTCTCTCTTTCTTTCAACATTTACTTATTTTCTGATGTATTATATAGCTTCTCTCCTCGCTTTGTTAGACATGAAGACAGCAGACAGCCATGGTTCTTGTGAGTGGTCCTTCCCTAACCTCTCAGCTTGATCTGTTGCTTATGATTCTTAATAGTCATGATCCTTACCCCTTTGAATATTTGGTCGTTGTGTTTACTGTATTTGAGACGCATTGTGTTATGTGGTTTTCATCCTCTTAGCTCTCTATTCCCATTAGATTATCCCTTATAAGTTATTTCGAGTACTTTTCACTTCTAAGTTTGAAGTATAAGTTAATTTATGTATCTCTTAGCTATCCAGTTATTCATAATGTTTTTTTATTATTATTTTCTTCGTTAATCTAATCTTGTGGTTTGCCTATTTTCCTCACATTTCTTTGTCTATATTCTCTTTATCTTTGAGGCCTTTAGTTGATCTTTGTTCCATTCACACCCTCAGTAACACTTAAGATCAATTACTCGATAATTCTTCCACTTACAGTTAATAATATGGTTGTCGTCTATATTCCTCACCTTTCTTATTTCAACAGTCTTTTAATCTTTAGTTTTATGAGTATCACCTCCATCCGTGGCTTCAATAACTTGTAGATTAGCACCCTTATGTATCTTGGTCCTTCAATTTTTCTTTCCATTTACTGTTAATAATTATTATGGTGTATATCAGCTGCCCTTTATATCTTGCTTTTATGATCATCTCTTCTCCATTTATAGCTTCAGTAACCCTTAGACCGCTGCTCCGTGGATTAGTCATTCAATTACTCGTTCTTTCATTCTCAGACCACCTTCAGCTATCTCAAAATCATTCTATTCTGTCATTTATCTATTTTCTTCCACTTTTCAATTACTCATACTTCTTAGTTACTAAATTCCACCTTCTTCCACTCCCTCACCACCTTTATGTATGTTAATCATTTAATTACCCTTTCCTCTCCTCTCAGACAACCTTCATGTATCTTAAAATCGTTCAGTTCCATCATTTATTCATTTCTCCCTTCACTTTTCAATCACTCATACGTCCTGGCCACTGAATTCCACCGCTATCCACTCCCTCATCACTCTCCTGTATGTTAGTCATTTAATAATCCGTTCTTCTATGTATCTCAAAATCATTTAACTCCTTCATCTATCCATTTCTTCTTCCTATTTTCACCCACTCTTACATTTTAGTCACTGAATTCCACCTCTCCTGTTCCTACACCACCGCGATGTATCTTAGTCATTCAATTACTCCTTCATCCCCTGGCGGCCTTTTCGACAAATCTTGGCCTATTGTCCCTGCTCCTCACTTCTTATCGCCCCACCCGCTGCCCGCCGAGCCGCCCCACCTGATCCATCATTGTCCAGCGTGTTAAGGGGCCCAGGCTGAGGACGCGAGACACAAGACAACACCGAAAACTCTTGTTGTTCGGCAGCAGGCGGTGGGGAAGCGAGTCAGGGCGGGGCACGAGGCGGGGCAATGGGAGAAAAAGCAGAAATATTGGATAGGAGGGGGAAGAAAGGGGTCAGGTGGTGGAGGGACATGATGGAGGCCGTGGGGGAGGGGCTGCATGAGACGACAAAGGGGACTTGAGACGTAGAAGGTGAGGTGGGGGCTGGGGAGGTCTTAGGGTGGAGGCGCTGTGGAGAGGTGGGGACTGGGGAGGTGGATGACAGGTAGGTATGGAGTCTGGGTAGAGAGATGGGGGAGCAAATGGATTAGAATGAGATATGGATGGAGGTTGAATGAGGAGAGATTGATGCATATTATGAGTTGAATGAGTTGGATTAGGGAGAGAGGGAGAGAAGAGGGACTGAGTTACTGAGTGTTGATAAAGTGGAGAAAGGAATATTAAACAGGATAACATAAGAACGGCCAAGAGATGTGGTCTATAACGAGTGCGTCTACTGATCTACACACTGCCACTAGTAAATCACGTAACAGGGTAAAACAGAATTGCCTGCTGGAAATGGAGAAAGGTTACTGGGTTGACGGGAAGGAAGACGGGAGGACGAGCAGGAACGGAGGTAGTGAGTGGGAGGAGGTGAGTAGAGGGGAGAAGAGCGAGAGGAGAGGAGAACCAGGATACAGGTTGAATCTTAACACCGGAGTTGGTCACGATTTTCTACGATAGATCTGTCAAGTTGGACTCAAAACGTGGCCATTACTTCCTCATTTGTCTGGGATCTTACGTAATATTCCCCACTCACTCTGAAGACTCCCTGGCCACTATCATCCCTTAGTACCTACCTTTGTTTTCCATAGGGAGTAATATCAATACCCCTCAACGCTACGCAGTTTACGATTCAATATGTAAATTTTTGAAGTCATTAGTGTGTTGGGTATAGGAATTGATCCACCAGCGGGCCTCCTCTTGGGTTCCTCAGGTGTAGATTAAAGGTCGCCAGGGATTACGCTCCTCCCTCGTCTTTATGTATGCTTGTATCTCCCTGGCTATCTGCGTGCTGGGTTTTATGATTTGTGCATTCGTTCGTCCATCTTAGTACTTGTAGTTCCAGTGCATTTATCTCTCGCTCTTTATCTGTCTATATTTACCTGTTTTGTTTTTATCAATCTATTATATGTTTGTTGTATGAGATTTATGACTTGTGAGTTTGTTTATTCGTTGTTTGTCTTATTCTATGTACGTTTGTTTATCTCCTTCTCTCTCTCTCTCTCTATCGTTTCATCTATGTTTATTTGTTTTTTTATCTATCTATTATCTGTTTGTCGTATAAGTTTTACGATCTATTCTTTTATCTATTGGTTATGTTAATCTTCGTACTTATGCTTGTTTATGCCTCCACTATTTATGCTCAAGAGTTTTATCATCCTATATATTATCTCTTAGCATTTATCTGCTCCTGCGTAAACTGTTTGTAGACATGTAGCATTATGAACCTCCTACTTTGTTTTGTTTGTACATTTCCTTACCGATTACTTTTTTTTACTTTTATTTATCCACATTCTACGATTGGGTTAAGTAAAGTAAGCATTTTTTGTATTTGCTTATTTGTTTAGCTATATATCTTCCTACACTTCTGAGACTGAGAAGAGTGAATAAGGCATGTATGTGTTTACTCATTCATATATCTATCTACACTTCATTAATTCAGAAAAAGCAATTAAGTATCTAAATATTTACTCATCCGTTTATACATCTACACTTCTACAATTCAGAAAAGCAATTAAGGACCATCCATTCTATCTACCAAGACAACTTTTTATGCATTTGTATCAGGTGTGTGATAAATAAAGTATCTACCTACCTATCTACTTAAATATTTACTCATCCATTTATCCATTTATATTTCTACCATTCAGAATAGTAAATAAGCCCTCTATGTATTTACCCAACCATCTATCTACGTACACTTTTACGATTCAGAAAATCAAACCATCTAAATACTTATCCCTTTATCCATCTAGACTGCTACGCTTGCATCTATATATTCACTCGCCCATTCTATCGCTCAACACTTCTGCCACGCTGGAGAACAAACTGAGCATCTCCATCAAAACAGTATGAGGCACGGATTTACCAAGCGCATTGGGTACCTTCATCATGTTGCCTTCTACTAACCCTCTCTTCCAGCGTGCAGCATCCCTGGGCACCTGTGTGTACCTGCTTGTTTGTACCTGTGATTGTACCTTGTGATTCATCTTCTTAACCCATCATGAAATACGTTACCTCCCCGCTCCGTCAAGGAAGATCCCATGGAGGGGGAGAGGAGGGTGAGGAGGGAGTGAGGAGAAAGAGGAGAAGAAGGAGGAGGAGGAGGGATAATAGAGTAGGGTGCGGAAAAAGAAGAGATAAAGAGGGAGAAGATATTGGGGGAGGTAGGTAAAGAGGAGGAAGAAGAATAGAGTGGGAACGAGGATAAAGAGGAGCAGGATGAAGTAGAAGAGAATACGAGTGCGGGAAAAAAGAAGAGATGAAGAAGATATTGGAGGTAAGTAAAGAGGAGAAGGAAGAACAGAGTGGGAAGGAGGATAAAGAGGAGAAGGGAGAGAGAAAAGAGTCAGAAGAAGAATAAAGAGGAGAAGAGAAAAGAGTCAGAGGGAGAATGAAGAGGAGGAAGAGGAGGAGAGAGAGGGAGAATGATGAGAAGGAAGAGGAGGAGAGAGAAGACTGTAAGTTGGAGGATAAAAAGGAGGAGAAGGGGGGAGGCAGAGGAAGCAGGGGACACTAAGAAGAGACAGATGGTTTGATTAAATGAACGATTAGGCATCACCTTGGTGGGTACGACGCTTCAAGCCGCCATCCGTCTTCCGCTGCTGGGTGACACACTCCTTTTTGGCCACGACTGTCTTCCCTCTTCTAGTCTTGCCTCTTTTTTTCTGCCTGTCCGTCTGACGATGCATTTACACTTCACTATCCCGCCATCACTATCATCATTATCACTGCCACCGTAGACGCTAAACTATTCCAACTCCTACTACTATTACTACTACTACCACTCCTACCACTCCCATCTCCACCCTGACTATCTGAGTTGACCCTGAGCGTTTCCTTACTAGTCAGCTCAAGGCAGCGGGAGGGCCTCGGGTTGAAATGAGACAAGTAACTCAAAGGTGTTCTCAAATGTCACTTGGGCTAATTAGTTCACCTGTGGCGTACGTACCTGTGCCGAGTCTGTGTGTTTCTCGTTGTAGTTATTTATTTATTCTTTTTTGTTTTTGTTTTTGTTTTTTTTGCTTTGTGGTTCGAAAGTTAGTTTTTTTGTTGGTTTGTTGTGTGGTTTGTGTTATTTCAGTTCGTGTTTTGTTTTTTTGCTTTGTGTTTCTTCCGTTACTTGTGTGTGTGTGTTTGTGTGTGTGTGTGTGTGTGTGTGTGTGTGTGTGTGTTTTCCCCTCCATGTCGTTACTTTCTTATTCTTATTTTCATTCTTTTGTTGATAAATGATGTATATATATTTCTCGATTCTTATTCTACGTTTCCGTTAACTCATTCACTTTCCGCTTTCAATGTCTCTGTGAACTCTCTCTTACACACACACACACACACACACACACACACACACACACACACACACACACACACACACACACAGGACCGGTTTTCCTGCGTCGTAGTGTGTGTGTGTGTGTGTGTGTGTGTGTGTGTGTGTGTGTGTCTGTGTGTGTGCAGATGCTTAATCACTGATTAATCTTTGTTTCATCTCATTCATCTGCGACCCGACTTGACCCGTGGCTCCTATAAACACACACACACACACACACACACACACACACACACACACACACACACACACACACACGGACACGCACACGCACACGCGCGCACACACACACACACACACACACACACACACACACACACACACACACACACACACACACACACACACACACACACTAATTAAACTTCCCTTTGTTGATATTGGTGTTCTATATGTATAAGTCTCTCTCTCTCTCTCTCTCTCTCTCTCTCTCTCTCTCTCTCTCTCTCTCTCTCTCTCTCTCTCTCTCTCTCTCTCTCTCTCTCTCTCTCTCTCTCTCTCTCTCTCTCTCTCTCTCTCTCTCTCTCTCTCTCTCTCTCTCTCTCTCTCTCTCTCTCTCTCTCTCTCTCTCTCTCTCTCTCTCTCTCTCTCTCTCTCTCTCTCTCTCTCTCTCTCTCTCTCTCATTCAATTTCTTACCTCCTGTATAAAGAAAAGCATCCTTGAATTCGTTTCCTACCCTCTTCTTTTGTCTACTGCCTTTTTCTCTCTTCCCTCCATTTGTGATACCGGCGCCTCTACGCTCTCCAGGGAAGGAAGGTCAAAGGTCATGTGCAATATTCTACCCGGAGGTCAGGAGAGTCTGCGTGTGAACCTCTGTTATTAGATGCAAATTGGTCATGTCTTCCTGGTTTTCATCCTTCATATTCTTCCTTCTTCTCCCCCTACTGAGTCGTGTGTGTGTGTGTGTATGTGTGTGTGTGTGTGTGTGTGTGTGATGCGTCAGTCTTTATTTTTGTTTCTCCTTCTCAATCTCCTCATACTTTTTTTTTTTTTATCTGCCCTGTTTCCTTTTGTATCTCTGTTTTCTTGCGTCTTTCTTCCCCTTGTTTTCTTTTCCCCCGCCTGTCTGTCTCTCGCCGTGACACCTCTCCCTTCCTCTCTTCTTTTTCTGTTGTCCTTTATATCTGTTTTCTTTTCTCTTCTCCTTTCCTCCCTTTATCTTTTTTCTTTTCTCGCTTATGTTCTTCTCTCCTTCCTTCTTATATAGCCTGATCTCTTCTTCTCTCGCTTCTGTTTTCCTCTCTTCTTTTCTATCTCACCTTCTCTCGTCTCTTCCTATATTCCCCCGCCCCACCACCTCCCAGCAGGCGGGGGGAGGGGGCAGCCGAACGCGATACATTAGCATAAGTCGTTTTCTTATCTCCTGCGGGCAGTTCAGTCTCCCTTGCAGGACCCCAACACCTGCACCGACCACCGACTGAGTCACTTGCAATTGTAGGCGACTGTCCACACCTGAGGGACCTTACCTGGCGCCTCTGGGGACCTTCGATACACGTTCTAGTTTCCTCTGTCACAATTAAATTTTTTCCGCCTTACCTGCAATCTATAACTCGTTACTCTATTTTTTTTCCTTACCTGTTTTTTCCCCTTCACCTGTGAGAGATTTAGCCTCCGTCAAGACCACCAGGTGACTCGGCGCGCCTCCCACGTGAGCGTTTTTACCTGAGGCCACCTGAACACCTGGTCCGGTAACTGCTGACTCATCTAGCCTATAAGGTGACACTTCCTTGATATATATTGCAAGACCCTGAGGGGATAAGCACTACCACGCACACTTATTCCTTCACAGATGACTTAAACCTTGCGCGTCTTAGGTCTGTGTGTGCGTGTGTGCGCGTGTGTGTGCGTGCGTGTGCGGTGTGTTTGCTAGGGTACACTGCATAAACACGTCACGACCTCCTCACACTGACGTCATGCTTTTGGTCAGTACTGCATTTTTTTTTTTCTCTTTCTCCTTCCTCTCTCTCTCTGTCTCTCCCTTCCTCTTCCCCAGCAATGATAAAACACTTGAGAAAGGCCGCGCCTCGCCTCTTTCACGCCTGGCTGGCATATTCGTCAGGGTGTTCACGCTTCTGTTCTCAACCCTTTTTTTTTTTTTTGCATTAAGTTCGCATCCATTTTTTGTACGTGGGAGTCCCTGCATCGTGAAAACAGAGGAAGGAGACGACAGGGCGAGGATAAAGAAGAAGAAGGAAGGATTATCTTTATTCCCACTCCCTCTCACTCTCTCTCTCTCTTTTATCTTCGGCTCTCGTGGTGTTACTATTCAAGTGTTAAGGTCGATGACTCAATAAATAAAGGGAGAGAGAGAAGAGAGACAGAAATAGACAGAGACTACGGTGCAATAGAAAACCATTAGTGGGGTGCAAAGTGGCGGTGCAGTCAGGTACAGTCTCGCTCCAGGGACGATGATGAAGCACAGACCCCGAGAACTTTATTTCTCTCTTGAATTTACGAGGGACGGTTCGGCGAGACTCTATTTACGGGGAATTAGATACGAGTCTTGCACTGAGGGAGGTTCAAATAGATGATGTTTTTCTCTCTTCCCTCCTCGTGATATTAGCCCGAGGGAGATTAAAGAAGACTGTGAAGATTGTGTCATTATCATCATTACCATCATTATCATTATCGTCACTGTTATCACTATCATCCTCAGAGTCATTGTGGTTAATATGATTCGCGTTATTGTTATTGCTATCATGATTATTATCCAAGTGGTTGAGTTATCTTCATTGTTTCAAGATTGTTTCGCTGATTAGTTTTTGGTATGTTTTTTTTTCTTCTTTTTTTATTCTTCCGTTGTGTTTAAACCAGTTAATTGTTGTTTGATTTAGTGATTATTGTGCTTGGTTCGTTGATTGCTTGTGTGTGTGTGTGTGTGTGTGTGTGTGTGTGTGTGTGTGTGTGTGTGTGTGTGTGATGTATTCTGATCCTTCCTCTGATAGGTCTGTGTCTCACGTGCATTATGTATAAGGTGATTTGTTAGTGTTTGGCCCCTCCCTTCACCCCCCTCCCCTCACCCCCTCCCTTCACTCCCTCCCTTCACTCCTTCCCCTCACCCTCATCCACCCAGTCACCCAACCACTAGCTCCTCCCTTTCCTTCCTTTTCCTTTCTTTCTTCTCCTTCCTTCATTTTTTTATTTGTACCTCTCACACACGTACAGACACACAAGCACATCATCACCACTATCTCCATCGTTATCATATCATTATCATCACTATCTTCAACATTATCATCATCGTCGTCGTCATTGCTAATTTGCATCTTCCTCTTTCCTTTCTTTTTTTTTTCTTTTTACATATAACTTGCTGTATAAAAATAGTTGAATTAATTTTGTGCATTTGCGTTTAATCACTAGTCACTCTTGGGCATTTATCCTTCTTCTACAGCCATTTCCAAGCGTTATACTGGCTAGAAATTGCAAAATCTATTCTTTTCATCCCTTTCTTTCTTCTAAGTGCTTATAAAGATTTCATTCATTGCTTTTAGTGCTGTGAATTATTGTACACTGCAGTGAAAGGGTTAATTGTATACTGCTAAGGAAGTTTTATTTATCTATTTATTTATTTATTTATTTTATTTATTTATTTATTTTTGTGTGTGTGTGAGATAAACTATCCAACTTAAAGTAATAGATGAAGAACAGTAAGGTAGGTTACATGTCTTTCTTTGATCTCCGTGATTTGTTCCATCTTTTCTTTATAAATGTCTTTCTTCATTTTTATACTCACTACAATGTGCATTTTGTGTGTATCTCTCTTTCTAGCGTTCCATCTCTCTATTATAAACGTGTTTTGTGATCAGTCTCCCTCCATCTCTCTCCATCTCTCATTTTACCATTACTCTGTGTCTCTTTCTGTGTCTCCCCGTATCTTGAGTGTTCCATCAATCTGTTATGATTCTCTGTGCTCATTATCATCCTCTCTCCATCTCTCTCCATCTCTCCACTTACCATTATCCTGTGCCTCTTTCTGCCATGCTCGATCTGTCATAATCCTGTGTGTTTATTATCAGTCTCTCTCTCCATCTCTCTCCATCTCTCTACTTACTACAATTCTGCCTTTACTTCCGTGTCTCCCTCCCCATTTAAATGTGTATCTGGCTTAATGCAAACTTGAGCGTGTGTACTATTTTTTGTCTGCGCCTCTTAATCCATAACTCATGAACAGAACACGGTCCGCCTCTCTTTATAAGGCTATCTCATCTCCTCTCCCTCCTCCACCGCCTCCTTGCCTCTCTCTTTCTTCCTTCCTCTTTTTCTCCCACTCTCCCTTCCTTCCTCTTTCCCAGCCTCCACTTTGTTGTTATTCGTGTTTTTTTTTCTTTTTATCTGTTCTATCTTTTGTTTTATGTCTTATTTATTTTTATCTTTTTCTCTCCCTCATCCATCTTCTCATTTTCCTTTTCATTCTCTCTCCTCCTTCATTCGTCTTTCCCAGCATCTTCTGTCTATTTTTTCTTTCTTTATTTATTTTTTTTTCTAGCTTCTTATCTTCTTATAACTGTCTTTCGTCTTCGTCTTGTTTTATTTTAAGCTTTCTGTTTTTATTATGCATTCCGAATTTTTATTATTTTCTTTATGTTCGTGCCCCTCATTAGTTTCATTCTAAGGCTGGACATTTTATCATCTTTCATTTTTCTTTATTGTTGTAAGTGTCTCTGTGCGTTCACTGTCTTATAATATTGTCGCTCTTACATTATTAATCTTACGGTGTCTTTATATTTTTTGCCTTTCTTATATTCTTCTTCCTACTTTTTTTTTCTATTGGCGATATTAACTCTTGTATTTCTTATCTTTTCATTTTTATTGTGTGTTATTTTTTCCCTATTTCTTCCTGTTTTTTTTTTCTATTCTCTTTTTGGGGTCATTATCATCGTTATGTCTTTTTTGTTATATTATTTTCCTATTCTTCTTGTTCTGGTTATCATGTCATTGACTTTATAAACATTTTTTTTCTCCTCCTTCTGATTTATGCATTTGCTTTTCCTCATATTCTCTTTCTCTTGTTAAATTTATCTTATTTACATATTTTGCTTCCTTTGTGAGCATTCTCTCCCTCTTTTTTCCAGTTCTGGTTCCTCATATCACTGACTTTATGTAATTTATCATCCCTGTGTTATATTCTCATTCTATTCCCCTTATTTGCATTCACCCTTTCCTTTCACTGGCCCTTCAACTTATCATAATCTTCACATCAAGATCCCCAAGCTGATGCAAATGTTTTACTTCTTGTTTTTCATCAGATATTTTTGCATTTTACGAAGCACAGTATGAAGGAGGAAAGATTGACCGCTTGAGGAAAGGAGGGAGGAAGGAAGGGAGGTACTGGGGGTGAGGGAGGGAGGGAGGGAAGACGAGAAAGTGACGGGAGAGGAGGACGTGGAATGAATGAAGTAGAAATATTGCGGAGGCTGAAGTTAGAAGAGGTTGACTCTCTAAAAGGAAAAGGTGAAGGGATTGTGTAGCGAAGAGATGAGAAGAAAAAAAGTAGCAAAAGAGAAAGTAAAAAGATGATAAAAAAAAACGAGGTGAGGCGATGAGAAGAACCTTGGAGATGCTACGAGGTATTTTGTTAATGAAGAACTCTTAATGAGGGTCACATACATTCACATTTTCAGGTAATTAAACAGCCAGACAGTAGGTTGATAGACAGGTAGGCAAGCAGTCAGGCACACATACAGACAGCAAGGCATATGTAAATTTAGGGACAGATAAACAGATCGATAGAGGAGCTCAATAATATAGACAGGCAGATTGAGAAACATATAATGACAGAAGATAGACAGACAAGCAGACAGCGGGGGACACATGCACATATTCATTAAGACAGTCAGCCAGATAGACAGAAAATTATCAGGCATGTAGACTGAAAGGAATTGACAGAAAGACAGACAGGCAGAGACAGACAGTAGAGCACATTTACAGACAGACATACAGACCCGTAGATAAATAGTAGACTAAGTGATTAAGAGAGAGAGAGAGAGAGAGAGAGAGAGAGAGAGAGAGAGAGAGAGAGAGAGAGAGAGAGAGAGAGAGAGAGAGAGAGAGAGAGAGAGAGAGAGAGAGAGAGAATAATAAAAGTAAATGTTTCGATGCTACAGGAGGAAGTGAACAAAAAATTTCAATGCTGACGTAAGTAATGATCAACGAGATTTCAATGCAATTGCTCATCTTTCTCCTCCTCCTCCTCCCCCTCCTCTCTTCTTCCTCCTTTATCATCATCATTGTCACTTGCTTTCACCATGAGCTTCCTACACACACTCTCTCTCTCTCTCTCTCTCTCTCTCTCTCTCCTCTCTCTCTCCTCTCTCTCTCTCTCTCTCTCTCTCTCTCTCTCTCTCTCTCTCGTATAATTGTAATTTCAAGGTAATTTTGGTATTTTCTCCGAGTTTCATTTGTGTGCTTTCTTAATTACTGCATCATTAGTGAAAATTTATAGAAACACACCTAGATTTATAGATGCTGGAAACTACATTTATATATTAGTCTTATCATTCCTTCAACACTGATTAGGAGTTGTAGATTATAGTAAAAAGAAGTCGATTCGTTGGCCTTCCAGAGAGCGTGAATTTTTCAGTTATGGAAAACCTACCATCTAAAACTGAATTCACTTTATCTTCTTTTTTCTGTTTATTTTCCTTTCTATATGAAAAAAATACATTTAATATTTTCTCGTTTTTTTCTCTCTCTCTTACTATTCCCGTTAGATTAAAACTGTCTTCCTAACTATTTTTTTAATATATATTTTTCCTCCTCTCCCTTCCTGTTTAAATGAAAAATCAGCATTGTTTTTTCCTTATAATCATTTTTGTTTTCCCTTCCTCTTGAAATGAAAAACTGACTATCTTTAACTGTTTTTTTTTCCTCTCTCTCTCTCTCTCTCTCTCTCTCTCTCTCTCTCTCTCTCTCTCTCTCTCTCTCTCTCTCTCTCTCTCTCTCTCTCTCTCTCTCTCTCTCTCTCTCTCTCTCTCTCTCTCTCTCTCTCTCTCTCTCTCTCTCTCTCTCTCTCTCTCTCTTTTACCTTCATCTTTAAATGAAAAACGACTTTTTTTCTCCTTTTCTTTTTAGCTCTTCCCTTCCTCTCTAATCTCTGCTTGGCTCGCTTGCATGATTCCCTTCCTTACTTGCTTCTCCTCCCCTCCTCTCTCCCCTCCACTATTCCCTCCCAATCTGCTGAAGACACTAGTTTGTGGTTATTCAATTACGTGTGTATCCTGCTCGTAGTGACTGTGATTCTTAACCAGCGTTTTGTTTTGTTATCACCGTCATTACATCTCTTCAATGCTTCCTCGATTTATGTGTTCCCTCAGGCGTTTTATCGTCATTTATCGCAATTTACAACGTTATTCCAGTTCATGCTTGGCTGTTAGTGCGTGATTTTCTTTGTTATTTTCTCTTTTTTATCTCGTTTTTTTTTTCGTGTGTCATGGATTATAAGTGTTTTGGTTCCCTTGATTCCTGTTTTTTTTTTTTTTCTATGTGTGTGTGTTTT
Source organism: Scylla paramamosain (assembly GCF_035594125.1). Lineage (NCBI taxonomy): Eukaryota > Metazoa > Arthropoda > Malacostraca > Decapoda > Portunidae > Scylla > Scylla paramamosain. The sequence goes on from NC_087169.1 coordinate 18,306,360, forward strand.
CTTATTTGTAGTACTTGTTTCAATGCATTTTCTTCGACTTCTTTTTCTCCCAGCGTGTCATGGCTTCATAACTATTCTGGTTCACTTAATGCCTGTTTTTCATCCCGTAATCTGGTTAGTATTTGCGTGTATTTGTGCATTCCGCTTCTTGTTGACTCGGTTGTTATTCCAGTATTTTCTCTATTTGCAATTTATCACGGCACAGTTTTCTTCGACTTTTTTTAATCGTGTCATGACCTGAAAATTCTTATGCTTGGATTGATGTGCTTTTGTTTTTTGTCATATTCGTTATTTTTTTTTTTTATTCACTCGTTTATGATTCACTGATTATACTAATGCTTTCTTCATTCACGATTTATGACCGTAAAGTTTTCTTCGTATTTGTATAAGTGTCATGCTTAGCGTCACGTCATTTCATCATTATGTATGCTTGTTAGTATTTGTCTGTGTTTGTTTTCCACTCATTCGTGATTATAACAATGTATTAACAGTTTTTAACAACAGTCTTTTTCTTTTTTCTTTCCAGCGTTTCTTGTTCTTGCGTGAATATTATGTTAAGCTTCATGTATTTCTATGTCTTTGTATCCAACTCGTTCACGCTTCAGTGATTACGTGAAGACTTTCTACATTTCTTCTACATTGTACATCTTTTTTACAACTGTTATATTTTGTCTGTTATACAAATACCTTACTTTCTACATTTATTCCACATTCTAGGTTTATTTTTGCAACCATTATATTCCTAATCCATCATAAAAAACACTTCCTTTATCAACAATCCAATACTGCCCATTTTAATTCGCTCACTTCTTAGCGGAATTAACAGCCACTCATATATTTTGCAACCGTTATGTGCTGTCTGCATTACACCAACACTTATATTACTAACACTGACCAATCCCACTCATTCACTTCTTGCGGGAATTAAACACTGACTTCTCGCATACTTCTGATTATCATTTCTTTCAGCTCGAGTTGGTTCCTGTAACTGTTGTAATTACTCGCCAAAACGAATCGCATCAAGTAATTAAATTTTCACGAACCCAACTCACTGCATGTTCATTTCTCTATCTGGTGTGTTTCGCTTTAGGTGATAATTGAGTTGGGAGGTGAAGGGAAAGGGGTAAGTGAAGGGAGTTGATGGAAGTGAGAGGTGTAATGGATGAGCGTTAAAGGGAAAGAATGATTGAAAGGGTAGAATAAGACGTAGTACGCGATGATGGAAAGAATAAAGACGATAACTGTAAAGGAAAAGAAGTAATTACAGAAATGGGAGAGGAAAGACAGGTAAAGACTAAAAGTAAAGAATATTATGAAAGGAATAGGTAGAGAAAGCAGTAAATCATGTATAGATGAATATAAGAAGAAACCCAGATGAAGATGAATTAGAGGAATAAACGGTGATAAAAAAAAAAAGGGAAGTAAAACAAAGATAAAAAAAACAGGAAGGAAGCAAACAAATAAGTAGGATAGCAGATAATAAACAATGAAAATCCGATTGGAGAAAAGGAGAAAAAGAAACCAAGACCACTAGATAAGAAGAAAAATGAAGGCAACGAAGAGAAAGAGGAAAACATTTGGAAGGAGAAGCAACGAACAATGGAATTACATCTCACTTGATAATAGGAAGATTTATACCTACACCTTCATCTTCTCTCCCTTCCCTCCTCCTCCTTCTCCTCCTCCTCTTACTCCCTCCGGATCAGCTCCATCATCACCCTCCCTACCTGCCCGGACGCCCAGGTAGAGAAGGACAGGTGAATGGACGTGAAAAAAGTGAGTGAGGTGGAGTGTGTCTGGAACTGGTTGTGATTAATATGTGCATCTCTGACTAATATGGCTTGACGCTTCATGATATTTTTCTTTCTTCCTTCTTTCCTTCCTTCCTTCCTTCCTTCCTTCCTCTCTTTCTTTCTTTCGTCGGTAATTGTTGTGGGTAGTTGTAGTGCTTCTTTTTTTCTCTTTTTTTTGTTTTCACTTAGTTTTTTTTCTTTTTATTATTTTTTTGTGTCTTCGTTTGTGTTTTGTTTTGTTGTATTTTTTTTTTTTTGTGTTTGTTTGTGTGTGTGTTGCTGTTCTCTTTTCTTTTATTATTTATTTTGATTTTTTCTTTTTACGTAGGTTTTCTTTTCTTTTATTTCATCTCTTCTTTTCCATTACTGTAGAGAGAGAGAGAGAGAGAGAGAGAGAGAGAGAGAGAGAGAGAGAGAGAGAGAGAGAATCTTTGGCTGTAACATCTAAGACTCTCTGTATCATGTGTTTTCTTCCTTGACCTCTTCTTTGCCTTCGTCTTCTCTACACCTCCTCTCCTCTCTGCCTTCACTTCACTATCATGCACGTCGCTCTCCCTCTCCCTCTCCCTCTCCCTCTCCCTCTCCCTCTTCCTCTCTCTCTCTCTCTTTCTGCATGACTACACTTTCTCATTACATTCTCTCACTTGCTGCTCTGTTTTATGCATCTCGTCTTCCTCTCCATATATGTATTTTTACTTGTCATCTCTTTCCTCCTCCTCCTCCTCCTCCTTTTTCTCTCTCTCTCCTCCTCGTACTCGTCGTTCTTATTCTCGATCCATTCCTCGTCTCCTTCTTCTGATTGTCATCCTCCTCCTCAATCTCCTAATCCTACGCCACTTTATTCTGCACCTCCTCCTCCTCCTCCTTCTCCTTTTCCTTCTTCTCCTTCTTCCACTCCTCCTTTTCCTCAAACTCCTTCTTACTATTCTTCTTCTTCCTTTTTTACTCCTACTTTGCTTTCTCTCCTTCTTCTTGGAACTCTTACTTACTCATACACAACACTTTTTCCTCTCCTTCCTTCCTCTTTCCTCCTCCTCCTCCTCCCCTCCTCCTCCTCCTCCTCCTCCTCCTCCTCCTCCTCCTCCTCCTCCTCCTCCTCCTCCTCCTCCTCCACTGCATTGGCGGGTTTCAACATAAGGGTATTCGTATGCAAGTCTGAGTCTCCCCGCGTGACCAGCCCCTGCACCCAGACAAGTCCTGTTCCCTGTGTCTCGCTCGCTTTCTCTTATCTTCGTCCGCAGAGAGAGGTTGGGAAGGGAGGAGGGGTGAAAGAGAGAGAAGAAAAGGAAAAAGGTAAATAAATGAGAAATGTGTGGTTATTGATGAAAAGGGAAACGAAAAAAATTGTAAAAATCCGTCGTGTGCAGTAAATATATGAGTGAGAGAGAGAGAGAGAGAGAGAGAGAGAGAGAGAGAGAGAGAGAGAGAGAGAGAGAGAGAGAGAGAGAGAGAGAGAGAGAGATTGCAAACTGTAAAATCTAAACACCGACTCGAAATAATCATATGAAAAAAAAATTCTAACACACACACACACACACACACACACACAAACAAGTGGCTCAACAAGATGCTTATTCCAGTCATCGTATCTCTGGGTAATCTCTGCAAATCTGTAGGTGATGTGCAAGATTTTTCACTCAGTGGGTTTTGTTTATCATAATAGCATCTCTCTCTCTCTCTCTCTCTCTCTCTTCTCTTCTCTCTCTCTCTCTCTCTCTCTCTCTCTCTCTCTCTCTCTCTCTGCCTCGTAATTATATGAAACCTGTAAAAACTAGAAAAAAAACATTGCTATCTTGAAAATCTACGAGAGAGAGAGAGAGAGAGAGAGAGAGAGAGAGAGAGAGAGAGAGAGAGAGAGAGAGAGAGAGAGAGAGAGAGAGAGAGAGAGAGAGAGAGAGAGAAACTTAAAAGAAAAAAGATAAATTAAAGTAAAAAGAAACTCCAGGAAGAAGGAATTATGGAAAACAGAGACATAAAAGCAACAATATAGAAAAAAAAATAGAGAAGGAAGAACGTTGAAGAAGCGAATGAATAGAAATAGGTGAGGAATGGGTGTGGAAAGGGTGTGGTTAATCGCTCTATTTACCCGGGGAATGCATATAGGGGCGGGGAAGGTCGCAGACTGTATATATTCTGAAACACTTCATTAACGCGTCGATAAAACGGCTATTAGTGTCTCCTATATGTCTTGTATCGAAGGATCTTAACCCTGCCCCCCCCTTCCGCAGACCAACACACCTGGCCACCTTCATTAGACTCCCTACACAGCCAGGGAAGTGTGATGCTGTGTGTTGTTTGCTAGTGAGAGGTAAGCATTTTGTTCTTGGCCACTCACTTAGTCATGCATAGTCAGTCATGTCTTGGTCTGTTTGTTATTCATTTGGTTGATTTGTTGATTTGACTGTGTGATGTTTCAGGTCAGTGAGTGTGTGGATCAGTCAGGTTTTCATTTAATTTGTTTGATTTAGTCAGTTTCTCTGGTTGTTATTCATTCATACGTTAATCAGTTCATTTAGTCGTCTTTCCTGTCATTAATTCACTCACTCTCTTATCCAATCTTATCCTAATCACTCAGTCACTCGTTTATCCAGTCACTCAGTCTGTCAGTTGCTTACCCACCCATTCACTTAACTAGACACTCACTCACTATCACATGCAGTAAACTTAGCAACCCAGTCATTTATTAACCAACCTAGCTATCCTTTAGTCATCTGCTGTGTTATTCAACCGCTCATTCACTCGCTCGCCCGAAACCACACAATTACTGGACAACCACTCAACCAACCAGTTACTTAATTTGTTTAGTTGTTCTTTGCATGACTGGCGAAGTTGACAGTGTTCATTTTTCATTTGTAGCTGTTTATTCGTTTTTCTTCAGGTCCTTAGAATTTAATCAGATGAGGAGGATGTTGTTCTTTTGTTTGTATTTTATAATGTATTTTGTTATGCATGATAAATTGTACATGTCAAAGAAAAAGGAAGAATGGGTAAAGAATTAAAGCTTTTTCGTTTTCTTTTTATAACTGTGGGTGGACAAAGATTACGAAAATTTTAAAAAATTAGTTTTTGCTTCCAGAAATATTGAGATCATAGGGGTTTCAAAGGAGTTACCTACTTTAGCTTCAGAAATGTCCTGGTATCCCTGTTTTTAAATTACTAAAGTCACAGGCACATATGAAAAAAATGGTAGAAATTTTCCAAGCGGGTTCAATCTTTTATCAAACCTCCTTGAGACCCCAATTGTTTATCTGTTAAAGAAATGAGCGACTGAAGATACTTGGTTAGCTCTCGGATTAAATAACCACTTCAATCTTTATTTCCTATCTTTTTTTCTTTTTTTGTTTTCCGTGATGATATTTCCGCACTTTTTCTGTGTGTGTTTATTTTTGTTCGTGGTTACTTAGTCTTACTCTTCCCCCCGTAGGATTGCGCAACGTTTACTTAGTGTCTTCCTTTAAAATATCTATATAGTGCAATAGTTGTATGTTTAGGGAGGAAATGGGTGACTACATAGTTTGAAGAGATAAGGAAAAGGAAATTACATAAGTGTCTCCTTCCTTCTTGAAATGTTATGCCCAGCCGTGTCTACTTCCCCCCTCCCCCACTAACACACCAGTTAAACATTTCCTTCCTTTCCTTTTTTTTTTTTTCTTACACAGACCCCCCACACTACCTCCTCTTCCCTCACCACCTCTCTTGCTTCCCTCTCGTCCCACACCCAACACCTTCTCTCTTCATGGCCTCCACTCTTCTCCATAGTTTTCTTGCACCAATTACTACCTGTACCTGTCCTTCAGTTGCCCTTATCCCCACACCTGTGATTCAGAAGTACCTAGGAAACAGATGACAGTCTTATGGAGTTTAAAGTGTATTTGTCTTACCTTTCCCGAGACTTTAGTGTGGGGATCAATTTAACAAACACCTTATTTACCTGTTGTGTACATCTTTTCGCCCCTTTCATTACTTACCAGCATAGTCTACCATACACCAAAGACCTCACTTTAGAACCTAGGCAATCTGAACTTTCTCCTCCTCCTCCTTCCTTCCATTACCTTCCCACACGTCCTGCTACACAGAACCCATTTTTAAAACCCATTTCAAAACCCATTTTAACGAAGAATCGAGGCAATCCGTCCCTTTTCCCATCCTTCCATTACCTTCCCAACAAGTCCTGGCTCACACAGCATCACAGAACCCATTTTCAAACCCATTTCAGAGCCATTTTAACGATGAAGCGAGGCGATTCAGGCCGTCCATTCAGTGTCAGAAGTTTGGCAGTCGTGGCTTGGACCCTTGCCAGACCGGTTTTCCATAAATAACTCCCTGATCATCACAGTCGGAGGTTGATAGCGGGCTCAGAGCTGTGTAAATGAGAGGCGGCGGTGGCGATGACGGGGGGCGGAGGGATGCTGCCTCTACACTACAGGTCCCGCTGGGCTGTGGTCGTGTGGTCGTGAGTGGTGGTAAGCGAGGTGGTGGAGATGCAAGTGAAGTTTCTTACTGGTGGTTGTGGTGGTGTGATGTAGGTGTCGAGTATGTTGTTTGTGGTTGTGATTGTGGTGGTCATGTGGTGATGGTGGTGGTGGTGGTGATGTGATGATGGTGGCTTGTGGTAGTGTTGGTTGTACCTGTGATAGTAGTAGTAGTAGTAGTAGTAGTAGTAGTAGTAGAAGTAGTAGTAGTTATAGGAGTACTAGAAACAGCAGCACTAAAATCACTCCCACCCAGAACCACAAGTAGGAAAAACCAACAACAAAGATAACAAGTGAAGATACCAGAGTCCCCCGCAGCCCCTGTCTAAAACTACATAACAGGGAACATCATAGTGCGTAGTTGTAGTATCCGTGCTCAGAGGTGGACATCAAGAGTCAGACAGGCCATTACACGTTTACGCTCCAGAAAGCACCCAGCAAATTGAGGTCAGAGGAAAAAGAAATACCTCCACACAAACTGAATGCTTTACTGCGCTAGACAAAGCCAAAGATTAGCGTAATGTCAATATTTACAGAGGCTGGTATTCAATTTGGAGCAGATATAAGGAGTCTCAACGCACGCAATGGTCATGAAGAGAAGGAGGAGGAGGAGGAGGAGGAGGAGGAGGGTAATAGTTCTAGGATGAGGTAGAAAAAAGAAAAGGAAAAACGAGGAAGAGGTGGATGAGGAGGATGGGGAGGAAGGGGAGAATGATAGTAATGGCTGTAAGATGAGGTAGGAAAAGAAGGGGGAAGGAGAGAGAGGTGGATGAAGTAGAGGAGGAGTAGGAGAAATAATAGTAATAATAATAAGATGAAGTAGAAAAGGAGACAAAAGGAACAAAACAAAGAAGGGCAGTGGAAGACGTTATGTGTAGGAGTAGGAGTAGGAAAAAGAAGACGGTTGAGGAAAATGAGGAAAGGACTAGGAGGAAGATGATGTAAGAGAGACTGAAGAAAAACAACGAAGAAAATGAACAAAGGAGACAAGAAGTAACTGAAAACAAAGAGATATTAACATCACTCTAAATGACAAAAGAACGATAAGAAAACACAGTAAACAACAGGAGGAGGAAAACAAATGGAGGACAGAAGGATAATCTAGGAAAAACATACACCATCTTATTAGGAAAAGAGACGAGAGTTGAATGTATGAAGAGAAGAAAGAGGAGAAATACAAAGGAATATAAAGGAAGATCAAACCACAATAGACCTTGGTGTCCGCACTTGGGCTGTTCGGGTTCCACATTAACTACTACTGGAAGAATCAGGTTAGTACAGAAGCTGCCCATCCCTCCAGGCGAAACTGGCGAGAAAAGGAAATGATACCATGTGGTACTGAAAACCCAAATGAAACTCGAGAGGACACTGAAAAAAGTTGTGATCCAGGATAAGGTGAAGGAGAAGGAGAAGAAGGAGGAGGAGAATTCTTGGGTTGCGAGACGTGTTTGTTTATCAGTTGTACAACATTTGATACTGAAGGGACGAGAGAGGGCGACAGGAAAGGGTGGAAGAAATAGGCGGCAAAAGGAAGGGAGAACCAGACGAAAAGGGAAGAGAGAAGAAGAGGAGAAGAAAGAAAAACAAGAAAAACGAAGATATGTAAGATAAAGAAGGGTGAAGACGGGAACATAGGAGGAAAAAAAATCGCAAAAAATGATAAATAACGAACAGCAACGGAAATCTTAGCAACTTTTCTATCATTTATTTCTATAGAAGCAGCAGATTCGTATTGTGGAGGCTTCTTCTCATTTATTGTGCCATTAACCAATCTGAAGGTTCGAAAACAAGACCCTTCATTCCTTAGCTATTTGAATACACTAACGACTAACAAAAGAGGAAGAAGTGGTACAGGGCAACTGAGTGATGGAATTGAAGGAGAGCAAAGGATACAGGAGATGAGACAAGATGATTATAGTGGTGGAAGTAATAGTTAAATAAGAGAAAGAGGAGGGACAAGAAAGAGGAAGAGGAGGAAGGAGAGAAAATAAAAAAAGCGAATAATCTAAAATAGAGAAGCAAGTAGTAGTAGTAGTAGTAGTAGTAGTAGTAGTAGTAGTAGTAGTAGTAGTAGTAGTAGTAGTAGTAGTAGTAGTAGTAGTAGTAGTAGTAGTAGTAGTAGTAGTAGTAGTAGTAGTAGTAGCAGCAGCAGTAGTAGTAGTAGTAGTTGTTGTTGTTGTTGTTTTAGTTGTAGTTTTAGTTGTAACAGTAGTAGTAGTAGTAGTAGTAGTAGGTGTGGACAGGAGTAGGGAGCGAAGAGGGAGCAAGGCAGGTGTCGGGTCTCCATCTCACCCCACCTGAACACCTTGGGAAGCCAGCAGGTACCTCACTTAGGCTCAGAAGGACACGTAATCCTCCCAAAGTGTCTTCCAACGTGCTAAAAGATCGCCCGGAGATGTCCAAGATACCGCACACTGTTTTTAGAGGTCTCTCATTTGTCTCGCGGAGTTTTAGTTAAGCTCGTCCCTTATCGCAGTGTCCCAAGCTTAATCTTAGACGGCCACTTGGTAACCTTAGCCTCCTAGATATCTCACTTTGGGTTTTTTTGTGTGGTAGCGACGCGTGTGTTGGCTAGAATTGTTGGATATGCTCTTGTGGTTATTTAGTAGAATATGTTGGCTAGGTTCTCTCGGTTTATCAGTGTTTGTATCTCTGTTTAATCTTATACGGCGGGTTGGTAACTTTTTTTTTATTACTTTTTTTCTGTTTTATGAATTCTTCTTCTTGTTCTTCCTGTTGCTCTTCGTCATGAATGTTTTCTTCTGTTTTCCTTGTAGTTTCGTTTGCCATGTCCATGTTCTTGCTTTTCTTCTTCCTCTTCATCCTTTTGTATCTGTTTCTACCTGTGTGTTTGTTCTTGTTATTGTTCGTAGTTTTCAGATGTTTTTAAGTTTTGTTTTCTTGTGACTTTCCTCTCCTTAATCTTATTTATGTCTTATTTTCTTTTCGTGTTTTTTTTTTCATTTTTTTTTCCTTTTGACATTCCTTTTAGTAATCTTCGTGTTGTTTTTTTTTCTTTCCTCAGATACTTTAACTATTTTTAACCTTTCCTTTCTCCCTCTGTCGTTGTGTGTGCGCGCCTCTACCACACTAATTCTACCTGTCGCCTTAGCACATAGCTGAGTGCATACCTATCTACCTTTCTCTTCCTGTCTCCTTCCACTCACTTCCTTTTCCACTATCCGCCCCCAGCCACCCACTACCACCACCCTCGCCACCACAGCACGTTATTTTAAGCACCACATTTACACCATCCCTTAAACACTTGGTATTTTCTCCTTTACCTTGCGATGTCATCCATTTTTCTTCAATTTACAGCGTTATTCCATTCGCACCTTCATACTTCCCCCACCTTATATCAAAATGTTGAAACACTCTGGTACATGTTTTGTGTATTTTTTGTAGTTTAGGAATGCAATCACGTGCGCAACACTTTTCAATACTTTTTTGTGGTTTATATATAAGAAGTAGCATAAGTTTACGTGCAATATCTATTTTCCTTCACATAAATACTGCAATTTACAAGTATTTTCTAACGCTTATCTCATCCAATCATCTTACGTCAGCTAGCACCACCACTACCACCACCATCACCACCACCACCACCACCTGAACGGAAATACCAGGCAAAAATCGGTGGTGGTGGTGGTGGCGGTGGTGGTGGTGGTGGTGGTAACTAAGGGGTAGAATGGTAAGAGGGAAAGGGGGAGAGAGGACTAGCTTAAGGTGATGGGCAAAATGAGGGAGGGGAGAGAAATAGGGAGGCAATTATGTGTAGTTAGGAAGTGATGTAGTGAATGAATGGAGGAAAGGAGACAAAAGAGAAATTGACGATGAAGGAGAGAAGAAAGATGTGAAGAAGAAAAGTGTGATGGAAAAATATTGATGAAGGGAAGAAAGGAGAAAAAGGATAAGGAAAGTAAAAGACCAAATGATAGAGATAGAGAAGAGAAGGGAAGAGGAAAGGAAGACGCCTAATGAAGCAGAAAAGGAGTAACGGAAGAAAGGAAATGAGAAAGGAAGAAAAGAGGAAATGACAGAGGAAAGGAAAGAAAGAGAGAGAGAGAGAAGGAGGGAAACGCATAATGAAGAAGAAACTAAAAGATGGGAGGAAAGGAAAGAAGGGAGAAGTAAAACAGAAAATGAGAGAAAGAAACGAAGGAGATTAAGGGAGGGAAGGAGAGAGAAGAGAAAATGAGAGAAAGAAACAGAGGAAAGTAAGAAAGGGAAGGAGAGAGGAAGAGAGATAATGATAAAGAAGAGACGGAGGAAAAGAAAGATCAAGAAACAAGGAAGAAACAAAGTAACAGGAAGTATTGAGAAAAAAAGCAAGAGAGAGAGAGAGAGAGAGAGAGAGAGAGGAAAACACTGGCTAAGGAAATAAAACAGTAATCCTAATGCATTACCAATAATTAAAGCTTCTATTGACACTAGCTGGCTGTATATTGCTAATTACCCGCCTACTCCGCCACTGATGAACACTGATTACAGGGAATGTGAAGAAGATTAGAAGAAAAGGGAGCGAGGGGGCAGGGGAGCGAGAAGACTGAAATGGGAAGGTGATGGTGGTGGTGGTGGTGGTGGTGGTAATAGTGGTAGTAGTGGTAAGCAGAGGAGAAAGACTAGAAGAGCCGAGAAAATAGTATTAGTGGTTGTAGTACCAGTGTCGTAGGAGAAAGAGGAGAAGCAGGAGGAGGAGGAAGAGGAAGAGAAACAAAAATAGTTCAAAAAGTTAAAATAGATTAGTAATAACACGTGTAGTAGTAGTAGTAGTAGTAATAGTAGTCAAGGTAACTATTCTACTTACCTTGGAAATACAAAGAGTCAAGGAAGACAAGGTTAGGGGAAGGAGAGAGAGAAAGACAGAGAAGCGGGTCGCGAGGGAAGGAGAGGGAGAGGGAGAGGGATTGGGACCAGTAATAGGGGCTGGAGGAGGCGGGGCACAGGCGAGAGCTAATCTGAGATCTTTAATTAATGCCGTGATGCAGCGCCAGGCGAGGAATTACGTCTTGGAAATGCAGCAGCGAGTTAAGCGGGAAAAAAAAGTAAAAGTAGAAGAAAGAAAAACATTAGCGGCTGCGGCTGCGATGTTTTATGAACGAAAGAGAGAGAGAGAGAGAGAGAGAGAGAGAGAGAGAGAGAGAGAGAGAGAGAGAGAGAGAGAGAGAGAGAGAGGGAGAGGGAGAGGGAATTTGTATGGATATCAGACCAATGCAGATTAATGTTCAGTATAATTTCAATTCTAACGTAGTAAATAAATGTAGGATTAAAAATAATGCTTTCTTACCAACGAGTGAACAAATAAAAAAGAGCGAGGAGCAAAGTAGTGTAAATATTAATCGCAATATAAACAAACATTGAAAACAACCTTACGAAAGAGAGAACGAATTTATGTATAGATTTATTGCTTATTATTTTTTTTTATTTCTTTTTTTATTTTTTTTTTTGGCCTTGAGTAGCGGCGGTTAGAAGGTGTCCATTTCCATATCCTGTTCTCCCCGCGCAGGTGTGTGTGTGTGTGTGTGTGTGTGTGTGTGGAGCCGTGTCCTCCGCCGCCTTTTCTCGCCACAAAGCCGCAAAGTTTAATGAGTAACAGTGTTCTTCCTAAGTTCACTGCCTGTTCCTAAAAGGGAGTCACTGGGTCCTCTGCTAGTTCTCGTCCCCTTAGGGTCTTCAGTACTAAGACATTAATTTGATTTTACTGCTTATACCAACAGCTGGTTATATCAAGATTAAGATCAAGTTTTTCATCATCAAAGGGTTAAGAGTAATCTGTAGTTTTCATCCTGTACCAATCTTTATTTAATATATTATGAGTAACTGTTTTTTAATGATATGGTTAATCATCAAGTGCTTAGGAATAATATCTAGTTAATCATCCTCTACTATTCTTTACTCATTTCCAGGTAACTTTTTTTTTATGACGTTAAGAAATGGTGTTTGTACTGGATGGACTAATTACTGAACACTACAAGTTGCCTTTTGAGTTCCTGCAATAATAGCTGTAGATTAAAAACTCTCTCTTCTAATACTGTAGCAAGTTTACTGCTAACACAACAATTAGAATAAATGTAACAAAATCGAACGGCTCATTTAAGACCCAAATACCTGTTACCTTCTGAACTTCTCGTCAAGAATACAACACCTAACAATAGAAGCTTGCAAGGGTGTGCTGTTAAGGGCGATTCTTTCAAGGTAATATACGGATGATGTGTCTTTAATGATGGAGTAGAGGTAATGGTGGTGAATGGATGATGGGTGCTCAGTGGTGATGGGTAAATGATGCGTTCCTGGTGGTGATGGGAATGAATAGCACGCCTTGGTTATGTTAATGGGGGGTGTGTTGTGTGGGTGGTGCTGGTTAGTGCTGCTTACCCTCATGTATCCCATCTATAACATTAACTCATCTATTCCCTCTAAAGTTCCATCACCATTTGCATACAGAGAAACTGGCCATTATGTAGATATTCAAGTGGAAAATAGGTAAGGGGAAGCTTTTTCTTTTGTGTTCGTATCATTCTAGTTTTTCATTCATCTCTTTAACGCAAAATGAAAGACACTGCTGGTTTAAGCTGGCCATTATGTAGATATTCAGCTCGAGAAATTGGTAAGGGGAAGGTATGTTCTTTTTATTCCTTAGTCCATCCTCTTCTATTGGTATCATTTTAGTACTGTTTTTCATTCTCCTTCCTTAGCATAGTGATATTATCGACGCACTATTGTTTTAAACTGGCTATTATGTAGATATTCAACTTAAGAAATTCATAAGGGAAAGGTATGTTTTCTTATCCCTTTTCTATCTTTCTTTTCCCATTTGTATCATCTTTGTATTCGATACACTTCCCTTAACACAATAATATGAAAGACATTGCTCTTTTAAATTGGTCATTGTATATATTCAGCTTAGGAAGTTACGTTTTTTCTTTTTTTTTTCTTTTTTTTCTTTTTATGTGTGTGTCTCTCTCTCTTAGTGTGTCCTTTCTTTTCAGTTCGTATCATTCCTGTACATTCCTTTCTTAAACTCAAGGGTATGAAGGACATACAAATGTTTTGAAGCGAGTCAATCCTTCATGGTTTTCTGTATGCATGGTTGAAGTGTTATTGTGGTCATTCAAGCGTTTACTTTCATTCGCTTTACTTAACTCAGTGAATCGAAGGAGACACTGAAGTTTTTCGTGTGAGTAAAAGGAGTATAAATATTTTTCCTTGTGGGATTTTGAGCATTCTCACTTTCAACATCATGCGTTCACTTTTATTTTTCTCTAGGATGCGAAAGATTAGACAATACACGTGCAGTAGTGAAGAGCCTCGGGGTATTTAAGTAAAGGTGTACAGCGTAATTCCTGTACTTATCAGTAGTGAAGTTTCAAAGCATCGAACCGTGTATCTCTGAGCAAAGAAATCAAATTGATACACTAACCACTGAGCCACGTGTCTTTTTAACCGAACAAAATTATAAATAGACGCAAAATTGATACCTTTTGCACACACACACTCACACACACACACACACACACACACACACACACACACACACACACACGGGGGGGAGGGGGGATTAGATAGAAGCTTGTTACATTCTTGCTGGGCCGCGTAAACCAACCCTTGTAAACCCAATCGTGTCGCGCCTGACGGGGTAAAGAGACACTCACTCCCGAGAAACAACAATAAAAGCCGGACGGAGCCTGATATCAGACCAGACTCCACCTGAAAAAAAGAGAAAATGGTAAAAAAAGTATCCAGGAGACCCCTTTCTTCTACTCCAGACTAGTTTCCCCTCGGCTAAAAGACTCGGCAACACATAAGGGAGGGAGACTGTGTTCAACGTGATCTAGTTTTTTATCAAGAATTACTGGATGAAACGTAAAAATCTGCAGATGTCAAGGTTTCACACAAAGGCTTGGCTTGCGGAGTTTGCCCAGTCGCCCTTAGTGAGTCTCGTGCGGCCAGGAGGAGGCGAAGTGTGACGAGGGTAATCTAAAGTAAGCGCAAGGTAACGAGGGCGCATGTAAACTTAATAACCCGCACCAAATCTGACGACACACACAAGAGTCACACGCCAAAGATTATACACGTGAGAGAGCGAGAGAGAGAGAGAGAAAGATAAAGAAAACAGCGTCACATTTCTGTTATGCAATTTACCAATTCAAATAAACTCCGGGGGTTGGAGAAGTAAAAATAGTCGCTTATCTAACAACGCGACACACGAAAGAAAATAAAAAGAAAAAAGAAGGAAAAGGAAAAAAAAGTTGAGCCACCACATCTTCTGCTACGCGATTCATTGGAATTATTGTCTTCTAAATATCGTTCAGGTGTGGCGGGCGGGCGAGGCGTGGCTTTATACTGCTCATTATCCACCAAATATGCTCCTGTGAATTGGGGTAAAAACCAAACGCCCAGCCCAGCGAGGGACGAAGACAGTGTTCAATTTGCAGGTGTGTCTTAAGGGCGCGTTTGCCTCGCAGGTGTGTACTAAGGTGTGCCCAATGGCTCTTATTAACTGCCTCGTCAATTGTGCCTCGGGGAATGTCTTAATCTGGCGCACTAAGTGGTTTTACCTCATCTATATCCGGCAGGTGTGTTTTCAGGTGTGTCAATCAGTTGAGGCATCACTCACTCCCCCAGGTGTTTGTTAAAGAACTCCACCAGGTGTGAGGAACTTAAACAGCTTTATTGCTCATTAAATTCCATAAACCATTTCAGGACCATTTTTATTACTTGGTTCATTGACAGTCTAGGCTTGATAACTTTCCCGCAAACTGCACGCGAGAGGGACAAACTTCTTAGAGGCGAAGGAGAAGGTAACCCGCGTCATTTGTATTCCCCTGGTGACGCAGAGAGGTGCGGCACGTCGTTACTTGTATATCAGGTTCGTGGCAACTTGGTTTTATATGCGAAGGGAGGCGAGGAGTGAGGCGAGTTTGCAGGAATGGATACCTTGAAAAATAGAGCTTTCCTGCCTGTCCTTCCCTCTCCTCTCCTTTCCTCTCGCCTGTTCCTCTCACGGTCACCCCTTTTAGCTAGTAATGCTTTTGTCATTGGATTATTTTCGGTTGGTTTCGTTGTGTAAATGAATATAGAGTAAAAAGAAAAGACAACTCCCAGGACAGCTTTCAAAATAGGAAGCTTGATCGTCGCTATTGCCTTTGCTTCTCCTCCTCCTCCTCCTCCTCCTCCTCCTCCTTCTCCTCCTCCTCCTCCTCTACCTCTTCTCCTCCTCGTCTTGCTTCATATCCTCCTCCTCTTCGTTCTCCTTCCTTCTTCACATTCTCCTCCTCCTCCTCCTCCTCCTCAGTTCTTCCTCCACATACTCCTTCTTTCATACTCCTCCTTAATATTTTTTTCCTCTTCCTCCTCCTTCACTTCTTTCTTGCACATCCCTTTCCTCCACTTTATTTTTCTTCCCCTTCTTCACATCCTCTTCCTTTCTCCTTTTTCCTTCACGCATCCTTCCGTTTTTGTTCGTTTTTCTTTCATATTCTTCACCATCACCACTACCATCTCCTCCTCCTCCTCCTCCTCCTCTTTGTTCTTTCCCTTCTTTACATCCTCCTCCTCATGCTTCTTATTTCCCTCTTTTAATCACTTCCTCTTCCTTTTCCTCCTCCTGTTTGTGTTTTTCCTTTATGCTCTTCCTCCTGTTTTACATCCTACTCCTGCTCCTTCACATCCTCCTCCTCTTCTTCCTCCTCCTCCTCCTCCCGTTAACCTGGCGGCCTATCGTGCTTATAGTGTCTTATCAACGCCGGATAAAAGCGCTTCCACTTATTAAAGTCTGACTCTCCTCGCTGAAGGATTATATGCGATTATCCGAAGCTCATTATAAACCTGTTACTTTTTAATTGAGTAATTTTTAGTTAAAGGTGAAGCGTACTGAGAGAGAGAGAGAGAGAGAGAGAGAGAGAGAGAGAGAGAGAGAGAGAGAGAGAGAGAGAGAGAGAGAGAGAGAATATACTGATATGTAAATTTAGTGAAGTCCCATTAATCTTTAGCTCACCAGGGAGCGAGATGCTGTTGTCCCTTCTCTCCCTGACCCTCCTCACCCCTCTCTCTCTCTCTCTCTCTCTCTCTCTCTCTCTCTCTCTCTCTCTCTCTCTCTCTCTCAGCACCCAAATTAATTTTCGTCTTTAAAATTTTCACCTAAAATAACTCCTTCACATGATAAGTTCCCCTAATCTAATCTATCTGGATCTAACACACACGCACACACACACACACACACACACACACACACACACACACACACACACACACAGTATATAACAGTTCACTTTTATAATTCAACTGAAATTTATAAACATTGCTATCTTAATTCAACTTAACCTAACCAAGCATAACTTAACCTAACTTAACCTAATCTAATGAATTCAGAAAAGATTGATTTAGGGCGAAATTATATGGATGGAATGGAGTGGAATTCTCTCTCTCTCTCTCTCTCTCTCTCTCTCCTCCTCTCTCTCTCTCTCTCTCTCTCTCTCTCTCTCTCTCTCTCCTCTCTCTCTCTCTCTCTCTCTGCTATCTGTTTACGCTAATATGGAGACAAAATCGCCTATATCAGCCTCTCGCCGGGTTATCATTATCACCATCATGAGATAAAGAGGGAGCCTTGAGTCCTGCTCTTGGTGACGCGACGCCATCACCAAGGGAACAGAAGGAAACTGGGAAAAAATGGTGATAATTCTAGTGACGGCGTAGTGATTCTTGTCTATTTTTTTATCACTAGATAAGTAAAAACAGAGTGCAGGAGTGAAATGAGCTAATATTGATAGTAATGATGGTAGTAATGGCCTAGTGATAATCGTAAAGGGAAACGAGAAAATTATAATATTGATGGTAATTGTTGTGACTACTAGTATTATATATTTTCCTATCACCAGATAACAAAATACACTTGCAGGAATGAAATAAAACAGGAAAAATGATAGTATTATACCTCACTGTATCAAAAAGTGCAGATTTTATACCTTCTTAGATACGTAGTGAGCTTAATTAAACTATTCTTAGCTCCTGACTGCCTCTGTTTTCCTATCGTACTTTTCTTATACCTAATTGTATTTTTTATCGGCATATAACTTAATACATCTGCAGCAGTGAAGTGAAGTAAGGTAATAATAGTAATGTTAATATTGTTAATGGCCAGTGATAGATATTCTTTTACTTCCAGTCATCAAGTTACTAAATACAGCCTGCAGAACCAAGAGAAGCCGGATAGCACTTGTGGTAATAAAAGTAATACCTACTGATAATTCTTTTTTTTTTTTCTCTCGATTATCAGTGGACTAAATATCGAAGCAGTGAGGGAGATCAGTGGATGCTCATCTTCAGGTATATATTTGCTATGCCTCTAATATCAGTATGTATGTATGGCTGTACGTAATTGAATATGCCGTCCTTTGATGTTCATTAGTGCAATTTATTATGCTATGTACCGCCTGGGGAGGGGGAGAGAATGCATCAGTCTATAAATAACTGTAAATATTCTCAATGTGATTTTCTCTCTCTTTTTTTTTCAATTTCCTGATGCGCCAATAAGCACGAAGTATTTTTTTTTCTCTTGTTTTCAGTGTGATTAATTTATGTTGAAACGATGACGAGGTTATTCATTTTAACAATTTTTTATTTTTTTTTTTTTTTCATATTTTGTGCGTGTAACACTGAGTGGGTGGCGTGAGGGGAGGTTGGAGAGATGGATGTGAGTGGAAGAGGTTAGGAGGGATCTTTGCCTTGTGGAATCGTAAAGTCTGGTGGTAGTGGTGGTGGTGATGGTGGTGATGGTGGTGATGATGATGATGAGTAACAGTGCCAAAGTATATAACAATTCACTTTTATAATTCAACTGAGATTTATAAACATTACTATCTCGGTACTTATGTAAACACACACACACACACACACACACACACACACACAACACACACACACACACACACACACTTAAACAGAAAAAAAAGTTAATCCATGCTTAGATTTTTCACTAACGAAATAAAATAGGATTGAAATCGACTGGAGAGAGAGAGAGAGAGAGAGAGAGAGAGAGAGAGAGAGAGAGAGAGAGAGAGAGAGAGAGAGAGAGAGAGAGAGAGAAAGGCGGGGGGACAATAGTTAGTCTTGTTTTGGCTCATGTTTAGCGTGTCGTAGCCCTCCTCCTCCTCCTCCTCCTCCTCCTCCTCCTTCTGTTCCTCGTATGTGGTGGTGGGGCGGGGCGGGGCAGGCAGGGTGACAGGTGGTCCCATCAGGTACCTGCCAATCACTGTCATTGAGACTGCTGATCAGTCAACTCAGGTGACCATGAGGAGCTCGTTGCTATCTGGAGGGCGGGACGGGGCGAAATGGGGCGATTGGATACGCGGAAGGAGGGAAGCAGGGGGTACTGGATTGAAGGGGGAAGGATGGTGGAGCTAAGGGTGTTGGATTGGGTGGTGGAAGAGATGCAAGGATTAGGATTAGAAGGGTGGGTAGTGGATGCCAGACGATTGATATATTGGTATGTAAAAGAGTATTGAACTGAATGGAGGTTAGATAGTGGATGTTGACTGAGTGATGTGGATAGGTAAGGGAAATAAGGATGTCGGACAGAAGGAAAAAAAAGGTAGGAAATGGGTATTTAATGGTTTTGGTGAATGGGTGAACAGTGTGGGATGTGATGGGTAAGTTATTGGGATTGCGAATGAGTTTATGGAGCTTAAAAAGTGAAGATTGATTGCACTGGACGGCTTGGGTGAGTCTGGGATCAAGAAGTAGATAAGAAGTTCAATGTCAAGTGGATGGGACGATGGCAAGCGATAAGGTAATAAGTTTATCTGTGTTGTGCGTTGCATATTATTTTCCTCCTTGGTATCTTATGTCATTGCAAACTTATCATAACGTTATCTTATGTGTTACGATACTACACTTATTACTTTATTATTTTTTTTAGATAACTTAATTGCGCGAGAAGATAACACACACACACACACACACACACACACACACACACACACACACACACACACACACACACACACTACAGACTTAATGGTAGTGTCCTCAACTCTCCCAGGGCAAACATTCCCGCCACGCTCGCATTGCTAAGCGCTTCCTTCACGAGCTGAGCGGCGGTGTCCTGGAGCAAGGCGTGGCGGTGTGTGGAAGGCTGAAGTCTGGCCCACGGTTTACATTGGACTATATGAACTCTAAACTCTAGCTTAGGGTTATAGCTGGTGATCATGACTCTGCCACGTGAGCCTTAAGACCGTGGTGAATTACAGACACACACACACATACACACCCGCACGCCCAGAGAGAAAGGGTGGGAGAGAGAGAGGGAGAGGGTCAGACAAGGGCCTCTAATCCTGCTTGCTAGACACGTCTCCCTCACGAGTAAGCACAGCCAACCTCATAAACAAGGCTCGTACCTACCCACACACACCTGGCCGCCTACCTGCCCATCCCCTCCGCCTCACCTCCCCCCATATCCTCACTGCAGACCCCCTCCAGCACCTAACTATTTACCTCTTCCGCACTCCTCATCCTCACCATATCGCCACAATCTTTCACCCTCTCATAACACATCGCCACCCTTCTCTTGGCCAGCCTCTCGTCCTCCTACTAGTACTACCCTCTTCCTTCTTTTCTTCCTTCTTAAAACCCCTCTCACACGGTCTCTCCATCATCGTCTCCTTGGGTCGTAATAAGCGAACCTCCCTCCCTCCTTACTTCCCTTCTTAGTCCTGATTAATCAATATAAACGTAATTAATGGAAGGTTTAGTATTGATTCCGCCGCCAGATGTCTCCCTCACATATATTCTACGCGGGTCTGGGAGCGTGTGCGTGGAGTTGCCTAGGAAAGGGTTGTTTACTGAGGGTTACGATGCGAGTATGTGACTTTTACGTGCACGACGATGCTTGTGTATGTAATCAACCGTGTGTGTGTGTGTGTGTGTGTGTGTGTGTGTGTGTTGCAGGGGGGAGTAGAAAAGGTTGCCTCCTGTCTGGCAACTTCAGCATGTATTCATTTTGTCAAGTTTTTCTTATTCTCTCTCTCTCTCTCTCTCTCTCTCTCTCTCTCTCTCTCTCTCTCTCTCTCTCTCTCTCTCTCTCTCTCTCTCTCTCTCTCTCTCTCTCTCTCTCTCTCTCTCTCTCTCTTAACCTTTTAGAAATGCACTTTAATGAACGACAAACGACATACAAATAAAGTTAATTTTCACCACCACAATCACCATCACCTCCTCCTCCTCCTCCTCCTCCTCGCAGGTGCACGTAAAGGCACTTCGCACAATCTCGCGTTATCTCCCCTCTTGTCTCACCACGTCACTTCCTACAGGTAGGCAGAGGCACACCTGGCCAGGCAAAAAATACGGATGCTATTCATAGATTTTTCCCCTTAGCGAATACATGAGCCGTGGATTCTGTCTTGGGATATCTGAATCTTGGCACCGCAATTCTGAAACACCTGCTCAACACCTCCACTACTTTCGAAAGCTTCTAGTTAAAGCTACAAGGGGTTTTATGGGTGTTTTTGCGGTTCTGGTGACAGATTAACAAGATTCCTACATTATTTAAAGTAGAAACAGTCTTGGGAACCCGGCTATTAATCTCTGCGGCCTCTAAAACTAGTCGTGGTGGAAGCGTCTGTGAATACTGGTCTTGATGTGGTGGTGATGGTGATGGTTGAGGTGGTGGTGGAGTGGTCGAGGATAGTAATGGTGGTGAGGTATGCTAATGACAGTGAATGGTGATGGGTTTCCTGGTGATGGCGGTGGTGTATAGGCCGTGATGGTGATGCAAATGTTTGACAGATGAAAGAGATGATTATAGCCATCAGCGGTGGGCGGTGTTTGGGTGATTACAGTGCTCGGGTGACGGTAAGAGCAGCTCCTCACCCGCAAAACCCACCTCCTGTGCCATCCTCGTTGGACTCGCCGCTACTTCCACAAATAAGGAGTTGAATAAAAAAAAAAAAAAAGAGAGAAAGAAAAAAAGAACTATAACATTACTCAAGTATTAGAAAAAAAAAACATGGTAATTCGCCTCTTGTTTTTCTTTTTATCTGCATAAATTTTTAATAACATAACTAATAGGGATGGAAAGCTGGAGTGACTGTCAACCCTTTATTTGTCATTGTTTCTACGCCTTTCCATCCCTGAGACAGTAAAAGATATATATCATTGGACTGAAATGACTCACAGGGCTTCGTGTTTTGCTCTTTTTTTCGTCTCTCTTTCCAGGAAGGAGATAGTGAAAGAATCTGGTGTAGATTTAAATAGCCAAAGTTTCGTATCTCGGTATCGTTGTTACTTCGCCTCTGTATCCGAATATATAATAGTATAGTTGTTCATATATTTTAGTATAGTTGTTCATATATTTATACGTAGTGGTAGTAGCAGTAAAAATATTGAAAAATTAATAAACTTTTATGAATGAAGAATTAAGATTAACGATATCTTGCTTCGATCTCTTTGTCAGATTTTATTTCGTTACTTCTTTCGCTTGTTCCAAAATTAAAAAAAAAGAAAAAAAAAGAAGAAACATTTGTACCCTATGACCAGTATATACATCTAAATGACAGACAGACATCCCAGAGCCACCCTCGTCTCCTGTAACGCTTGGGAGACATCACGGCGTTGATCAAGCCTTCGAAGCATCATAGTGTGGATTTCTGGCCTTGAGCACGAGGTAACGGGAGGCTTCTTGCTGGTGTCTGGGCTTGTCTTCTGTCTGTGTGGAGGCGGGGGCTGCTTGTGAATGAGTCTTGTGGGCGGTGACTTGTTCTCGAGGATAAAAGTGTGTTTAGTGGAGGTGGATGAAGTGGATTTCTTTCTCTCTCTCTCTCCCTCTTTTTTTTTTTTTTTTATAAGAGGGACACTGACATAGGGCAACACAAAGGAAACAAAATCCCGCTGAGGCGCCACTCCCTAAAGCGAAAACCACAGGGATTATCCAAAATTGAAGGATAAGTGTCTTGAAACATCGCAAAGTGCAATAAAAGTGGGTATATTGCAAGGTCTGAGTATTCTATGACTATATGTAGTTCGTTAGTGGAAGGGATGATATGGTGTGACTTTACGGGTAGTGGATGAGGTGGATAAATTCATAATGTGGAAAAAAAGTGAATATAGTTGGAGATCTAACAATTATGTAGTGGAGGGGAGCGTGGTAGGGCGGGTGGTAATGCCGACTGGTGAGGAACGACGTGGGTTAGGGGTGTGGGGGTTTAGGGAGCAGTGGGGGGCTTGGTAAAGGGTGTGATAAGTGAGGTGGTGGGTGCTGGTGGGGCTGCCAGGACCGTGGGGGGGCGGGGGAAGTGGTGGTGGTGGTAGGAGGTCGATCAGGGAGCGGCGGGTTATGCAAATTGAATCATTCAGATGAAGGTTATAGAGAGAGAGAGAGAGAGAGAGAGAGAGAGAGAGAGAGAGAGAGAGAGAGAGAGAGAGAGAGAGAGAGAGAGATACTTACGAGTAAATAAATGTATTAATATTTACTGAATACAAGCCAGAACTCGTACAAAAATAGAGGAAAAACGAAAAAAAGCAATGCAAATACCAACATACACAACATTTATACCCCATTAATACACACACACACACACACACACACACACACACACACACACACACAGCCAGCCAGCCAGCCCAACCGGACATGCAGATAGACA
The DNA here is from genome assembly GCF_035594125.1 of Scylla paramamosain. NCBI lineage: Eukaryota > Metazoa > Arthropoda > Malacostraca > Decapoda > Portunidae > Scylla > Scylla paramamosain. The sequence goes on from NC_087169.1 coordinate 18,329,259, forward strand.
CACAGACAGAGACGAACAATACTTAATTATCGTAAGCACCTAATGTACTCTTAATAGGCATCTTTCCTTTCCGCTCACCTCTTCTCATTACTATTCCTATCATCTCCCCGCTCTCAGTACTTCCCTGGACAGTGCGTGCATCATTATTCAGATGTGGCTGCTTCAAATCTACTAGCGGGACAGTTCAAATTTTAAGTGGACGGAGCATTTCCATTCCTGCCTTATCTTCCCCCCTGCTATCATTTTAACATGCTCCTTGCCTCCTCGTGCTGCCGCCTTTGATTTGGTGCCCGCTACTGTTAATGTAATGTTTGTTTGTTTGTTTTTTCTGTATTGCTTGCTACTGCTTGTTACTACTGGCTTTTGTTCTCTCCTTATTGCTGCTGTTACTGCTACTGCTGTTTGTCTACTGTATGACTGCTACTTCTATTGTTTCTGTTGATTAGAAAACGAAAACTACTACTACTACTACTACTACTACTACTACTACTACTACTACTACTACTACTACTACTGCATTCCTCTAAAAATATCTCTCTCAATAACTTATTACTCCCGGTATCTCATTAATTTACTTGCCTCTCCTCCCTTCTGAGTCCCCCCTTCGTCTCCCTCCCTCGCTCGTATCCAGGCTCCATGCTGTCTGTCTAGTCAGAAGGTCTTTGGTTCTCTCCACCCTGTCGTGTCTCCCTCCCCCATCTCCCTCCTCTCCCTCCTTCTCCCTCTCTGTCTCTGTCTCTCTCTCTCTCTCTCTCTCTCTCTTGGTCCTCACTCAATCCGCCTGGCCTTGAGTTCCTCCATTTTCTGTACCTGACTTGAGTGCTTTTATCCTTTATTCGTTTCTTTCATCGTCTTCTGTTACTGACACTTGTTCGTTTCGTCCCCATTCTCGTCTTCCTTCCTTCCTTCCATTTTCTTTTGTTTCTGATGAATTTTTTTTCTATTTTTGCTTTTACTTATTCCTTTTGTTTGTCTGTGTGTCGTCCTCCTCCATCCACCCTTCCTCCTCCTTATCCTCACCCACCCATCCCTCCTCCTCCTCCTCCTCCTCCTCCTCCTCCTCCTCCTCCTCCTCCTCCTCCTCCTCCTCCTCTTCTTCCTCTTCCTGTCTTCTTTCTTGGCTACAGTCCAGGAGGGTACAAAGCTGTTCAAGTGGACGATCAAGTCACAAAGACATCTTCGATTCATAAGTTGGAGGGGTAAAGTACTGTTTCTCTCTCTCTCTCTCTCTCTCTCTCTCTCTCTCTCTCTCTGGTGGTGACGAAGACGATAGCGCGCAGGACAAACTTAGGTGGCTAGATCTTCAAACTGCGCACCCTCGCCGGGAGATTAACGCTAAAAGGATAGGCTGCAGCAGAGACAAGCGGGGGTGCCATCTATTGAGCGCTGCCCTAACTGATGAGGCGTATCCATTCCACGTCTCCTATCGTCTCTCTCTCTCTCTCTCTCTCTCTCTCTCTCTCTCTCTCTCTCTCTCTCTCTCTCTCTCGGAACTCATTTTTTTCTGTGTCTTGTCATTAATCACTTCGTCTTTTCCTACTTTTCCTCACACACACACACACACACACACACACACACACACACACACACACACACACACACACACACACACACAAACACACACGTCTATAGTAAATATAAAACTCCCACATACATACTCGTGTCCATGGGAGTCTCCTATCTCTCACGTCCCATTTACCGCAACATATTTCTTGCCCATTTCACCTTGTCAACTCCCCCCTCCCATCCCCTTCCTCTCCCTCAACTCCCCAGCCATTTCCCTTCCCTCCTTCCCCTACTCACCCCGTCTCCCCTCCTCTCAGACCCCCATCCCCTCATTCATCATCCTCCGTACCCCTTCCTTTGCTCCTTCTTCTCTTCCTCATATTTTCTCTTTTTTTTTACCTCCCGTTCTTTTGTTGTCTTTTTCATGTATTTTTGCTTCATTTCTTCCTCTTTCCTTCACTTTTCCTGTTTTATTCTCTTCTGTATTTCTTTTTTTTTATTTTGGTTCTTCGTCTTCCTCACGTTACTTTTTTTGTTTTGTTTTTCTCACCTTTCGTTCTTTATTCGTCTATTCCATGTATTTTTGCTTCACTTCTTCCGCTTTTCTTCTTTTTTTTGCTATGTTTATCTTTTCCTCCGTATCTCTTTGCTTCTTTTTCTTCTCCTCCTTACATTTTTCTAGTTTCTTTCACCTTTTGTTCTTAATTTTTTTTATCCCATGTATTTTTCTTTCACTTCTTTCATATTTTTCCTCCTTTTTCTCTCACCCCTTCCATCGTAATCCTTCTTTATCTCCTCTTCCTCGTCTTATTTTCTAATCTGTCAAACCTTCCTATCCTCACTTATTCATTAAATGCATTATCCTCCACTTCTTCACCATTTCCTATTCTACGTTTTCTTTATTTCTCATTTATTTGCCCTCTTCTCTATCTCTCCTTCATCGTTCCTCTTATCTTCCCTTTACTCTTCCCTGTACCTTTCATCTCACCTTCCTTACCTTCCCTCTACCTTTCATCTCTCCTTCCCTCCTCTCCTTTACCTCCCCGTCCCTTTTTTTTTCCTCTCCCTATTCCCTCCACCTGTTCCTCCTCATCTTACCTGTACATCGCCCCCTGCCAGGTTTAATTTCCTTGATATTTCCTAGAGAGAGAGAGAGAGAGAGAGAGAGAGAGAGAGAGAGAGAGAGAGAGAGAGAGAGAGAGAGAGAGAGAGGTGGAGGGGTATGAGCACATAAAACCATAAAATTGAAATTAGATTCTGTCAACAATCAATCAAAACAAGATTATCGAGAAGGTTGTAGTAGTAGTAGTAGTAGTGGTAGTAGTAGTAGTAGTAGTAGTAGTAGTAGTAGTGGTAGAGAATCAGCGACAGAGAGATGCTTTCCTTCCATGGTGTAGTATTTTGGATGCAGTTATTTACACTAGTCATTCATTTGCTCGTTACTTTGATACTTCATCGGAAATTTGTACCTGGTGTGTATCATTCGAGGCCAAAGAGAGCTTGTTACTCGGTGCGTCCTTGCAAGCCCTCGCAGGAAGCTTACAGTAATCCCTGACGATGCAGTTGTGGAAGAAATGTTTTGGAATATGTGTGGCGAAGCAGCTTTTACAGAGAGAGAGAGAGAGAGAGAGAGAGAGAGAGAGAGAGAGAGAGAGAGAGAGAGAGAGAGAGAGAGAGAGAGTTAAGTCAGTCAGCTAGACCCTCACTCAAATAAAACATAGCATGAATAAATGAATAATGAATGTAAAAGAGAGAGAGAGAGAGAGAGAGAGAGAGAGAGAGAGAGAGAGAGAGAGAGAGAGAGAGAGAGAGAGAGAGAGAGAGAGAAATATATTATCTTGGTTTATCGAGAACCCACGCCCCACCCACCTGTGTGTGTGTGTGTGTGTGTGTGTGTGTGTGTGTGTGTGTGTGTGTGTGTGTGTGTGTGTGTGTGTGTGTGTGTGTGTGTGTGTCTGTCTATCTGTCTGTATGTGTGCCCTTGAGACAGCTGTGACTGCCAGGCTTTCAAGGTGACGCTGTGAACTACTAGTGATATATAGCAGGCACCCTTTGCCCTGAACTGACTAGCCTGGGCGTGTTTAGAATCAGTAGTAGTAGTAGTAGTAGTAGTAGCAGTAGTAGTAGTGGTGGTGGTGGTGGTGATGGTGCTGGTAGTGGTATTAGTGTTATTGACATTGGTAGTAGTAGTAGTAATAGTAATAGTTCCCTTAACCTACATTATTTTGTACAAGCGGAGAACACTCAAAACACACACGCAAAAGAAAAATTGACCCTGATTGAAGGTTTATCATTCCTCCCACAGTAAAACCCTCCTAAACGTGCGCGATTTTGAGTCACGGGAGGAATGGAAAATTTTAAAAAGTCAGTCACGATACAAGGTTGTCAATCCAAAACACAGACAGCTAGCTAAACCCCGTACCGACACGAGGCGTAAAACTCTCACACGTGATAAGCAAAAATAGAATCAAAGGAAAACTGAGAGCAATAAAATTCGTAGAAGTTATAAAAGTTTGAATAGTTTTCCGTGCCTCGATTTCTGCAATGCATTATTACGCAATTTCACGTCATCTTGCTTCTTGGACACGAATATTCAACTTTATTTCTGATTGAAGTTGATAAACCTTCCCACATCACCACCCAGGATTCCATCAACGTATCCGATCCTATTTTCACTTCCTCCTTTTCTCTCGCGAACATGAATCTTTTAGAATATGCTGCTTTTCTTCCTCCTGTTGTTTGTTAATGCCGTAATGGTGGAGGCGGGTGTGATAGAACAGTTAGGGAAGAAGTAGTTGAATGATAGAGAAATCAAGAAGAGGAAGAGGAATAAAGGAGGACGTAGAGAGATATAGAGGAATGAGGGAGGAAGTGGGACGAAACAAAGGTGTGATGTGATGGGGGAGAGATGGTGTGAGGGAGGAAACGAGTGGAAAGGAAAAGACAGGTTCAGGAGAGAAAAAAAAATCGAGGGAGGAATTGAGATGGATGATGAGGGAAAGTAGAGATAGTGACGTGTGGAGGGGAAAGAGAAGGGGCGAAGGGAAACTGAGGGAGGAAGGTGGAATTTTGAGTGAAGGAATGAGTGAAGGGAATGACAGGAATGAAAGGAGGGCGATGGGAGAAAGTGAGCAGCGGAAAAAAATGAACGAAGGGGAATTGAGAATAGGAAAGGAGAGCATTGAGAGTAAAAGGAATGGGAGGGAGTGAAGGAAGGGGAAAAGAGACAAGGAAAGAAGAATATTAAGAGTTGATTAATGAATAGAAGAGAGAGAGAGAGAGAGAGAGAGAGAGAGAGAGAGAGAGAGAGAGAGAGAGAGAGAGAGAGAGAGAGAGAGGCACTGCAAAGGAAAGAAGAGCATTGAGAGTTAAATGGGTAGAAGTGACTGGAAGTGAGGGAATGATAAGTGGGAGAGGAGAGAGAGAGAGAGAGAGAGTGGAGGAGTGGAATTGCATCATGGTCTTAGCTTCCTTGTATTTTACCGCCAACTTTCCTTCCGTCTTCCCAAGGCTTCGCTCGCTGGACCCGCCGTTACCAATACACGGCGCCGCTGAGTCTTGAAATCAATTACTTCGCCAGATTAATCAGCTGAGTCTATCTCGAAGGGCTGGACGACGGATCTGTAGTAAATAAGTGAGCGTGCTGCGAGGAACTCAGTAAATCTGTTGAGAGAGAGAGAGAGAGAGAGAGAGAGAGAGAGAGAGAGAGAAGAGAACAACGCAAAACTGAATCAGCGGAAAGGGAAACCATAAAGCGCTAATAGAAAAATAAAATAAAAGGGCAAAGAAGTGAAGAGAATAGCACGGAACAGAATCAAGTGAAAAGAAAAAAAAAACAAAGAAATACGAAGCAATGATAAAAATGGAAACGGGAAAAAATAATCTTCATAACAGAAAAAAGAAAAAAAAAAAGAGGAAGCCGTAAAACACGAATAGAAATGAAAAGGGGGAAAAAATCATTGCCTTCACCATAACAGAAAAGCAAAAGAAAAAAAAAGGAAACCGGAAAACAAAAAAACGAAAAACGAAAGATAAAAGCGAAACCGCAAAGCAATAACTAAAATTAAAAGAGAGAGAAAAGAAGAAAAAAAAAAAATCACCACCTTCACTTAGGCACAGAAATCATTGGGGCTCCTTTGAACCAACACTCGGACCAAGACAAGACAAGGTTCTGCGTCTCTTACCGATGACCGAAGCAGGCGAGGCGAGGCAGGATTTTTACACTGGCGGTAACCAAGACCAAGGAGAATATTTTTGCAGCTGTGTGCCTGACTTGCCGGGGTTTGGGGGGAGGAGAATGGGCGTTGCTGGCTAAAGTGCGTGTGCGTGTGCGTGTAAGGGTGAGAGAGGGGATGAGTGGGAGAGGTAAGCTGGTCTATGCAAAGTGGCGATGCAAATTGTGAATGTGTTAGTTCGTGAGTAAACTGTTCTTGTGCCTTTGGCCTTGTGTGTGTGTGTGTGTGTGTGTGTGTGTTTGTGTTTGCACGACACGTGTGGCTGTTTGTGTAGACATTTGCTGTGTTTGTTTTCTGTGATTGTTATTTATGAATGTTTGTGAAGCGAGTCTTTGCCGACTAGAGAGAGAGAGGAAAGGATTCAACTGCGCATCCTTTATCTCCCTAATTTAGGAGAGGAGGGGAGGAGGGAGAGAGGAAGAGAGAGAGAGAGGGACACTAATGGAGGCACGGAAAGGGGGAGAGGGAATCGCGGAGGGAGAGAGGGAGAAAGGGGGAGAAAAAAGCATTGAACAATCGGAAACTATCACTTGCTTTCAGAATTAGACCCGCTGGTGCTGGTGCCGCGGGCGTGAGGGCGTGGCAGGGCGGGATTGTGATGGTGGTGGTTGTGGTAATGGCAATGGTGGTGGTAATGGTGATGAAGCCCACTATAATGTTACTGGTTCTTGTAGTAGTAGTAGTAGTAGTAGTAGTAGTAGTTGTTGTTGTTGTTGTTGTTGTAGTAAAATGAGAGCGGCAGAGGTGATAGATGGTAAAAGTCGTAATCGTCGAAAAGTAGTAGTAGTAGTAGTAGTAGTAGTAGTAGTAGTAGTGGCAGTGATGTAGGCAGTAATGGCAGTGGTGGTGGTGGTGGTGGTGGGAGGGAGCAAGTTACACACCCTGTAAGCCAGTTCTTTTCCTCCCCTGTACCTTATCTTTACTGCCTGGCTCCTCCCTTAGCCACGTGCACCTCACCCCGCCGCTCACCCGCCACCCTCACTCGCTCCCTCACCCCGCCAACCCTCACCTCATACTAACGAGACTAGAAAACCGAGGAGCAAAATACGAACAAAAAATAGAGATACTAAAGAAACAGGAAACATTTGATACCAGAAACACGTCTTGGCATATATTCCTTTCACCTTTTTCATTTTATTTACGTACTTTAACCTTGTAATATTTTGTTAAGGTTATTGAACACTCCGTAGCTAATTTCGTTGTATTTTTGTGTGCATCGTTATATTAGGCAGGCTCAGTATTATTCAGTGGTCATGTCCGTCTTTTTTATATCGATTGCCCACATCTTTATATCATCTGTGGCTCGCAAACTTCCAAGTGAGACTGTTTATGTACCTTTTTATTGCTCCTGTTTGTCGTACGCATTCGGTCCATTATCGTACCTTGTGTCGCTATCCCCTGCTAACTGGGTGTTTTAGAGAGTTGTTGTTTTTTTTTTTGTATTCGTTTTTGCATTCTCGATTTTTCAAGCTTTTTTTATTCTATATTTTGCGTTTTTAAGTTCAATAGACTCCAAGCAATAACGCAGTGAATATTACAAATGACCAGACTGTATCAAGTATTTTGTGTTGTGTTGTTAAGTTCCTTCTCAGGTAATGACGTCAAGCATAAGTATCTGAAATTGGTTGTCTTATTTTTCTTGTTTTTCTTTCTGTCTCTCGCCTCCGTCTTCGTAATTACGTTTCCTCGTCTTCCTTCCATTCCTGCTCTCCTTCCATTTCCTCGTTCCATTTCCTCCCTTCCTTATACGAGTCATCTTCGTCCTCCTTTGCCTCATACGCACCTTCCCTCATCTCCCTCCATTCTTGTTCTGCTTCTTTCACTTTCTTATTTTATTTCTTCCTCTTATTATATTCTTCTCTTGTTTCGTCTACGTATCTTCATTTGTATCGTTCACTTATTCTTTTTGTTTTTCTATTTTTCTCGTTCTCATTTTCCTTCGCTTCCTCCTCCTCCTCCTCCTCCTCCTCCTCCTTTCCTCGTTATAACCCAACAAATTTCCTGGTATCTGTTCTTCCTACGTATTCCTATCCACCTCTTCCTCCTTCCCCTCCTCCTCCTCCTCCTCTTCCTCTTCCTTCCCCGTGTGAATGTATTGCATCCCCCCCACCCTTCCCACACGTACACGTAAACAGGGAAGCGAGAGGAACCATGGAAAGGGGAACGGTCTTGCTGTTGGCGGCAGTTTCAGATGAAGGATAAAGGGTGCAAAAAAAACAAGGCGCTTCTTAAAGAGTTCCCAGTGCCGTGTTTGTCGAACGAGTAAAAAAAATGTTAGTGTTGATTTTTACCCACTTCTCTCTCTCTCTCTCTCTCTCTCTCTCTCTTGCGTGGGTATTTTATTTTTATGTAGTATACTCGTAATTCTGCCCTGACGTTGTTGAATTTGTCTTTTCTTTTCTTTTTTTTTGTGGGGGGTAAGGGAGGAAGGGGAGAGGGGGGAGTATGGTGTGTGAGGTTTTTTTTTGGAATTTCAAGGTCACTTAGTGGTCCATTGTGTCTGTTTTGTCGTTTATTGGTTTTATTGACGCTGTTTTTTTTTTTCTTTTCCTTGGTTGTTTGCTTCCCCTGTATTTTTTATTCATCCATCTCTAATACCAGTTTCTATTTTCCGCTTGGTTTATTCCATTTATTTGAAGTTATGGTGATTTTTAGATTGCTTGTTCATTTTCCTTTTTGTAAGCTATTTATAAGAGACATTTAGTGACTATTCTTGATGTATTCTTGATTCATCCTTTATTTAAGTGGCTTGAGTGGACGTGGGATTTTCAAGGATGTTTTAGTGGCCATTTAACAAAGGAGCCTGTATAAATAAATTGGAGAAAACATTCTGACGAACCTGAGAAACCATCGCTGGTGCCTTTGAAAATAGTTCTCTTGAAAGACCAAAGCGTTTTAAAATACTGACCTTGATCTACACGTGCGTTCTTTTGTGCATCCAATCCAGACCATTTGTCCACGCCATGTACCTGATCCAACTTCATTTTCCTCTTGCGTCTTATCCAGGTCCTTTATCCACCTGATTTAAACACAATCCTTACGCTTCTAATTCAAACCCTTTATCCATTTAGTGTACTCAATCCGACATCAAATCCTTCTTGCCCTCCTCCAGTCCAAATCCTTAATCCATATCGCGTACCTATACCTGATTTAAATACTTATCCTTACGTCTCTAATCCAAAGCCTTTATCCAGTTGATATACCCAATCCACGTTCCTCTTGCCTTCCTCCAGTTCAAATCCTTTATTAATTTTATATAACCGATCCAGTCCAGAGTTTCTTACGTATCCGGTTGAAATCCTCTATCCATTTCACATACATTATCCAAAGTCATGTTCCTTACGTTTCTAATCCAGATCCATTGCGTCTCCCCCCTATCTCGGCATCCCCTTTAGGCTCTATTCCCCTCCCCCTTCCCTTGCCCATTCTAAGGTTTATATTCATTAATTATAGCCAAGGTTGATAAGACGACCTCCCTCCTTCCTATCCTTAGTCCCTATCTACCTCGTCCTATTAACTTCGCTCTCCTCATGGTCTTTCTCTCTCTCTCTCTCTCTCTCTCTCTCTCTCTCTCTCTCTCTCTCTCTCTCTCTCTCTCTCTTCCTCCATTCTTCCATTCTTCCGTTGTTCATTCTCATATAGCTCCTTCTTTTGTATTCCTCCTGTTTTTCTTCGTGCTTCTAATCGTGTTTCTCCTTCTTCTCTTCCTCCTTCTCTTTTTCCTCTTCCAATTTTGTTCTTCCGTTTCCATGTACTTTCCTCCTCCTCTTTCTTGTCTTCTTCCCCTATCCTCTACTTTTTTTCTCCTCTTATTCTTCCTCCTCCTCCTCCTCCTCCTCCTCCAGTTTTTTGTACCATTTTTCTCTCTATATATTTTTCCTTTGGCCGAAATAATTTGAGGCTCTTGACTGACTAAAGTTTATCTATTCCTCTCATCTTGAAATATGTCTGACTTGCATGTGTGTTTTTTTTTTCTTTTTTGCCCTCTACGTTCATGTTGTGCGTTGTGTTTGCTTTTTGTACTCTCTCTCTCTCTCTCTCTCTCTCTCTCTCTCTCTCTCTCTCTCTCTCTCTCTCTCTCTCTCTCTCTCTCTCTCTCTCTCTCTCTCTCTCTCTCTCTCTCATCACACTCAGCGCTTTGTTTTTCATCCTTCCCTTCTACCATTTTTACTTCAGTTTTTGCAGTGTTCCTTTTCATTCCGGCTATCTTACCTTGACTCCTTTGTTTCTTTGTTCCCCCTCGCGCCCCTCATGCCCAGGTAAGGCCTCGCTCAGGTGTAATAGAAGCGGCGAGCAACACTGCCAATTAACTTCATGTGGTGAATGGCGGTAAACATGCAGTGCAGAGAGAGAGAGAGAGAGAGAGAGAGAGAGAGAGAGAGAGAGAGAGAGAGAGAGAGAGAGAGAAAGTATAGAATGAATAGACTAAAAACTCTAATATCACCTAAAGCAAATTGAAAACAGGAAAGTGAGAGGGGTTGCGTAAAATAAATTCAGTGAAAAGAAATTAAAACTTCCTAAAAATATGAAAAAAATGTGTAAGATTTTCCACAAAATAGCAAAGGAAAAGGAGAGAGAGAGAGAGAGAGAGAGAGAGAGAGAGAGAGAGAGAGAGAGAGAGAGAGAGAGAGAGAGAGAGAGAGAGAGAGAGAGAGAGAGAGAGAGAGAGAGAGAGAGAGAGAGAGAGAGAATTATTTTACATTCAAGTAATCTTAAAATAGCAACATAAGACGGATTTAATGAAATTTTTATAACTCAGACGTAGACCAGAAATAACTAAGAAAAGAAGGAAAAATGAAACAAAGTAAAGATGAATCCACTCAAAGGAAAGAGATACAAAGTTTCCTCCCTCTCCCTCTACTCTCCCTCTCATCTCCCTCTCTATCTCCCTCCATCAGCCTCTCCTCCTTCACCATCAGCCTCCCACCTTCCTTCATCACCTTCCACTTTATCTTCCTTCATCATCCCTATGCCTCCCCCTGTTCTCCCTCCTGACCCTGATCTCACCCACGCCTCCGCCAGCAGCTCCTGAGTCATCCACCAGGTGCCGGCCATCCACTAGAGCCGCACCCACCTCCACCTCCACTACCTCCACTACCTTCGCCACTCCCTCCTCGGACCTGCTCGCCACCATCACTAACCTCTTGATCCACGTTAACGAGAGACACGTACTCGTCATTTACTCACCACTCACTCGCCACTCAATCGCCACTTACCGCTCGTTAGTCGCTACCCAGTCGTTACTCGCCACTCGCGTCTTCCCTCTGCGTGCCCTTCTAGGCGTTCCATTCAAAATTCAATAGATTAATTCATTAGATTATCCAGTAGAGGTCCATTTAGGAGGACAGCAACCTATTTCTCTCTCCCCAATGCTAGCTAGGCTCTCCTATCACCGCCTCACCCTCCCTCCTTTTTTTCCGGTCTCTCAGTGACTTTTATTAATTAATTTATTTTTTATGCCGTTTGCGTCAATGAATGTGTCTCTACAAGGTGCTGAGAGTCGGAGTAAATGAAGGACTTGTTTTTTCTATCTCTCCTTCATTTGTTGACGAGGATGTGAGTCAGGCAAGGGGGAAAAATGTTAATTGTCTTGTGCCTCCCACGGGACGAATCATAGTGAACACTGTTATTATCTACTAACTTAACTTAATGGTATGTTGTTTGTAGTGACCGAGTCTTTACGTTGTATTGGTTGCGCTGAAGAAGAGTGGAGTATTATTTCTTTAGTATGTAGCTCTTAAACATTATTACTCTCAGCCAGTTTAACTCTTTCACTGCTACATTTATTTCTTGTAGTCTCCTCTTTGGTCTCGTGATTTAGTTATAATCCCCCATAATTCCTCCTTTTTTTCTTCCTTTTCCTTGAGACTTAAAGTGATGCTGTTAGCGCTGTGTTCCCTCCTCTCCTCCCGCGGTCCAGGAATAGTCTTGCATCACGCATAACGAGGCTTTAACTCAAGGACACACCGCCAGGGGGCCACGGAGGGGGGCTAAGAGCTTCTGCCGCCGCGCTCAGAGGGATGGTAATTATTTTCTTGTTCCGCGTGTCTTAAGCGATGAGTGAGGCGCCGCTAGCCACCATAGAGGGAGGAAAGATGAAGGCCTCTGCTACCTCACCGCCTTGCCACCCACGGCTGCCTCGCCCCTACCTGTCACTCTTAACCTGGTACTTATTGCCACCCGCCAGCGCCTCTCACCCACGTCGCTCCAGGATGCGCTCTCTGCCACTGTCCCCTTCCAGACACCCAGAACATCCACGAAAGTCTGTAATTTCCACTACCTGTCACCCAGTTGGATTATCTTACTGCTACCATCCACTTCACCCACCAAGGTTATTTTATTCCCTTCATCCACTTCCTGACATTCATAGTTGCTTTTGTCATCTGAGTCTGGTACCGTCCACCTACCCACGTCATCCACCAACCAGGATCCGACACTCCACATCCACTCCTGCTCATGTTATCCACTGCCTGAAGTCTGCGCCACCCAAATCCACCTACCATAACCCACTAATCCCTTGCGCTCGTCACCCATGCTTCTCAGTCACCCACTCTCCACTAACACCACCTTTCACGTCGCAGCATCCATCATAGTCTCAAGTTACGGCCTCTTCCACCACCTCAGTAAGTCATCCACGTCATCCACACTCCCCGTGCTCTCATATCCACCTGACACCCACACAGAGCCCCTACAGATCCTCCCACCACCCTTGCCACCCACACAGCCACGCAGACTCACATGCGCTCACTGTTACTGTGGGTTTAGCTTCACCACCCACGTTTCCTTGCTTCCTCTGCCCCACCCACGCCACCCACATCGCCAAGCACTTCACGATTTACTCCTCTTCCTCCTCCTCCTCCCATCCTGTAACCTTCATCCACATCTCCTATCCTACATCCGCCTCCCATCCATGCTAATCCACCACCGTTTAGCAACTCCTCTTCCTCCTTCTCCTCCTCCCTTTAATCTTTCTTCCTCCTCTCCTCCACTTCGCTTCCTTATCTCCCCCCTTATTTGAAAATCTGGATTAGACTCCCCCATCTACTCCCTCTAATCTCTCTTCCATGTAACCAATCAATTCTCAAACCCTCGACTTCTCCATCTCTCTCTCTCTCTCTCTCTCTCTCTCTCTCTCTCTCTCTCTCTCTCTCTCTCTCTCTCTCTCTCTCTCTCTCTCTCTCTCTCTCTCTCTCTCTCTCTCTCTCTCTCTCTCTCTCTCTCTCTCTCTATCTCCCTTCTTCCTCTTCCATCTTCGTCATCTAATCACTTCTCCCTCCCACCGTCATTTCTCTTACTGGTATTTTCTCTCTCTCTCTCTCTCTCTCTCTCTCTCTCTCTCTCTCTCTCTCTCTCTCTCTCTCTCTCTCTCTCTCTCTCTCTCTCTCTCTCTCTCTTCGCTATTTAATTGTATTATGGTTTTAAATGTGCTGTCATCTTTTGTTGATTGATTTTAAGGGTTTTTGGGGTCTCTCTCTCTCTCTCTCTCTCTCTCTCTCTCTCTCTCTCTCTCTCTCTCTCTCTCTCTCTCTCTCTCTCTCTCTCTCTCTCTCTCTCTCTCTCTCTCTCTCTCTCTCTCTCTCTCGTATTTCTCATTATTTCCTTTCTTCCTTTTGTCATCTCCTAATCACACTTTCTGTCTATTTATTCTCATATCATCAGTATTTCCTTCTACTTTCTCTCTCTCTCCTTTGTTTTCAACCCTCTTTTATTCGTCGTTATCCCTATTTATCTTTCCCTCTGAATATCCGCTGTGTTTGTCTCCCCTTCATTGTGAGCCATTCTACCTCGCCTCCCTCCATACCTCTACACACTCCATCTTCCACAACCCTTCCATTTCCTCCACCACCACCCCACCTTCTCTCACGACCCCCTCCCGGGCTTGCCTCGCACCTGCCGGGAGGAGGAGGAAAAGGAGGAGGAAGGAGAAGAAGAAGGAGGACTGTTTGTCTCTCTCTCTCTCTCTCTCTCTCTCCCTCTCTCTATCCATTCCTCCGTATCTCTTCTGCTGGTGAGAGAAAGAAGAAAAAAATTAGAAGGAAAGATTAATTCCTACGTCTTTACCACACCCACTGACCTCTCTTGTCTCCAAAACACACACACACACACACACACACACACACACACACACACACACACACACACACACACACACACACACACACACACACACACACACACACACACACACACACACACACACACACACACACACACACACACACACACACACGGCAAAATGCGTGGTTAGAACCGTGGCGGAATGTTTGTTTGTGTGTGTCTGTGTGTGTGTGTGTGTGTGTGTGTGTGTGTGTGTGTGTGTATGACCTTGGGGAGGTATAATAGCGCCTGGTGTGGCCTTGGCTATGGGGAGCAGCTATGGAGGCGTGTTAGTGGCCTTGGGTGACTAAAAGAATGTATACATTGGCCTGCTGAGTCTCCCGTAGTACTTGTAAAATTAAGCGAGGTTTTCGGTCCTTAGATTTAGACTTTTATTATTACTACTACTACTACTACTACTACTACTACTCGCAAGAAAGAAAACATTAAGTTGCAATATTCATGAAGGAAACAACAAAAAAGTAAAAAAAAAAAAAAAAAGAAAAAAGTGGAAGGTTAAAGAGAATAATAAATAAGTAAAGATCAACACTTCTACAACAACAACAACAACAACAATAACAACAACCAATACTACTACTACAACCACCACCATCACCACCACTACTACTATTCCTACAAGACCACACGAGCTCAAAAAAAAAAAACAAAAAAAAAAACACCCTCTGGAAATCCGTTCTTTCAACCCTCCTGCAAAACCCGCGCGCTCAAATCCTTTTAAAAATACGAAAGATTCATGGACTGGCTTACACTGCGGCCTGACTCTTTGCCTAGGCGTGCCCTGTACCCCAGCTAAGTTCCCAAGAGTATTACCTCACCGCCAGAATGTTTCGCGGCAGCCGGAGGTAAGGAGAGGGAGAGGGACTAGAGACGAAGGGGCAAGAGGAGTAGAGAGAGAGAGAGAAAGAGAGAGAGAGAGGGTGAGACTCGAAGGAACAAGGGTGAGGGAACGAGCGAGGGTGGAATAAAAGAATAAAGGAAAAGAAACAAGAATAGGATTGTATATGAGATAGAAAGAGGAAGAGGGAGAAGGAGAATAGAGGATAGTGGAACGGTGGAGTGAAGCCAGGATAAAGGAATGGAGAAAAAGAAGGATAGGATCAGACTTAGAGGACGGAAGGAGCAGTGGATGGTCTGCCTAGTAACCTTCCTTCTGCCTAACCACCCAACTCTCTTCCCGCCCAACCATCCAAGTATCCTTCCGCCCAACCACATAAGTATCCTGCAGCCCAACCACACAACTGTTTTCCCCGCCCAAGTACATACATAAAAAGAGAAAGAAAGGATGGTCTGTCTAGTAATCTTTCTGCTTTGCCTTCCTCCCGTCCAACCAACAAATCCAAGTACTATCTTCCCGCCCCACCTAACGTACCCTTCGCCTCCCGCCCTGCAGCCCACGTCGCCATCCACGCTACGTTATTATTGAAGGTAATTCAGAGAGACCAGATTGAATTTAGCACCAGGTTAGCTGCTCCGGGAGAAATTCGTTCACCATTTTTTCCCGTTCATTTTTTTTTTTTTCCCTCCGTCTCCCGATGTTCTGGCAGGAATATAGTGATGGTTAATTCGCAGTTCTGAGAGTTCTGTGGTTCTGAGGAGTGGTATTGTATGTGATTCTAATAGAGGTTTTGTGTCTGTAGTTCTGAGGAATTCTTATGTTGTGCTTAGAGGAGTTTTGAGGTGTGTTTGGGAGGGATCAGGCCGAGGGTGTTGTGAGGAAATGCCTGTGTTTCTCTCTCTCTCTCTCTCTCTCTCTCTCTCTCTCTCTCTCTCTCTCTCTCTCTCTCTCTCTCTCTCTCTCTCTCTGATTTCTCATTATTTCCTCTTTCCTTTTAGTCATTCCCAATCATCATTTCTGCCTATCTATTCACATATCGGTACTTCCCACTATTTCCTCTCTCCTTTGTTTTCTCCCCTCTTTTATTCCTCGTTACCCCTATTTATCTCTCCCTCTGAATATCCACTAGAGAATAAGGAGACACGGAGAGACTTAGGGAGAGGGAGACTGGGAGAGTGACAAGAAGGGAACCGTCAGAGGTGCAAAAACCAATTTATTATGGAGTCTGAGCAGGGACCGCTTCTCACCCTCTGATCCGGGGACTCCCTGCGCCTCCTTTTGTGAAATCCTGCACCTCGGTATTAGCTCGGCCTCTGAAATCTGTCGGCGAGAGTACCCAGTCATTGTTAGCTTGATCAACACGCCGAGAGATCCGAGGTGAAATACTTCTTTTTTTCTTTCATTCCCTGTATTCTTATCTCTCTCGTCTCTCTCGTGTGTCTTGTCTTTCGTTCTCGCTCTTGCTCTCTACGTCTTCGTCTTCGTCTTCGTCACTAAACTTAAGAGGATATCAACATTTTTTATCGATACTGTTGCGCCGAATGAGAGACGAATGTGGAAGGACGTGTTTTGAATGTATAGTTTGGTCTTATTCTCCTCCTCCTCCTCCTCCTCCTCTCCGTCTGCCGCCATCTCTCCACACACGAGGCAAACTGGATTAACTCGATTGGTGTAAGCAGGAAAATATGCCCATCTCTGTCCACGTCGCCCTAAGTTTATCACCAATACTCGGGAAGCGCGGCACTCATCCCTCTCCCAGACACCCGCACGGCCACTCAATCTGGCCCTCACTCACTGCAACTTTTTTTTACTCTCTCTCTCTCTCTCTCTCTCTCTCTCTCTCTCTCTCTCTCTCTCTCTCTCTCTCTCTCTCTCTCTCTCTCTCTCTCTCTCTCTCTCTCTCTCTGTAGCATTACTTCCGGCCTTCGCTCTTTGAAGGTGATCACCCTGGTGGCGCCGACACAGCCTTTACCTTTGCCATTACTTTTACTACTACTACTACTACTACTACTGCTGCTACTACTACTACTACTACTACTACTACTACTACTACTACTACTACTACTACTGCTACTACTACTACTACTACTACTACTACCACTACTACTAGTACTACTACTATAGCAATGATCTTACCGTCACCTCCACCAGCATCACGACTACTACTACTGCTGCTGCTATTACTACAACTACTACTACTACTACTACTATTACTACTACTACCATCTACGTATAATCCCAAACAGCCCAATAACACACAGGTAAATAAGACCAGGTGTGTTCCTAAGAGGGGAGAGGTGGGGGGCCTCATCCACTTCCCACCGCACAGGCAGGTGGAAGTGGAGGGAAGTGGGTCAGGTGCACGTCCTTGAGGAACACCTGGGCAGGAAGTGGGGAAGTGCATCTTTGCTCACCTGGCTGGCTAGTGGTGGTGGTGGTGGTGGTGGCGATGGTGGTGGTGGTGGTAGTTTATGAGCAGCAGAAGGCTTGTTAGTGGTTTATTGGCAGTGTTTGTAATGAGTTGTGGTTGAGGTGAAAGGGATGGTGATGATGGTGGTGATGGTAGTGCTAATGGTGTTGTGGTTTTTAGCGGTGGTAATGATGATTAGTTAGGATGAGGCTGGTGTTGAGGAAATAGTGGTGGTGGTGGTGGTGGTGGTGGTGGTATATTTATTTTATTGTTGAATGGTTATTAAAAAGGTGGTGGTTGTGAAGAGGGTGAAGATCAAGTAGTAGTAGTAGTAGTAGTAGTAGTAGTAGTAGTGTAGCAGTAGTAGTGATAGTGTAGAAGTAGTAGTAGTAATAGTAGTAGTAGTAGTAGTAGTAGTAGTAGTAGTAGTAGTAAATGTTTGTTGAAGTTCTAAAACCTTGAAGTTGTAGTAGTAGCAGCAGCAGCAGTAGCAGTAATACAATCGTAGCAGCAGTAGTTTTAGTAGCACATGCATCAGTAGAAACAGCACCACCAGAATAACAAAAAAATGAACAAGAACAAAACAAGAAAATACCAACATTGACAATCACATTTCTCATTTCCTGAAACACCAATTTCTTTCTCCTGACTGGTAAAAACTTTGCTTTCCTAATGACTCGTAAACGCTGTGCCGCGCCTTTGTAAGGGACAGTCACTCCCCCTGAAGAAGCCCGTCATGCACACCTTTCCCACAGGTACACACACAGGCGACCCTTCCACCTCCACAGTCACTCCTTTCCTAGTTACGACTCGACGTCTGTGTTTTGCATTTTCACACTGCTATTTCTCCCCAATTTACTGCCGCGAGACACGTGTTTCTGACCTCTCCGTGACATTCTGTTTTAATTTGCTGCACGTTCAGGTAAGAAAGGTAAGGAAGAAGTTTTTGGGGAGAAAAAAAGGGAGAAGCAGTAGAAGATGGAAGTAGAAGGTCATGAGAAAGTTATAGAGGAAGAAAAGGGAGAAGAAAGAGTAGGTAAATGTAGGAAGGTATAGAGGAAGAAAGAGAGAAGAATATGGAAGCAGGAGGTCATGAGGAAGTAATGGAAGAAGAAAAAGAGAAGATAGAAGTATGAGGCCATGAGGAAGTAATAGAGGAAGAAAACTGAGAAGAAAAGAAGAAAAAAAGAGAAGAGAAGATGGAAGTAGAGAGACCATGAGGAAATTACATAAGAAGAAAATGGATTAAGGAAGAGAAAAGAAGAAAGAAAAGTTTTTCCATGAAGTTATAGAGGAAGAAAAAAAGAAAATGGAAGTAGTGGAAGTAAGAGGCTTTGAAAATGAAGGCTCCTCGTCGTAAGAATATGCAATGAGTATGTTTGGGGGAGTTTTTGCTGATGGAGGTAATTATGTCTTCTATACTCGAGTTCTGAAGGAAAAAATAATGACCCTTAATTATTATGGATAAGAGTATAAGTGATTCACCTCCTCCTCCTCCTCCTCCTCCTCCTCCTCCTCCTCCTGAAAGACTAAAGGGAGGATCGAGGATAAAGTCTGTGGTCGTGTGGAGAAAAATATGTATTGAATATATAGTAAAGTAAAGTTTGGGTTCGCGCGATCTTGAGTCAAATATATTACCTGCTTTTTTGGTCTTATGTAACACTGCGACTATGAGGCAGGCGCCGTACGTCACATTCAGCTGACCATTAGGATAGTGTTGATCTTGCCGTACTACTGCTACAACAACAACAACAACAACCTACTACTACTACTACTACTACTACTACAACTAAGACGATGCGCTTTTATATACCGATAACGTCACACACACACACGCCACACACACACACACACACACACACACACATCATGATATCATGCAATTACGTGCAGATAAGCAACTAAATACCATGCTTAAGTCACTATGACCATAATAGGCGAGGCACCATTACCATCACCACACAAGTCATCACCACGCATCACCACCATCAGCAGGACGCCCTTAATCCACCCTTTACCTTTACCTGTTTAGTGAGGTGTACTCTGCTAATTAACCTGGTGAAATAGCTCCCTTCTCTTTAATGATACAAGTTTGAGACACTGTTATCTAACCGTGCACATCTTCTCTTTAACTTATTCTAAACACTGCAATCTTCCCTTCACTGTAAACTCTCGTCTCTCTCGTCTCTCTCTCTCTCTCTCTCTCTCTCTCTCTCTCTCTCTCTCTCTCTCTCTCTCTCTCTCTCTCTCTCTCCCTTCGTGTGTTCATTTCCTAAACGTCGATTTACGGGTCTCCCTCCCAGTAACAAATGCTTGCTTAAATGCACCCTTAGCTTCTCGTGCATTCAGGCTTTACCTTCGCAACCTGTACTTAGGGAACGCCGGCGGGAGGAAGGTTCACCGTTCGGGATGTATTGCCTCTGCTGACGAAGGTAGAATATTGATGCGGTGTATTAAAGGAGAAATATTGCCTGTTTTTTTCAAGAGATACAGTACATATACACACAGACGTACGTGCTGGTAACTGATTTTTTTTTTTTTGTGTGTGTGATGTGTTATTGTCAGTGTTATTGTTGTTGTTGTTGTTGTTGTTGTTGTTTTATTGTTATTATCCATCGTTGTTTTTTTTTTTTTATTATTACCGTTGTTATTTTTTACTTTTTTTTTTTTTTTTACTTGAGTTTTTTTTTCGTGGAAAGTTGAGTTTTGGTGCAAGAATAAGTTAGAGTAAACAAAGTGCTGTAATTCTGCTCCGGATTGCTATTTTTTGGTGTGTGTTCAAGTGAGAGAGAGAGAGAGAGAGAGAGAGAGAGAGAGAGAGAGAGAGAGCTCTTCCATATTCACTCCGCATCAGACATTATCATCATCATCCTTTTCGTTAACCCTACTCTGACTGCCTCCATTCTTCTTCCACTCTCCTCCCCCCCCCCTCTCTCTCTCTCTCTCTCTCTCTCTCTCTCTCTCTCTCTCTCTTTCAAGGTCACCTCCCGTTACCCTCCATCCCCAAAACCACACCCCTTTGGCCCTCTATCCCCCTCTTCCCCACTCCTTCCCATTTACTTCTCCCATACCCTCCCCTCACCCCTTTGCTGTCCCCTCCTTTAATAAATATACCTTGCGTTCCATTTGTTTGCCTCTCCTTCTGTCTGTGGGTTTGTTCCTTTTTTTTTTTTTTCTTTTTGCTTAGCTGTTCTTGTTCCTTCATTTACCTGTGTGTGTTTTTATCTGCCTTCCATCTGTATGAATATTTATGCATAGTCGTGTGCCTGCTTACCTGTCCGTGTGTGTGTGTGTGTGTGTGTGTGTGTGTGTGTGTGTGTGTGTGTGTGTGTGTGTGTGTGTGTGTGTGTGTGTGTGTGTGTATCTCTGTCTATATTCCTTGTGTTTCTTTGTGTTTTTCTGGGTATCGTTCTGTGTTTGTGTTCGTTTGTTCTATGTGCGGTGTTGTTTATGTTGTTTGTGTGTCTCGCTGCGTGGTAATGGAGGTAGATTAGTAATAAAGTGTGTTTCTCTTCGCTTGTTTTTGTTGTGTTGTTCTAAGAAATTGCCTAAGAAGAACGTGGTTATAATTTTCAGCTGTCGTAAGGCAATGACATTATAACTTTCACCTTTTGCCTTTTGCTTTGATTTTCTTTTTATTCTCTCTCTCTCGTATTCATCAAGTATTTAGTATACTAGTCGGAAAATTAGTTAAACATTCACAACGTTAGTAGATAGAAGAACACTACTACTGCTACTACTACTACTACTACTACTCTTCCGTTACATAATTTACAGGATATTTCTTATAACCACGTATGTTATCTTTACTTATTTGCGCGTCCAAAATATTCAGTTAACCTCTTACACATCCCTCCTTTTAATTTTTTCCTTGTACCTCCTCCTGGCTAATCCGACTTGTTGCACTGTCTGACAGCGGCAAGAAATTGTGTCTGTATATATGAAATCCCATTGTCATACGCCCTTCATACTCCATTTATAAGACGCCAAGAAATGACTTTGTATTCCCCACTACGCCCTCTTTCTTCCAACTCGCTACAACTGGCTAATCTGACTCATCCACTCCATCTCCACAAGAACGGGAAGAAATTGCGCTCATTTGCATTAAGTATTATGGCTGTCAGGAAGAACTGGAGCTATTTACGTAGGAATAGAAGGAAGGAATTAATGAAAACAGTAATGCTAAGGTTGGCGGTCTATTATTCAAGTTAAGCTGGAAATGCCGAGGGTGAGCCACTGACAGTAATGCACGAGGCAGGATGCGAGGCCTGCAGAATACCTAATTAGACAGGTAAAGAGAGGTGACGTTATTAGGGCAGGTGTGGTGGGAGTTGTAATAGTTGTTGCTCTTGTATTAAAACGTGGTAGTGGTTGATGGAGAGGGTTGGTGGTATTGTATTTTTAAGAGTATTGGGTATTGATTGACAGGTAAAAAGAGATGAGGTTATTAGGGCAGGTGTGGTGGGAGTCGTAATAGTTGTAATACTAATAATTTTAGTTGATATTGTTGATGTTTTGTAAAGACTGTTCTTGGTATTGTTTTCGTGTGTATTAGGAATGTATTGGACATTGATTAACTGGTAGGAAAGAGGTGAGACTATTAATACAGGTGTGGCAGTTGCTATAGTAAATGTTATACACGTGGCAGTGGTTGCTATTGTTGTGTTTGCAAGCGTTAGAAAAGCAGTGGTTATTATTATTGCTATGAAAATTGTTACTGTTGTCATATCCCTAGACGTTTGAAGACCACCGGTTGTTATTGGCGCAGAGAAAGTTGAAGGTTGTTAATTAAGTGTTGATACATTCCTGGGCATTAAGAAGCCATTATTCCATCAGGCTCTAACTCACCTTGCCTTCACGAGGAACAATAGTGACAGCGACATAAATTA
The DNA here is from genome assembly GCF_035594125.1 of Scylla paramamosain. Taxonomy (NCBI): domain Eukaryota; kingdom Metazoa; phylum Arthropoda; class Malacostraca; order Decapoda; family Portunidae; genus Scylla; species Scylla paramamosain. The sequence goes on from NC_087169.1 coordinate 18,351,252, forward strand.
TGACTACTTTTATATCATTCTGATCATGTTTCTGCTCCACGGGGTCAGCTTCTGGGAGGCCTCGTGGCAGGGGAACAAGAGAGGCGCCGAGGACAATGGCAGTAACACAGAGGGATGCAAGGCGAGAATTAATGGCTTTGTTGTCGTGGTTGTCTCATTAATGACTCACGATGGTCGGTTAATGAATGATGAATTGAGTAAATGGATGCATCACTTTCATTTATATTCTATTAGTCTTCTTCACTGTCTCCCCAGTTTACTGTTCTCTGTTTCTCTCTCCTATTGTTATTCGTTTCTTTCCTTCTCTTTCTCCCCAGCTTATTTTCCCTCTTTTACGTTTTTTTTTTCTGTTCTGTTCTCTCGCTTCCCTTATTCCATTTTTCTTTATTTTATATTTCCTTTTCTACTTAATTCTCTATTCATCTCTCTTTTTTTTTTTTTTTACTTCGTTTTCCACTCCTCTCCCATGCCTACCCCTCTTCCTTCCACCATACTCTCCCTTTTCTGCTTCGTTCTTTCCTCTTTCTTCTTTCTCCTTCGTTCTTTCGGTCTTACTTTCTCTTCCTTACTTCACTCTTACTTTTCATCCCTTCTATTTCTTACAGTGTACCTTCTCTTTATCATTTCGTTCTCCCTCTACCTCTTCGAACTTGTCTGTTTTCCCATAGACCATTCTTTCGTCTCTCTCTTTCCTTCCCTTCCCTTTTCGTAAGTCTCCTTCATCTAGCGCAGCCTTGGATTGGGAAGGTATGGAATTAGCAACCATACCAACACCTAACGTGCAATCTATGGCTCTCAATTACCACTCACTAACGATGCACGGGACCCAAGAGCGCGCAGCTTGAATAAATGAGGTGCTCAGTACCCTCCTGCAGCACGCCAGCCGGCCACTCCCTGCCCCAGTCCACCTGAAGGCCACGAGGGGCTTCAGGTAGTGGTGGCAGGTATGTAGCTGCGTCGTGTCCGCGTGCCGCCGCCTCTACGCCCGCTACGCAGAGTAATGTGGGCAAAAAGTGGCCCATCACGGCGCGGCGGGAGGGAGGTGGGCGGGGAATTAAAGGTGGGCGTGAGGGGCGGCCTCTTAAAACGTGATGGACGCCCGTGTTCTTGCTTAATTAATCCAGGTGCGTTTAGGTGAAGAAATGAGGGTTCGACTCGCCCCGCCATGCTGGACCGCGCGTTCTTGTATTACCGTCTGTTTCTTGGTGTTCACAGGAAATTATTATGCTTTGGTTGATCTTTATTCCAGCGTGTGCTGTATATGGCTCAGCGCACCGTGTACTTAGCCTCTATGCTGAAAATGTGTGGACGTTTGGTTGGTTTCTCATTTCACGCACACAGCTCAGGTTTAACGACGCTTAAATATGAAGCTGTTACGTTTGCTGATAAAGTGAAAATGTAAGTCGATGTGCTAACAAGTAAAGAGCAGATTTTGAAATAGGTGTGTTAAATCTCAATCTCAAATGGTAATATAAAACTATTCGCACCTGGAAATATCAAGTAAGCATTAATAAGGTGACGTGTAGCAATGAAAATAAAGTAAACAAATAAGAAAAGTGATGAAGAATTGGTATTAAGGAAATACTGAAAGAAAACGCAGAGCTATAAAACACAAACAATGAAGTGAGCGTAAGGTGACTGACGCTTTAAACACCCTGAGCTGCGCGTCACTTATGTAAACAAAGAATATGAATAAGGAAGTCGCCAGGGGATAAAATGACGCCCATCTTAAATCTTCATCATTCATAAGAAGACTTAATAAACATGAGATTGGAAACGCCTTGCGCCACTCAACTCTTCTTCACCTTGACACAAAATAATATGCAACATTTGAACCCACGTACAAATATTATGCATGCTTTCATAATTAAATGTTAAGAAATGATAGTTGAGTACATAGTGTTTATTGTGTTGAAATATGACGGCAATCCACAACACTAAAAACACTACAGACACACAGAAACATTTCCCTCCATGAGTATTGTTGAAATATACTAGTTACTTGCATATTAATTAACAGAAACAGCATCACAACAACTTTTTTTTCATGTCAGCTGTTGCAACACAACACAAACCATTACCAACACATTAAAACGTTTCCCTGCATGAAAAATACTAAACTATACTTGAAATGTGCATATTAAGAGAAACAGCATCACAACACCTGTCTTTCTTTTGGGTGTTGGCATAATGTAGCAACACCACACAACACAAACCATTAACTGATACACATAAACACACAAACATACCAACTAAGTACTTATCAACACAAACACACCAGCACCACACCACTCTCTCATCTTGCGTGTTGCTGTAATCTGACAACACAGCGCGGCGCAACACACGGAAGCCATTAGCGATACACTGATACACTCGCCTGCGTGGGTGTGCGCCGTGACTCTCGCCATTCGTCTCCATCAGGCGGTAAGTGACTTATGAGTTGGTAAGCGATTGGGAGGGAGATTGTTTTATAAAGACGAAAGCCGCTCACAGTCCGCGTTAAGATTTATTTTAAGTTAGGAGTGAGTGTCAGTGTGTATGATTTCTCTCTCTCTCTCTCTCTCTCTCTCTCTCTCTCTCTCTCTCTCTCTCTCTCTCTCTCTCTCTCTCTCTCTCTCTCTCTCGACCTCCACTAATTTAACTAATTTATCTACTTTTTACCTCTTCGTTTCGTTCTCTCTGCCTCTTTCATCCCTCATTATCCCTCCTTATCTCCCCTTTCCCACTTCTCTAGTGCTCCAATAACTTATTCCCTCCTATCTTTATTCTTCCATTTTCGTATCAGTACCACCTCTTTTATTCCTAACTTTTCATTCACTTCACCTTCCATCCCTCTCCTCTATCTCTTTATCATCTACCTCCTCTTTTACTCTTAATTTTTTCAACTACTTCATCTTCTCAGTCTCTCTTGTACCTTAACTCCTCACCTTTAGTCTAATCTAGCGCTCCTTACCTGTCCTCTCTCCTTTATTTTTTTTTCTTTTCCTTCTCCATCTGTTGTAGAAGTTCCCCCCGGGTCGCTTCTACTTCCAGCCGGGGAAAAATTAGGGCTGAACTGAGTAGCAGCGAGGACCTGCCTGGCGAAGCGGGGACGGCGGGGCAGAGTTATGAGAGGACGTGGTAATTATCTTGCAATTTGGCTCATTTGCATAACATTGCTTGGCGCGCGTGTGAATCGTGTTTTGAAGCAGAAGTGTAGCCCCCACCTGCCTCCTCTCGCTCGCTTTCCTTTACTCCTCGTCCTCCTCCTCCTCCTCTCCCTCCTCCTCCTCTTGCTGTTGTTGGTGCGCCTTCTGTTCTGCCTTTTATAAATTTTTCCTTTGATTTCATGCACACACACACATACACGCACACACACGCAGAGAGAGAGAGAGAGAGAGAGAGAGAGAGAGAGAGAGAGAGAGAGAGAGAGAGAGAGAAAGAGAGAGAGAGAGAGAATCGAAGAGTGTCAGAGAGTCAGTAGGGACCTTGAGAAATGGCTCGAAAATGTGTGTTAACCTTGCACATTATAAAAACAACATTATCGGCAGTAAATACCTGTGTCATATTTTACGGCGCAGTTACTCCCTTAACGACGCCTCCTCGGGGACGCGGCGAGATTTACGGTGAACAGAAGGGCTGGTGCGGCGGTTCCTCGCTGGCGAAGGCTCGTGCACTTAAACGCATACTGACGGTAATGAAGTAACTCAGGTTTGAGGATACAGTACTGTGTGGTTTATTATAATTTTTATTGGTGGTGGTGGTGGTGGTGGTGGTGGTGGTTTTGTTGGTGATGTTGGTGTTTTTGTTGTTTATCATTTGTTGTTGTTGTTGTTACTACTACTACTACTACTACTACTACTACTACTATTACTACTACTACTACTACTACTACTATTACTACTACTACTACTACTACTACTTGTACTGCTGCTCTTGCTGATGCTGTTGTTATCTTTATCGTTGTCTTCTTGTTTTTCTTGTTTTGTTCTTGTTATTCTTCTCCTTATGTTGAAGTAGCAGTAGTAGTAGCAGCAGCAGCAGCAGTAAGATTAAGTCAGCCTGGCCAGTACCCATAAAACCCTCGTCAACTGAAGTCCTGCGGGCGGCCATTACCTTCCAATTGATGACATGTATAATCCTTAGTAGCAATACAGTCACACTCGAGCAGAGAATATGTGACACTTTACGAACCTCCACACACTTGGCCCAAATATCACTCTTATCCCACGTGTCTGGAAAGCTGAATTTAAGTCGAAACCCTGATACGATTAGGCCTATTTGTCTCCCTGCTTCATGGCCCTTAAAATAAAGAAACTGAAGGGCTATTTTAACACGTAGGGATTCTATTATAGGCCTCTAGTCCCGCGTTCCCCCCTGAGGAGAGAAAATGTGGTCATTAAATCGTTATTAGTCTGAATTTTAAGGAGTATTTTCCTCGCCTTGATTAAACGTGGGTGGAAATGAGTTTTTAGACAAGTTGCCCCTAAAGTACACGAATGGCTCTACACGCCCGTACAAAACACAGGGAAAAGTCAGCGAGCCTCGGGAAGGAAAAGTCGGGCAAGTTTTGAGTTTCCTGGCTTTTAATTATGTTATGTATACGCGGCGTCTGGCGTGGCGTGGGAGGGAACAAGGCGGGGGAGTGAACATAATAGTTTTGAGAAGAGACACGATGAATTGAATGGAGTGAATTAATGAGTAACCTTCGAGGAAACGGAGATAATGTAGTGAAATGAAATAAGCTGATAAACAAGTTAATAAATAAGAAGTTAAACAAAGATTACATAAATAGAATAGCGTAAACTAAAGCTTTGAAAGAACCTAAGAAAAACCCACCAGTCTTTCCTGCTGCAAAGAAACATAAGAAGTCGATAAATAAGTAAATTAATAAATAAGAACTAGAGTAATGAAGCGGGAAGAGAAAGGCTAAACTAAAAATACACCAGAAAATAATGAAGGTCTTGAGAATGACGCGAGGAAGTAAACACCTTGTTAGAAATAATACGAAGGATGGTGGCGAAAAATGGAAAATTATTTATACCGTAAAAAAAAAATGGCTTGAAAAAGGACAGGAGGAAGGAAAGGGAAGGGAAGGAAAGGAAAGGGACCAGCGTCTCTTCCTCTTTCCTTCAGCGGTTGAGGGAAGGAAGAGGAGGAAGAGGAGAACAGGGGAACCAGGATCTTAAAGTGCATGACGATAAGGAAGAAAGTCTCGTGGCTGTCTCTTATTCCTTTAGGCGAGAGAGAGAGAGAGAGAGAGAGAGAGAGAGAGAGAGCATGCGATGAAGAAGGAGCAGGGTGAACAGAATGCTATACCCACGCAGCAGGAGGCAAGGGGCTAAGGAGATGGAAAGCTAAAGAAAATGGGAATTCGACCTTACCATCAGCTTGTAGGGGCGAAGATCACTTGCTGGGGTGAATGAGGTGGGCAGTTTTCACCCTTATGAACCGCCTATAAAGGTGATTTTGGCTTGTAGGAAGGAGGCCCCGCTGTGATGCCACGCCCTAATACTCCAAGAACAATAGAAAGGCGTCAGGAGGAGGTTATAATTACAGGTTTGCGGTGAGGGATGGGGAGGAGAGAAGGAGGGAGGGAAGAAGGGAGGACAAAGGGAAGGAACCGATGGGAAGGATGGCCCGAGGGAGGGAAGGATCAGGTGAGGGAGGGAGGGAAGTAGCGTGAAAGGAAGAGGAGATAAAGAGTGTGCGGGCTAATGAGGGAATGATAGGAGGAAGAGAAAATGAGGGAAAAAAATGGATGCATGTGTGAAATATATGTGAAGGGGAAACTTAGAAATTCAACAGTGCGTGATAGGTAGGAAGGAAGGAAGGAAGTAGAGGGAAATAGAATAAAAGGAAGGACAGGAAGATAAGGAGTTAGTTTAGACTTGAGGAATGAAAAAGAGGGAAAAGAGGAAAAAATGCATGTGTGAAATATATAAGGAAAGGAAACTTAGAAATTCAATGGTGCATGATACGAAGGAAGGGAGTAGAGGGAAGTAGAATAAAAGGAAGAACAGAAAGATAAGAAGGTAGTTTAGAGGAGTGGAAAAGAGTAAATGTAAGAAATATATGAATGAAGGATTGTATTTGATTAGGTAGAAGGAAGGAAGGAAGGAAGATACAAGTAAGAATGAAAAGAGGAAGAGGTAGACTGTAAAAATGTAGTCACACACACACACACACACACACACACACACACACACACACACACACACACACACACTATAACTTTTTCCCTTCCTTCCTTCTCCATCTTCATGTCTGTGTCCGCATTCCCTCTTCCTCCTCCTCCTCCTCCTCCTCCTCCTCCTCCTCCTCCTACTACTACTACTACTACTACTACCATCACTACCACTACTACTATTGCTACTACTACTACTACTTCTACTCTGATAATTCACCACAAGTATATTCTCAAATCTACAGTTTAATGACAACAAACTTTGGAATATTCTTTACTATACAGTCGCCACCACCACCACCACCACCACCACCACCACCACCACCACCAACAACAACAACAACAACAACAATCCAGCAACGGACACACGTGGGAGGGAGGACAGTACTAATATTCTTGTCTGCCTTGAGGTATCTTTCATTCCAGCCTCCCACGTTTCCTCCCACACACCTCACACACATGCATTGGAAGGCTGGCTGGCTGGTTGGCTGGCGCTCTCTCTCTCTCTCTCTCTCTCTCTCTCTCTCTCTCTCTCTCTCTCTCTCTCTCTCTCTCTCTCTCTCTCTCTCTCTCATTTATTTTACTTTTTTTCTTTCTTATTTTTTTTCGTGAATTTTTCTCCAATTCTCCTCCTCCTCCTGCTACTCCTCATATTTCTTCTTCTTCTTCTCCTTCTCCTCCTTCTCCTTCTCCTCCTTCTCCTTCTCCTCCTCCTCCTCCTCCTCCTCCTCCTCCTCCTCCTCCTCCTCCATTCCTTTATGCATCAGTGTCTTCCTTTCCACAGCGCGTCACTCCTCTTCTCTTCCCTTCCTCTCCCTCCTCCGTTGTTCATATAATGCTATCTCTCTCTTTACTCCTCTTCCTTCCCTCTGTCTGTCCCTCTCCTTCACCTCGACATTTACTTTCCTTTCCTTTTGTCATTGTTTACATTGCATTATCTCGCATTTCCCTTCTTCACCATTATCTTGCCCCTTTCTTCCCTGTTTCATTCTGTTGCCTATTTCTACAGTCCTTTCTTTCACTAAATTTCGCTGTTTGTTGCCTTTTGTTTATTTTTTTCTTCTTGTCTCTTTTTTCCATTTTTTTCCTCCTTTTCTCATTATCTTCTCTTGCATTTTGGTATTATTATCTTTACGAACACATCCTTGTTTTTATTTACACGTTGCTTTCTTTCTCTTCCTTTCAAGTTCCTTTTCATCTCCTTTCTTTCTTCTGGTGGGTGGG
>NC_087169.1:18363641-18381141 GCF_035594125.1 Scylla paramamosain
TCTGTGTTTATTCACCTGATGAGAAAGATAACACTGGAATCCGTAGGGAGTGAGATGCATTGATTATTATGTAGTGTGATGTAGAGTGATAGGTAAAGGTCTCTCTCTCTCTCTCTCTCTCTCTCTCTCTCTCTCTCTCTCTCTCTCTCTCTCTCTCTCTCTCTCTCTCTCTCTCTCTCTCTCTCTCTCTCTCTCTCTCTCTCTCTCTCTCTCTCTCTCTGTAACCACACTAATGAGCAGGAGTGGTATCATGTAACACAGAACACACTGGTGCTCAAAACTCAGGTGTAACGAGAGACAAACACAGGTAGAAAAATTAACACAGCGACTCTCCACACACACACACACACACACACACACACACACACACACTTTTAGTAATTCAGGTGGTGGCGAATATAAACGAGACAGGTGGTCAAGTAACAGGTGAGGCTATTAGTCAGAAATAAATCCTTTTTAATTAGCAGATGTATGTATGCATGTATGTAGGTAGGTAGGTAGGTTATAGGTGAGAGAGTCGGTTGGTTGGTTGCTCGATTGCTTGTTTGCTTTCCGAATTGCTTTTTTTTTTTGTGTTGTGTGACTTTTGGTGTGTTTTGTAAGTGTTTCTTTAGTTTATTGTTATTAAAATTTGCTGCTTCTTATCCCAGGTTTTAGTGTTCTGATTCACTCAAGGTTTCTGTTACAATTTCTCTCTCTCTCTCTCTCTCTCTCTCTCTCTCTCTCTCTCTCTCTCTCTCTCTCTCTCTCTCTCTCTCTCTCTCTCTCTCTCACCCAGTCTTTTACTTCCCTACCGTCTTTCTTTGTTTTCTCTCATCCATCCACCCTCCTCCTCCTCCTCCTCCTCCTCCTCCTCCTCCTCCTCCCTTCCCGTTTTCTTAACCACAAGACCTTTTTCCTCCTCTCCCCTCTCCTCGCCTTCCTCAAAAGCCACAAGACCCTTCCCTCTCTCCTTTAATTCGAGTCTTCTCCCTCCTCCTCCTCCTCCTCCTCCTTCTTCTCACAGGACTCGCCTCGCCGCACATTTGAGGTTTTCTTTTATGATTTACAACAATATTTCTTGCTTCAAATATTTTTACCAGACATACTTTTCTCCCGTCAACAGAAACGAAAGGAAGATGGAGGAGGAAAGAAAGAGGGAGGCAGGGAGGAAGGGAGGGAGGAAAGAAAGAAAGAAAAAAAGCAAGGAGCGAAGGAAAAATAAAAATAAAACAGTTCAGGGGAGGATTAGACGTCAAAGGAGAAAGATAACACTCTCCTCGCTCTCTCTCTCTCTCTCTCTCTCTCTCTCTCTCTCTCTCTCTCTCTCTCTCTCTCTCTCTCTCTCTCTCTCTCTATCTATCTATCTATCTATCTATCTATTTACCTATCTGTTTTATCTATCTATCTATCTATCTATCTATCTATCTATCTATTTATCTGGCTATCTATTTATCTATCTAGCTATCTACCAATCTATCTATCTACTTGCTACCTACTTACCTACCTACGTATACATTTGAACTTACACCTATAGAATCCTTCCTGTCAGCCTGCGCCACACCGCCCTACTCAGGTGTGGGAGCGGGCAATTAACACAGGTGACCGTGGCTCCTTTTGATTAACCACCACCACCTGTAATTAATAAAGACGCTACCTGCTGGCGATGACGTGTTTATATTTACATACAAATTGACTCGTTACTCTTCGATCAACATTTTTTTTTTCGCTCGTTCTCGTAAATTAGATCGTACTGATTCGCACTGGTGACGCCAAAAGGGAAGTTGAGGGTTGAAGGGATGGGAGGGAGCCTTGCCTTGCCTTGCCTTGAGTCACCCTGCGTGTTTCTAGTAAAGTACTGTAGTGGTAGTAGCAAGGTACGGGTAGTAGTAGTAGTAGCAGTAGTAGTTAGTAGTAGTAGTAGTAGTAGTGTTCTTAATGTAAGGGCATAGGCAACCAAAAAACAAGCTTACTGAGGAGCTAGTCCCTAAAGAAAAATCCATAATGATTATCTATAATTGGAGGATAAGTGTCTTGAAACCTTGAAAGAGTAGTAGTAGTAGTAGTAGTAGTAGTAGTAGTAGTAGTTGTAGTAATAGTAGTAGTAGTAGTAGTAGTAGTAGTAATAGTAGTAGTAGTAGTAGTAGTAGTAGTAGTAGTAGTAGTAGTAGTAGTAGCAATGTTTTATTGATATATTATTACTTATTAATTTTTCGTTATGACAATGTAAAGAAAACGAAGATTTTTATTTTTTAGTAATGATACACAACATCGTAAACTCTCTGTCTCTCTCTCTCTCTCTCTCTCTCTCTCTCTCTCTCTCTCTCTCTCTCTCTCTCTCTGAATAATCAACTCCCTAAGGTATTATTTAGATTAGCAATTATACACAAGCCCGTCCCTCCCTCCCACGCTCACCAAGTTTCCCTCCTCTCCCTCCTCTTCCTCCTCCTCCTCCTCTCCCTGTGGTAATCTGTGTCATAAAGTCATCCAGAATAATAAAATACCGCGGGGGACGCTTCCCTGCCCTTGCCTTCCCGTGGGTCACTCGTGGGAGTCATCCTCAACTGATGCGGAGCGAAGGAGTGAAGAGAGGAGTGGAAGAATGTAAGAGGGAAATAAAAAAAAAGATGAGGATTGAAAAAGTGGAATGAAATGAAGGAATATAAGAGGGAAGAGGGGTGAAGGGAAAAGGGAGTAAAGAACGGGGAAGGAATGAGGAAGGGAAGGGATTAAGAAAAAGAGAAGCTGTTGTGGAGTGGAGTGAGGCAAGAGGAGAAATGAAGAAATGCAGGAAGAGAGGAAGGAAGGAAGGAAGGAAGGAAGTTGAAGAAATTAAATGAAGGAAGGAAAGTAGGAGGGAGGGGCATAAGAAGAAAGAGTGAGGGTGAGAAATGCAATGAAGGAAGGAATATAGAAGGGAAGGAAGGAAGGAAGAAGGAAGAGTGAGAAAAATTAAATAAAAGGAGGAGTTTAAGATGGAAGGAATTAAAAAACTACTACTACTACTATTACTACTACTACTCCAGCCACCACCACCAGTCCAACAAAATCACAAGGGAATATCCTACAGAACGAGTACTAAGAACCGCTTGAAATTCCATTAAATCATAAGCGCTGGAGGTGAAAAGAATCTAGTCCCTGTTTTTTTTCTTTCCTCTCTTCTTTCCCAGCAAAATGAATTACCTGCAGGCCTTTGAGTCTCCCCCTGAAGTGACAGAAACAGAACCAGCTATAAAATACGGGAGATAAATATGAATGAAGGAAATTAACCTGAAAAGAAATAAAAATATGAGAGAGAGAAAATATAAAGGTTGGTACACAGTAAGTAATTAATCCAATTTTACGTGTGGGAGAAAGGAAATGAGAGAAAATGGATTGAGGAAGTGTACCAGGTGGTGGAAGGAGACGAGTGTAATGTAAGTAACCTCTCTCTCTCTCTCTCTCTCTCTCTCTCTCTCTCTCTCTCTCTCTCTCTCTCTCTCTCTCTCTCTCTCTCTCTCTCTCTCTCTCTCTCTCTCTCTCTCTCTCTCGGTAATAAAAGAAATGAAAGTGCTGCTACACATTTCCCGCATCTTTTTCTTTTTGATGTTAGATTTTTTTTATTTTATTTTTCCAGTCGAAGTTTAGTTTTCCCTCTCTTTTCTTTCATTCTTTCCTTTTCTTTATTCTTGTCCCTCTTGTTCTTGTTTTTCTTGTTCTTCTTTTTCTTCTTCCTCTCCTCTCCCTCCTCCTCCTCCGCCTCCACTCTGTCCCTCCTCCTCCTCCTCCTCCTCCTCCTCCTCCAGCAGCCTTCCTCTTCCGCCTTCTACTCCTCACACTTTTACAATTTTTCTCTGAATTTCGAAAATCCCTCAAAAATCTGAGACTCTTCCACTCCTTGGTCTTGATGTTTAACCACGAAAGCTTCCCCACTCATCACCTCGCGCTCATTCTTCCCTCTCACCATTCTCTCTTCTCTCACTTTTTCTTCCACCTCTTACCGCCTCGCATCCTCCCAGCCGTCTCTCTTTCTCTCCCTGCCTCTCTGTCTCTCTCCCTGCCTCCGGGCGTGCAAGCAGAGATCAACAGGGAAGTAATGTGTGACTGGTGAGAATTCTTGTGTATCTCTATTTCTCTTCTTCCTGTTTATCTAATTCTTCCTTTCTCATTCTCCTCTGCTTCGTCTTTTCATGCATCGTCTTTCGTTCTTTCTCTTCTGTCATCTTGGTATTTTTTTCTTTGATTTTTTTTTATGTAGTTTTCCTTTTCTCTTTTTTTTCTATTTATTCCCTTCTCTGTTTCGAGTTTTCCTTCGTCTCTCGTTCCTTCGTTTGTCTCTTTTTTTTTCTTTTTTTCTATTTCTGTTCGTTTTGTCTGGCCTTCTTTTTCATCTATCTTATCCTTTCTCTTTCTTCCTCCTCCTCTCTCATCTCCTTTTCCTTCTTCTTCCTTTCGGTGATCTGTTTTCTCTTCCTTCCTTCTCTTCGGCCATTACATTTCTTCTTTCCTCTTTCCTTCTCCATGATTCATAAAGTTTTCTGCTCTCTCTCTCTCTCTCTCTCTCTCTCTCTCTCTCTCTCTCTCTCTCTCTCTCTCTCTCTCTCTCTCTCTCTCTCTCTCTCTCTCTCTCTCAAGCATTGTGATATATTTATAACTTTTTTTGTCTGTCTTTATCTTTCTAGCGCAAGTAAAACTGTATTTCACACTTGTTTTATGGCCTTTCACGAGAGAGAGAGAGAGAGAGAGAGAGAGAGAGAGAGAGAGAGAGAGAGAGAGAGAGAAATAAGATACGTTATTATGTGAGAAGACTTGAGGTGTTGGTCAGTGGCCCGTGACTCTCTCTCTCTCTCTCTCTCTCTCTCTCTCTCTCTCTCTCTCTCTCTCTGATCCTTTTATTTCAGTCTGATTTATGACTTCTTTCTCTTGTATTCCTTATGACGCTCTTCTTTTCATCTCTTATTCTTCTTATTCCTTTTATTCCTCTTCAATTTGCCTCTTACGTACCTTGTCTTCAATTTTCCCTTTCATTATGGCCCTCTTATCATCCTTCGTTCCCTCCCTCCCTCCCTCCCTCCCTCCCTCCCTTCTTTCTTCTCCGTCTCTTCTTCTTCTTCACCTCTTTCCTTCTTTTACCTTCCTCCTTGTCTTGCTCTTCCTTCTTTCATTATATTTACCTCTCTCTCTCTCTCTCTCTCTCTCTCTCTCTCTCTCTCTCTCTCTCTCTCTCTCTCTCTCTCTCTCTCTCCACTGCAAGAGTCGAGTCATTATAATTTCCGTCAGTTTCCTCCGCCATCACATTACTGTTGTCGGTTTGTTATGCTTTGATCCACCCTTCCACCTCCTCCTCCTCCACCTGCTCCCCCTCCTCTCCCTCTCTCTCTTCCTCCTCCTCTCACTCCACCTTTAATAGCGTGGTATCGCTATTTCCTTCATCATCATTGCATTTCTCCTTTGCACAGTCATTTATTCTGTTGCTTTCTTCTTCCTTTCCTCCAATGCTAATCCTGCCTCCATGATTTTTCCACGCTTCTAATCCTCTTCCACCACCACCACCACCACCACCACCACCACCACCACAACCAGGCTGATTGAGTTATTTCCAGGAAGAAGGAAGGCAATAAATAAGAAAAAAAAAAGGGTTAAAGATAAGGAATAAAAATTGAGAATGAACACGTGGATGGAGGAAAATGAAATGAGTGACATGACAGAAAGGGGGAAAAATGATCAGGAACCGAGAGAAAAGGAAATAAATATCACAGAGGGGGTAATAAAGTAAGAAAGAAGACGTGGAGTGTGAAATAAAACAGTGGAATTATGAGAGAAATGACGTGAAAGAGGAATTGAACAGTGAAAGGGAATTGAGAGGAAGAGAGAAAGAAAGGGAGGGAGGGAGGAGAGAGAATATGACATAGGGAGTTGGAAGGAGAGAAAAAAGAGATAGGAAAGGGTGGAGGAAAGGGAATCAGTGACTTAGAAAAAGAGAAAGATAATATGAATGATAGATAAGGATATAGAGAATAAAGGAATGGATAACGAAACTAAAAGGATAAAAAGGAAGACATGGGAAAGATAAAACATAATTATGAATAACAAGAAGAAAAGGGAGAAGGAAGAAAACTGGAAAATAAATAAGACAGAAACTGAAAGGAAGATAAGAAAAAAATAAGAGGAAAAGAGACCCAAAAAAGGAGATAGAAGGAAGAAGAAAAGAATATAATACTTAAGAGGAAAGAGGAACGAAAGAAAAGTTGGAAGGAAGGAAAGGGGAAGGAGGAAAGAGGGAACTGAGCAGAAAGAAAGGAGAAAGGAGCTCAGAGGAATGAAAAAAAGGGAAGAAGGAAGGGAGGAAAGGGGAGCATAAAGGGAGAATATGTCTGATAAAGGGAGTGGATATACATGTGGGGATGTTTCTTAAAAGGGTGATGTGTCAGTGTCCAGCGTGGGAGTGAATATTGATGTACGCGCACACACACACACACACACACACACACACACACACACACACACACACACACACACACAGGCATTAGTGAGTCTCAGTTACTCGCGAAACTAAAACACTTTCAATCCATGTATGTAATGGACCTGAAAATTCAGTGCGTGGGTTTGGAGTCATCATTATTATTGTTGTTGTTGTTGTTGTTGTTATTGCTGTTGTTGTTGTTGTTGTTGTTGTTGTTGTTGTTGTTGTTGTTGTTGTTGTACTTCTTCGTTTTCGTCTTCTTCTTCTTCTGCTATCATTTTACGGCATATTCCTAACTAGTTTTGATGAATCCAGAGAGAGAGAGAGAGAGAGAGAGAGAGAGAGAGAGGACAATGAAAGGAGCATCTGGTGTAAGGTGATGAAGAGGAAGAAAGGCAAAAAATAATTAATTTCAGACACAAACTCAGGATTAGCAGAAGAATACTGAAATTAATAAAAGGATAAGGGAAGAAACAATTAGCTCAGGAGGGGAAGAGAGAAAGAAAGAGAGAGAGAAAAGGGGAACGAAGGAATGGAAGGAGAGAAGAAATAAGAAGAGACGAGACGGTGGGAGAGAATATAATGTAGGAAATTATTGAATGTTGCTTTATCACTCCCTGCTTTTATCATTTCTCCTCCTTTTCATTTTTCACTGGAACATGTGTTTCCTCTCCCACATCAGTATTTCTATCCGACCTCCTCCTCCTCTTCTTCCTTATCCTCCTCCTCCTCCTCTTATTATTATTTTTTTTTACATGTGTTATCAGAGAGAGAGAGAGAGAGAGAGAGAGAGAGAGAGAGAGAGAGAGAGAGAGAGAGAGTCATCACTTTCCTTTGTTTGGTTGCACTACAATGTAAAATGTATAAGATTTTCATAATTCATGCGTACCCTTCGTATTATTCCCTCCCCGTCCTTCCTTCTTTCCTTCCTTTTCCTCCCTCATTCCTCCTTCCTCCAGTGTTATCCTAATTTCATCCTTTCTCTCTCTGTCTTTCCTTTCTGTATTGCCATCCTAACCTACTTCGTCACTCTCTCTCTCTCTCTCTCTCTCTCTCTCTCTCTCTCTCTCTCTCTCTCTCTCTCTCTCTCTCTCTCTCTCTCTCTCTCTCTCTCTCTCTCTCTCTCTCTCTCTCTCTCTCTCTCAACATCATTACCGCTATATATAAGGTTGACTCAATAACTTACTGCCTCATCAATAAATTTCATCGCTATCTCTTTCATCAAACATCCATCCAACGGGGCCACTTTTTCTCCCTTTTATTATATACCACAGTGTTCTCCTCCCTCTCCTCATCCCCCGGCCCCCACACGCCTCGTCGCCTCTGTCCGTACCTCATCCTTTCCCTCATACTTAACCATGCATCTATTTCCCTTTTGACTAATTAATCCCTCCTTTTAAATCCGTTTTATATCTTACCGTGTTTCTTGCCGTTCATCTTTGGCTCCTCCTTATTCGTATCATCTGTGTATCTCCTTTCATCCTGTCTTCCTACGCCTCTCTGTATATCATATCTAGTGGTGTCCTCATCCTCCTTATCCTTCTCCTCATCCTCTTCTGTATTGTATCGAGCTCAAAGACTTCTTAGGATATTGAAAACCTGCCATATATAGTGTGTTGATTGATTCTTCGCTAGTAGATAAGAGGTGAGATTAAAAGGAGGATTTGTAACCTTGCTGGAGCGGGAAGGTGGAGGAGGAGCGACTGAGGGAGAGCTGTAGAATGGTGTGTTGTTTATTGTGTGTTTGTGTGTTTGTGTGTGTGTGTTTTTGTTGTTAAGTGTTGGTTGTTGTTGTGTTATTTTGGTGTCCTGTGTGTTGCTGTGGGTTGATTTGTTTGTTTTGCCTTTTGTTTATTTGTTAATTTCTTTTATTTATGTGTTCATTTTGTATATGTATGACTTTGTTTATTCTATTCATTAACTTTTTTTTTTTCTTTCTTTTCTGGCATATGATGTAAAATATTAAAATACGATTTTGCTTTGTTTAACTTTTTTCCTGTTTCTTTGCTTTGTTTTTTTTTCTTCTCATTTTTCTTTTTCATTTTTATACTCTTATCGTAATTAATATTTGCTCGAGTCTTTAGTTATCATTCTTTTTTTTTTTCTTTCTTTATTATCTTCATCTCGGTTTATTCTTTTTGTTTTGCTTTCGTTCCTCGTTCAGACGCACTCACCTGTTTCTTTCTTCTCCTTCCACGTGACTCTTACTCCTCTCCCACTCATCTCTCCTCCACTCTTGTCCTCCCCTCCTTTACCTCCTTACCTGTCTCCCATCCCTCCCATCTCCCTGTCCTCTCCCCCTCCGCTCTTCTGTCCTCCCCTCCTTTCCCTCCCTGCCTCTCTCCCTCTCCTATCTTAGTTCTCTCTCTCTCGCCTACAATCTTCCTCCTCTCCTTTCTCTCTCTCATCCTCCCTCCCATTCCTCTCATTTTGCTTCTCTCCTCTTTCTCTCATCTACTATCTTTCCCTCTCCCTTCTTCCTCTCCATCCCTACATTCCTCCACTTCTCCCCTTCCGTTTATCCCCTTTATCCTTTCGCATCCTCCTCCTCCTTCTCCTCCTCCTGTGGTCACCTGTGGGGGGGAGGGGCGACAAGGTGAGAGGTCAGCCTTTAACAGGTAAACTTTGACGTCATACAGTCAATATTGCTGCGTCAGTCTCTCCCGCCTGACGCTCTCAACTCTCCCTCCATTCTCCCTCCACTCTCTGCCTCCCTTCTTCCCTCTCTGTGTCCACACCACCTCCACCACCACCACTACCTCCGACCACCACCATTTCCTCCCAAACACGATGTCATTATCAAGTTTCCTCGTCTTTCTTCTCCATCGTCGACATAATCACCACCTCTTTCGCCGCTAAAAAAAATGTTATCGTTGTCGTTTTCTTTTATTCATTGCCTGTCGTTGTTGTTTTTAATGTTAGGGTAACTATTATTGTTATTGTTATTATTATTATTATTATTATTATTATTATTATTATTATTATTATTATTATGGATGCCTCTATTTTTCTTTTTCTTTTTTGTATTTTTTAGTTCTACCCTCATCCTTATTTGTCTGATATCATTGTAATAGGCTCCTTTATTTTTCTCCTATTTTTTTTTCATCTGTATATCATCACCCCTTTCTTTTTTCCTCCCTTTTCCATCTCCCTATTCTTCTGTCTTTCCTTTTCTCCCTATTTGTCTCTGTCACTTTCCCATTCTCACTTTTTCCCCCTATCCTGCTCCCTTATCCATCCTTCCTCACCTTTCCTACATTATCTCCATCATTTATTCCTCCCTTCTCCCTCCCTGTGTGTTTCCCTCACCTTCCCTGTATGTCTTCTCTTCTCCATTTCTCCCTTACCTTCCATGTTTCCCTTACCTTTCCTTCTCCTCCAGTTTTTCCTCCTTACCTCTTCCTGTCACTTGTCTCTCATCTTCGCTTTCCATCCCTCCTTACCTTCCCTCACTGTTTTCCTTTCCCTTCTCTCAATCTTGTCCTTTGTCCTTCGTCTTCTCTCTTAATCTTTCTCCCTCACCTCTTCCTGTCTCCGTGCCTGCCTGCCTCCCTCCTTACGTCCTCTCATCAGCTCGCCACTAACAAGTCTCGTAATTAATCCACCGTGTCAAGTTTTCCCCAAATATTGGTGGTTCCTCTCTCATCATCGATCCTCGCTTCCTATTGGCTAAGAGCTGAGCCTGGAGGGAGTATGACGTCACCACTGACCAATCAATTTTTCATGAGGGGAGAAAATCCAATATATTCGACTATGACGTTATTTTAATCACCTAGAATTACTTTGGTGATAGAGGAATATCTGTGCACGTTTTTACTTTTGTTTACGAGCATTTAAAGTGATGGAGGTGTTGAGTGCTAGCGTATTTAATTCTCTAGTTGGTGATTTATTAGTTTGCGATCGACTTATGTGTGACGTCAATATATAAATCACTTCGACCGGCAGGTAAAGGTGTATGACGCGCGCGGTGACGTCAGGCAGTCACTTGGAAAAATGACACGACGGAGTGGGAGTTTATGTTACGTCTCCAGTGTTTGTATTTCATTGATTCCGTTTTTAGTGCGTCACATTTCACGATCGGTTTTCCGGCCTCCAGCTCCCGTTTTCTCTCCGACTTGTTTTCTCCTCCTTTGCTCTGTTTTGTTATGCTGTTTATTATTTTTTTTCCTGCATTTTCTTCTTTTTTTTCTTCTCGGTTCTTTGTTCTTTCTTTGTAGTTTTGTTATTTTTAGTTGCTATCTTTTTCTTTTCTTGTCTTTCGTCTATAATTTGTTTTTAGTCATTTATTATTTTTCTTTTTTTTATTCCCTCCTTGCTTTCTTCTTTTCAGTTTCTTGTTATTCACTTTCATTCTCCATGTGTTTAGTTCTCTTTCAGTTTTTGCTTTCTCTTTTTTTTTTAGTCCCTCCTTCGCTTTGTTAGTTGCTGTTCACTTCTTTGGTTTTCGTCTTGGTTCTCTTTCACTTGTTTTCTCTTCTGCTTCTTCTCTTTATCATGCTTTCTTGGTCGTTATTCCCTTCTTATTGACTTCTCGACTTTGTTCTCTTCGTCGCGGTCAACTCTTTGTCTTTCCTCCTTATTGCGCATCTAGCTTCGCATTTACTCCTTTGTTATGTACCCATTCTCCTGCGTTTTGTCGTGTTATTCCTAATTTATCGTCCATATCATTATTGTCTCTTCCATTTAGTGTTTACCAATCTTCGTTACTTCTCTTTCGTCGACATATTTCAACTGTTTTAACTACATTCTTGTTATATATTTTCCCTTCTCTGTCATTCGCCTTCTCGTGTTTATCATCTCATATTCTCTACATCACTATCATTATTATTGCTTCTTCCATATATTTATCTCATTATATCTTAACGGACATACTTTACTTCTGTTCTTCACCTCCCATCATCCTTCACCTTCTCATTCTCATATTTCACTTTTCTCGTGTCATCTTTCCTACTCATTATTCCCTCTTCTGTTATCTGTCACACTACACCTTCTTTTATCCAAATATTTTAGCACTGTTCTTCATCCTTCCCTGTATTTTATCACTCTCATAGTTAACCTTCCTCATATCACCTTTCATTCTTATCCTTCCTCACCTCCATCCCTCAACATTCCTGAGATTCATTACCCTACCTTTGTTCTGAACGAGGCGCGTGTTCATAAGCATTTTGGCCTCAGAAGAACTATATTTCAGAGTCTACGGAGATAAATATAAGGGTTCCCATGCGTGTTTTCCCAATGACAGTGTAAAATTCTTGTTAAACTATTATTAGAATCATGAAAATTCCCTTGAAACTCCTGATAACTTTCACTAGTGTTCGACTCTTGACCAGCAGGGGCACAGGAAACGCAGGTAACAGTGCAGGTGTTTATTCACAGAAGGTGTGAACAGAAGGCTGGAGGTAGGTGATCTCTCGGCGCCAGGCCGCGCACTTCCACTTAACACTTATGACTGAAGCCTAGCTCGTTCACTCATACACGTATTCATGCCTCACACAAGTCTCGCTCATTCACTCGTTCACACAACTAGCTAACAACCACACACCTCCCCCGAGACATAAGGAAGATTCCTTATCTTTGTTATGGCTACCGTAACACATGAAACAAAGTTACAATGATTGAAGTACAGAAAACACGGTACATATACACAAAACAAACACAGCGTACAATGAACACGTACGACTAATCGTAGGTGCTACGGTGCCACCGCACCTGCAGTCGTCTCGGCTCCCTACGCTGTCGGCTGCTTCGACGCTCTGGTTGCTCTCGGCCACGGTGTACCCCGTTACCCTGATGCTCCGGGCTGCCGGGATGGTGGTGTTCCTCGTGACCCTGATGCTGAAGCGCTGCACCGCCATGAGCGGTGTGCTGCTCGACAGGAAGGGGAGCAAGAGGTCTGTGTGGGCGTAGGTGTCTTCTATTACGCCACATCACGCGACCGCTGCCCATCTTGATGAGGTAGTCTCTCCTTCGCCCAACAGCCACGATGACACCCAGGCGATCCCAGAGGCCTGTCGTGTGATCTTGAACGTCGACGTGGCCACCGAGGTGCAGGAGAGGAAGAGTACGGGCGGACGCGTCGTGGCGAAGTTTCGCTTTCTTCCTCAGTCGCTCTGCCTTGGCGTCGCACTCATCAGCAGCGCGCTGCCACTGCTGAGCGTATGAGCGATGATGAGCCGGGACACAGGACCTCATAGGATGACCGAAGAGGACTTGTGCTGGTGATCGCCCTTCCGCCCTCGGAGTGTTGCGCAGTTCCAGCAACCCGCGAGCGAACGCATCCTCGTCCAGGTGTCCCTGCTGTGTGGTCGTGAGGATCAGCTTCTTCACGGACTTGACCGCTGCCTCGGCGTGACCATTGGAGCGTGGATAATGAGGTGAAGATACACGATGCTCCACCCCCCATCGAGCCAGGAAGCGCCGTACCGATGAAGAAGTGAACTGCGGTCCACCGTCAGTCCTCAGGAGAACAGGCACGCCCGTGTCGGCGAACACACCCCGAAGGACACGAACGAGCTGATCAGCCGATGCTGGACGTGAGCATGCAGACACGTGAGGCCACCCAGACAAGCGATCTACATACACGAGGTATGTACGGCCTGCTGCGTGGAAGTAGTCTGCAGAAACTGACTCAAACACCCTGCTGGGTGTGTCCGTGTCCTGCCAGAGAGGTTCGTTGGCTTGGCTTGGTAGGAGTGGACGGCATAGTGAGCATCCAGAAACGACGTTCTCAACGTCTCTGTCCATACCAGGCCAGTACACCGTTTGTCGGGCCCGTCGCTTGGTGCGCTCCATCCCCTGATGACTGTCATGGAGTCGCTCTAGTGTTTCTCGGCGGAGGCTGTGAGGAATAAGAAGCCTCGGCCCGTAAACCACCAGGTCGTCGTCTACGGCCAGCAGACTGCGCACCGGCCAGTACGTACGCAAGCGGTGATCGAGGTCGTGGCAATGATCAGGGAAGCCCTCGATGATGACGTTCTTGAGCAAGCAGTACTCCCCGTCTCTTGCTGCTGCGGCACGTACCATTTCCACAGTCTGATCCTGGAGTGGTGCTAAGCGGACGCCGTCCTCATTGGTGGCAGATAACGCTGAGATGACCGCTGAGTGGAGAGGGTCGAGGTCACCAGAAGTAGCAGCATCCTCTTCCTCCACTGGGTCCTGTACTGGAGCACGTGAGAGGGCGTCGGGCACACAGTGTGTCGATCCCTTTTGCCAGCTTGCTGTGAAAGAATACTGAGCAAGCTTCTCCCTCATGCGCTGCAGCCGCAGGTTCTCTATTTCTCCCAACAACTTGCTATTGAGGAGAGGTATCAGCGGGCGGTGGTCGAGCACTAGATCGAAGTGAGGGAGTCCTTTCAGGTAGGTGCCACATTTCCTGACTGCCCAGACGATTGCAGCCATTTCCAACTCTATTACTGCATAGCGGCTCTCTGTGTCTGTAACAAATCTTGACCCGCATTGCACCATCTTCCACTGGTCACTGTGCTTCTGCAGGAGAACGAATCCAAATCCGTGCATCCTTGAGGCGTCAGTCTGTAGCATCGTTGGTAATGATGGGTCGAAGTATGCCAAGACAGGTGGGCTGACGAGACACTGTTTCACCTTCTCAAACGCCTCTTCATGGTTAGGAGACCAGCACCAACTGTTCTTCGGGCGTAAGAGATCTCTGAGGGGTTGTGCAGCTGCAGCCACAGCAGGAGAAAAGCTTCCAAGCTGGTTTGTAAGACCCATGAATGATCGTAAGTCGGTGATGTGCTGTGGTCGTGGGAAGTCAGAGATTGCCTTAACTTTCTTTGAGTCTGTCGTGTAGCCTTGTCCAGAAACAGAGTAACCACAGTAATCTACCACTCTTTCCGCGAATGTAAACTTCTGTGGGTTGAGAGTGATGCCGTGCTGGTCACACCGCCGCACAATCTGAATGACATGGGCTAAGTGCGCACTGTAGGTGGAGTCATAGGCCAGGATGTCGTCCACGATCTTGATGGTGTTAGGTATGTCGCCGAGAGCTTGGTCTCCTCGACGGTTATACTCGTCTCCAGACGAGACGAGACCCATAACCGCTCGCCGAAACTTGTACCGACCCCAAGGTGTTATGAAGCAGGTTAAATCCTGGTCTTCTTCTCTAATGGGGACTTGAAAATACCCCATCTTGGCATCAAGAGTGGTGAACCAAACTGCTCCGGTCCCGATCGAGGCGATGGCGTCATGAGGTGAGCGCACTGGATACACGGGCCTCTTCACGTAACGGTTGAGTCGTGTCAGGTCAACACACAGCCTTACACCAGATGTCTTTTTTGGGACAGGCACGATGGGGTGGCACCATGCCGTAGGGTAGTCCACACTCTCGATGATTCCCTTGTTAAGCAGCTCTTCCAACTGGCTCTTAATTTCTTCACGCCAATTGTAAGGGATTGTACGAGATGCTGTTACGGCGAAGGGTCGAGCGTCGTCTGTCAACTCGATGGCCATGGATCCACCAGCCATTGCACGTAAACCTTCCTTTGCTTCGAAGACGCTGGGAAAGGCCTTGATCACAGCAGCAGCGTGCCCCGCACGCTGCTGTGGCGTTGGGTCGTAGGAATGAGGCCAGCTGATCACTTCTGTGGGCGTAGATAGAGGTGGCTGCGAGGCGGTCGGGTACTTGATGGAGCTGTTGCCGGTGTGCTGTTCTTCCCTGCGTAGCGGTCGGATTTGAGCCGGAAAATCTTCGGGGAGGATTCCGAGAGCGATGGAATCGTACCAGCTAAGCAGCGCCCCCTTCACCTCCTTCACCACGCTCACAACAGTCTCAGCTTCCCTGTCGCCCAGTTGCAAGTGCGACGAGAAAGTTCCTACACAGGTGAGGGGGTGATTACCGGCAGCATAAAGTCCATCACCATCAGCGGGCGCCAAGCTGGAGGGCGGGATTCCAAGGAGTGTTGCCGTGTCGAGGCCAATAACGGTCGTTTCGGCCCCAGAGTCAGGAGTCCACGTAATCTTGTCTCTTCCAGCGGGATGTGTGGCGGTAATGAGCACCTGGGGCGCAGGTCGTGCCGTCACCGTCTTTGTGTATACGCCTGATAAGAGCTGGTATACACTGGCACTGGCTCCCCGCCTCGGGCCTGCACCGCGATGAGGAGAGACAGTTGAGGAACTCCTCGAAGCTCCTCGTCGTTTCCTCACTGTCTGCTGACATACACTCGCAAAATGCCCTCTTTTCCCGCAGTTACGACACACTTTATCTATTGCCTGGCATCCCCTTTTGTCACTGCGACAATCTTTGCCACAACGATAACAGCCCGTGGGGCTTGAGCCCCCGAAACTGCCCTTCCTGTAGTTCGAGACAGCGTTCACACCATGGCTCGAAGAGTGAGAGCCGCCCCTTAGTACTGCACTACACTGGTTAGCGCTCTCTGATGCTCTGCAAATATCTATGGCGTTTTCAAGGGTGAGTTTCTTGTTTTCCAGCATGCGTTTCAGAGCCACTTCGTCTCGTGTCCCAACGACAATTCTGTCACGCAGCTGATGGTTTATGCACTGGTCGCAAAAGTCACAGAAATTGGCGATTTCCTTAACAGCACATAAAAAGTCGTCAAAACCTTCTTGCGTTTCTTGCACGCGGGAGTAGAAGTCTCTTCTATCCATGATGATGTTGCGCTGGCTTCGCAGGTACTCACACATTGCATCGAGGATGGTTCTTAACTCCGCGTCTCTCGGTAAGCTTATCCCGTAGCGAAGTGTACGGGTCCACTCGTCGTCTAGGACAGCAGCGAGTGCCGCCCTCTGCTCAGCCAGGGAGAGACAGTCTATCCTGGCGAGGGTTACGTATCCTTCAAACTTATGGCGCCACGTGTCGAACTCACGTAAAGATGCTGACGCCGTTAAGTGAGGAATGATGGTGGCGGACGTCGGGAACCTCGCGCCCTGGGTAGACGTGCTGCGGGCTGTGGTTTCGCCTTCATTGCTCGCCGTGGTGCGACTGGGAGCTTGTGTCCCCACTCTCTCCAGCAGCTGGGTTAAACGCTCCTCGCGAGCCTGACTCTGCTCCGACTGTCGCGCTAGCAGAGCCTGACTCTGCTCCGACTGTCGCGCTAGCAGGGCAGCCAGCGCCTCCAACTGCTTCTCCATTCTGCGCCGTACCCACTGCAGCCTTGTCCTGATCCTACTCACTGCGCCATGTTCGACTCTTGACCAGCAGGGGCACAGGAAACGCAGGTAACAGTGCAGGTGTTTATTCACAGAAGGTGTGAACAGAAGGCTGGAGGTAGGTGATCTCTCGGCGCCAGGCCGCGCACTTCCACTTAACACTTATGACTGAAGCCTAGCTCGTTCACTCATACACGTATTCATGCCTCACACAAGTCTCGCTCATTCACTCGTTCACACAACTAGCTAGAATTTGTTTTTATGAAGAGGTGTGTATTTTTTTCCCCAATGGTAACAGTAAACTGTTACTGAAATAATGAAAACTCCCTTGAAAATCCAGAGAACTTCCATTAGAATTTGATGAAGAGATGTATATATATTTTTTTTGCCCGCGGTCAATATAGAATCAATGTTAAATTGTTACGAAAATCATGAAAACACACCCTTGAAATACATGATAATTTCACATAGAGCTTTTTTTTTATATATATAAGGAGTGTGTATTTTTTCCCACGATCAGTATCGAGTCCGCGCTAAACTATTACCAAAATCATGAAAACACTCTTGAAAAACCCTGACAACTTGCACAACACCTTTATTTATTTATTTTTTTTTTATGTAAAGGAACTCTGACCAAGGATAACAAAACTGATAAAACACCCTTGAAAAACCTTGACAACCTGCACAACAGTTTTATTTATTTATTTATTTTTTTTTTTGTTAATGTAAAGGAACTCTGACCAAGGATAACAAAACTGATAAAAACAGAAAAAAAGATCATGAATATACCAGTCCATCAAGAAGGCACTCACAAAATACGTGCAAAATTACCCTATGAAGTGTCTTGAAAGTACTTAGTAGTTGTCAAGTTGATATACAGAAACAATTAAGACCACGAAGGCAAGGGAGGTGAGTGGAGAGGTGGGGAGTGATGAAGATGGGAGTTTACTGGGGGTG
>NC_087169.1:18383641-18478641 GCF_035594125.1 Scylla paramamosain
GTAAGATCTGGAGAGACAAAGGGACGGTGGGAGGTAGAGTGGTAAGGGAAAGGACGGATCAGGTTAAGAGACAATATTCGTGGAAAGCTGAAAGTTGGAAGATGAGAGGCAACGAGGAGGTCCACGAAGTCGCAGCGCAGCTGCCGGGAAGTGAAAGAAAGGCAAGATGAAGTATAATCTTCAGTGTCAAACAAAAATGCGTTTCTTTTAAAGAGCGCGTACCAGGAAGGGACGGAGTGTCATCAAGGGAACTGAGGGACGTACGCAGCAGGAGGGCTCGCACCAAGAAGCTGATTAAAGAAGAGAAGCTCGAGCACTGACAAAGGAATTGAAATATTGAAGAACGAACAGTAATAATAACAGAGAAACTTTTCCAATAAATAAAGCCAGGACATCACCGCGCGACACAGAGCACCGAGCCAAACTTTAAAGAAAGACAAGTGAAGCATACGAGAGGAGAAAATCGTTGGCAAGAGTTATGATACCGACATGGACGAAAAGAAAACTTTATAAAAGAACTTAACAATGACAAAAATCGGCAAAACCTCAGACCACTCCAAAGAATAAAACAAAAGGAACTGACAGAAGTAACTGGACACAGCAAGATCAGCATAAAAGTTAAGAAGTCCTAGAATATAGACAATGAAAGGCCAAGTGCACTGGAACGCATGTAGATGAAATTGCTGGAACCTGGACAAAGGCGTAAGAGGCGAGACAAAGACATAAGAAATACAGTACAGCTATTATAGAAAACGAGAGACGGACCTAGATACACGGACGGAATTACTGAGACGTGAACAAAGGTGGCGAACAAGGACAGCGACACAGAGGAAGTTACTGGAAAGCTGGAATTACGAAGAAGAGACACTGGAACGTAAACTGAATACAGATTAATCGAAAATAAAGAAAATAATGGCTGGAATCAAAGAAATATGTGCAATATAGATGAGAACGAAGAGAAGAAATGAAAATAAAAAAAAATAGTACATATAAGTGAATTAAACAATGAATGAATTAATAAAATAATTACCGAAATAAAATAAAAAATCTATGGAATATAAGCGAAATATGAACGAAGGGAAGATAAAAGAAAATAAAGACTGGAATAAAAACAAACCCAAGACGATGTAAATAAGGAAAATGGATAATGAATCAAAGCAACTACGAATATCATAAGAAAGATATACAGCAGAAAAATACTATGATAATACGCACGACGAAAAAGCTGGATTATATTTTCTTCCTTGCACGAAGCAGCGAGACAAATAGAAGGAAAAGACAAAGAAAATAAAAGAAAAAGATAAAATAGATGCTTAAAAGGCAAAGTGGGTCAGCACGAGACTGATGAAAACAAGGATGTTGGAATATTGTTTGGCCGGAGCACAAAAGGATAGAATTTAATGAAGGGTTTTAAAAGGAGGAACCTAATAGGCGAGCAAATAAGATTGGAATTGATTATATTGCCATTAATTAAAACAAGGTTATATTTGCCTCCAAGCTTTCCAGACTCGGGTCACCAAAACTCACAAAAAGGTGGAAAAAGTGGAAAATTTTGTTAGTGAAATTTGTAGACAATGAAACGTAGATCAAAACAACAAATTAATTACGCCATTAAATATACACATGAGAAATTAGATAAAATAATAAATGAATTAAATGAAATATCTAATCTTATTTCTTTACTCATCTCCATTTTTTTCTTTATGCGTGTGTGTTTCTTTATTGTATTTCATGTTCTTGTAGTCTGTTTCTCCTTTCTTTTCTTCTCTTTTTCTAATTAGTTCTTTTAACTTCACACACACACACACACACACACACACACACACACACACACACACACACACACACACACACACACACACACACACACACACACACACACACACACAGCCAATGACCGACCTCTGAGACACTGGAACTCCAAGGAAATAAATCTTTGAGGGCCCACCACTGGAATCCTGGAAGACACATAAACAAATAATTATTCTCAGGATGAAACATGAGTTACAGGAATCATATCTGGAACGCCATATAGGTTTCTGGAACACCTGGGAACGAGAGTACGAGGAAGACAAATTACCTGGAATATCTGGAATTACCTGGAATCCATATATCCATAGTTATCACTGGTGGGAATTAAGGCGAAGTTCCTTTTTTTCCTGGAATACTGGAATGCTGAAATACTGGAAAAGTGAGAAGGTGGTGGACATGAGGATGCGTTTGTGTTCTTGTCAGGGAGAGGGCAGTTTCTCTCTCTCTCTCTCTCTCTCTCTCTCTCTCTCTCTCTCTCTCTCTCTCTCTCTCTCTCTCTCTCTCTGCATTCTTTTTTACTTTATTTCTTCGTCTTTAGCCTTTGAAGAGAGGGTATTCTGTGATATCTGAGTTAATATTTATGTTTTTCAATTTCCAGGTAATTCACAAACCTAAAAATGTGTGTGTGTGTGTGTGTGTGTGTGTGTGTGTGTGTGGTCTGGTTTCATGGTCTGATTGGACTCTCTCTCTCTCTCTCTCTCTCTCTCTCTCTCTCTCTCTCTCTCTCTCTCTCTCTCTCTCTCTCTCTCTCTCTCTCTCTCTCTCTCTCTCTCTCTCTCTCTCTCTCTCTCTCTGTTATTTGATTCCATGTCGCTTTCTCCTTTTGATGTTTTTGTTTTGTTTTCATCTTTCTGTTTTTATTGTTCTCAGATTTCTCTTTTATACTTCTCTTTGTCTCTTTTTTGTACTCTTCCTTTATTCTTTTTTCTTTAATTCTCCACTTTTTTGCTCGCTATCGCCTTCACTTTTCCAGTTGTGTCTTTGTCTTTTGTTTTTTTCTTTTCTATTTTTCTTTTCTTTCTCTTTTCTTGACCTTCCATTTTCACCCTTCTTTCTCGCCTCCTCGTCATCGGTTATTCTTGTTTTCTTTCCTTCATTTCCAATCTTTTCTTTTTTGTCTTTCTTATTTTCTTCCAACTTCTCTCTCTCTTTCCTTTCATTTTATCTCTCTATCCTCCAATTCTCTTTTTTTCTGTTTTCTCTTTGTCTTGACCTTCAAACCTACCTGCACCTTTCCTGTCTCCTCCTCCTTCTCCTCCTCCTTATTATCTTCTCCCTTGAGTCTTCTTCATATTCAGAACTCTCTTTCCTTACCTTCCCTCTCCTCAGAATTCCTACATTCCTTTTTTTTTTTTTCCTTTCTCCTCCTCCATCTTTGTTTCCTATGTTTCTCTACCCTACGCTTGCAGTCCACCTTTTGTTTATCCTTTTCATTTCTTCTCATTACACTTTTTCATTTCTTCTGCCCTATACTTCAGGCTCATCTCTCTTCTTCCCTTCTTTTCCTTTGCCTTCTCCCACCTTCGCAACCTCAGCCTTCCTTTCCCTGCTTTCCTGTCCTGGTCTCCCTCGCTCCCTCTCTCCCCCTGCGGCTGTGAGTCCCTGTGTCTGCCTTGCATCTAAGCCCGTGCATCATGCCGTCGCTTTGGGAGGTCGTGTCCGCCGAAGAGAACAAGTTACAGATAATATTGATTGATTGTTAGTGTTGTTGCTTTCCTTCCCCCACACCACTGCTCTCTCTCTCTCCCTCCTCCTCCCTCTTTCTAGCTCTCTCTGTTTCTATTGCAGTAACCTCAGATATTCAGCTCGCTTCTTCATTCACTCATTCACAATAACAATTTACTGATTATATTGATCGATTTTATTAGTGTTGTTGTTTTTCCTTCACCACACCACTGCTCTCTCTCCCTCCTCTCTCTCTTTCCAGCTTTCTCTCTGTTTATTGCAGTAACCTCAAATATTCAGCTCGCTTCTTCATTCACTCATTCACAATAACAATTTACTGAAAATATTGATCGATTTTGTTAGTGTTGTTGCTTTCCTTCACCACACCACTGCTCTCTCTCTCCCTCCTCCTCTCTCTTTCCAGCTCTCTCTGTCTCTACTGCAGTATCCTCAAATATTCAGCTTCTTTCTTCATTTATTCATTCTTTGGGCACCGTATCATTTTATCTTCCTTCTGCAGTGTTTGTTTACGTTGCCCTTCGTTTATCTATTCTGCGCACGCGTCGAGAAGGCGAAGGAGGGGACGAGGGAGGAAATAGAAGAGATGACAAGGTGGAAGAAAGAATAAATGAGAATATCAGAAAGAAGATAAAGGAAAGAAAAGAAAGACATATTTATATTTGTATGTGAAGAGTGGAATTAGAAGGGAAAGAGATGAGAAGGAGAGGAGGAGCGAAGTAGTGGAAGAAGCAAGAAAATCAGAGGAAATTGGCTAAAGAAAGAAAAGATGAAAGAAAGCTGTTTGTTGTGTTTGTGTGTTTGTGTGTGTGTGTATGTAAAACGTGAAACCATAAAGGAAGGGAATGGAGGAGGAAAGAGAGAGAGAGAGAGAGAGAGAGAGAGAGAGAGAGAGAGAGAGAGAGAGAGAGAGAGAGAGAGAGAGAGAGAGAGAGAGAGAATGAATGAATGAATGAATCGACCACAGAGGAAGAGAAAACATGGAAAACAACGAAAGAAAAGAGAGAGAGATCCCATTTATTTATGTACACGAGAAATTAAACAAGAAAGAAAAGAGGGAGGTAAGAGAGGAAGGAGGAGTGGGTGTTAGAGAGCGAGAGAAGAGGAGGAGGAGGAGGAGAATGAGGAGGTAAGGGCCAGGGCGCGACTCCCCACGCATACGAACACGCGCAGAAAAAAATTCCAGGCTGGCTCCATGTTCAATAGCAAGTCATAACAGGGAGGTGCTAAGGACGCCTCGCCGAGCTGCTTGTCTTATGCGATGCTGCTGCCGCTCGCTTGAAAAATGGCCACAAATGATTGAGGAGAACGTGATGGATAGATAGGTCGTGGTGGTGCTGGTGCCTGTGTATCTGTGTGTGTGTGCGTGTGTGTGTGTGTTTGGTGTTTGTGTTTATTTTCTTTTCATGTTTTTTTTTTCTTCCGCGTATTTTTTGTTTCTTTTGTGGATTTTTTTTTTTTCATTTTTGTTTATTTATTTATTTTTATTTTTATTTTTTTTCATAGGGCAGTCAAAGTGATGGGGATGATTCTGGTTTGTGTGTGATATTGTAACTCTCTCTCTCTCTCTCTCTCTCTCTCTCTCTCTCTCTCTCTCTCTCTCTCTCTCTCTCTCTCTCTCTCTCTCTCTCTCTCTCTCTCTAGCGCGGCGGTGGAGTCAGAGTCGCCTTGTTTGCAGTTGTTTTTTTCATTTTTCCACTTTGTCAATACATGTTGCGGAAGGGGAATTTTTGCTGCCGGCGCCCCCACCCTCGTCGTGTTACAGGCGGAGAAACCCACTCTCTCTCTCTCTCTCTCTCTCTCTCTCTCTCTCTCTCTCTCTCTCTCTCTCTCTCTCTCTCTCTCTCTCTGCGAACTGCCCCGTCCTTCCTTCCTTCCTTCCTTTCCTGTCCATGTATTTCTGTTTGTCATTTCCATTCTGTCGCCTTTCTTGTGTGTGTGTGTGTGTGTGTGTGTGTGTGTGTGTGTGTGTGTGTGGAGGGGGTGATGTGTTAGTTACGTATGTGTATGTATCGCAATCTCTCTCTCTCTCTCTCTCTCTCTCTCTCTCTCTCTCTCTCTCTCTCTCTCTCTCTCTCTCTCTCTCTCTCTCTCTCTCTCTCTCCACGTATTGCGGTGATCAATACTCACCAGCGGACGCCAAGAAGATGGGCCGGCGTGGATTCACTCACCAGTTTCAACACGCGGCGCCTCAACACGTTTCGAGCGTCGCTTCGAACACATCAGTCCCATTTCCGCGACAATTGGGGACGTGACACATTTCCAGACCGCGGTGACACACTTGGAGGGGTCCCAGCGCCCCGTCTCGAGTCGCGTGGAGAGAAGGAGCACGTTGGCGAGGGACACGAGAGGGTTACTTGAACATTGCTTGAAGGCGTGCAGGACCGTGTTTAGATAAATGATGTTCTGTCACCTTTGATTCAGCTTGGACTCAGTCACGATATGTAGACTTTTAGGATTAAGTCTTGGACACACACACACACACACACACACACACACACACACACACACACACACACACACACACACATTATGAACCATTAAGAACTATTTATTTTTTCTCCTGACAAGATTAATACAATAAAATGGAATTGAAATAGTAAAAGCCGAAAAGTATTGTCGCCTAAATGCAACTATAATCACACACACACACACACACACACACACACACACACACACACACACACACACACACACACACACACACACACACACGTGATGACCTTTGTAATATGTCACAGATCTGGCTGTTCTTTTCTCTCCTCTATTTTTTTTTATTTTTTTTTTTATTGATGAGACTTTTAAATTCACGTAACAAGATTGAAATACTCCGCAGATATTTATCTATTTTTTTTTACACGCACGTTCTTTATTTTTTGTTCTCTATTTTCTTTCTTTCGTTATTTCTTTGTCTTTTTCTCTTTTGTCTTTAGTTTAGTTTCTTTAATTTCTTTAACTTTTTTCTTAACTTTTATCTATTACTTTCTCTCAAGGCTGAATGTTGAAGGCTGAATTCCTTAAACACTCCATTAAATTTCACGCCACTTAAGACCCAGCTGTGTAATGAGTACTGTGCTCATCAAGGCCAGAGAGAGA
Source organism: Scylla paramamosain (assembly GCF_035594125.1). NCBI lineage: Eukaryota > Metazoa > Arthropoda > Malacostraca > Decapoda > Portunidae > Scylla > Scylla paramamosain. The sequence goes on from NC_087169.1 coordinate 18,390,233, forward strand.
GAGAGAGAGAGAGAGAGAGAGAGGGGGGCACACTCGAAAGAAAATAAAGAGAAAGAATGTCAAGATAAAGATAAATAAAAGTTAAATAAGGTTAAACAAATAATAGAGCGTCTAGTAAATAACGGAAGATAAGGTTGACATAACAAAATACGAGAGATAGACAGACAGACAGACAGACAGACAGACAGACACTCGAGAAACATAAATGAATCAAGAGAAAGAATATACAGATAAAGAAGAATAAAATAAAGCTGGAGAAATAACAGAGGGTCGAATAATAAATAAGGAAAGATAAACATGACATAACAAAATAAGAGAGAGAAAGAGAGAGAGAGAGCGGAAGAGAGAAAAAAACAAACAAACAAACAGACAGACAGACGGACAGAAACACACACATTCTGAGGCGCAAAACTGCATTACCTCACACGGTCGAAAACCCATTAGACCAAACACAAGAACCCCTCATGTCCTTGGCTTGAGTCGAATGTCCAACACGGTAACCCTCATTCTGATCCTTCTGATAAGTGGAGGCAGCATTTTGAGCAGCCCTTCCATCACTGGCGGGGCTGAAGAAGGCGCAGAAGGACGGGACAAGAACTTGGAAAAGGAGGAGAACGAGAAGGGGGTTGAAAGGTGCGAGAAAGAAGGGAGATAAGCACAAATAGACGGTAAGAGGATGCATTACAGCTGATGAGTCTGGGAATAGTTTGAACGTAAGCAAGAGGCAAACAGGACGGAGGGAAAAGGTGCAAGGTAAAGAGAGACTAAGAGTAAGAGAAGTGAGATACGAGATAGGAGAGAGAAAAATGAGACTTTGGCGGGATGTTGCAAGGGGAAAAGATGAAGCGTTGGTGAGGAAGTGAGTGAGGAAGTGGGAAAGGTGAGGGAGGTTATGCCTTATGAGAGAGAGAGAGAGAGAGAGAGAGAGAGAGAGAGAGAGAGAGAGAGAGAGAGAGAGAGAGAGAGAGAGAGAGAGAGAGAGAGAGAGAGAGTGGTGTTGTAATTCCCTAGACTTTATGAGCCTCTCTCTCTCTCTCTCTCTCTCTCTCTCTCTCTCTCTCTCTCTCTCTCTCTCTCTCTCTCTCTCTCTCTCTCTCTCTCTCTCTCTCTGACTCTGTAGGTCTGAATTTAGAAGTTACTGGGCACTTTGTTACTTTGGGATTTCAGTTATCGAATCAGAGAGAGAGAGAGAGAGAGAGAGAGAGGGGGTGGGGGCGGAGAAGCAGAAATCATTAGTGGCTAAGTCATCAAGGAAAATGGGACAGTGTGATGGGAGAGAGAGAGAAAGAGAGAGAGAGGATGGAAGAGAAATGTGGAAAAGAGAGAGGGATGAAGATGAGAGGGAATGGAAGGAACTAGAAGGGGGAAGAGAAGAAATGATAAGGTAGATAGGAGGGACGGAGAGAATTAAGGAAAATGGGAGGAAGGGGAATGATGAACAGAGAGGAATAAGGAAGATACAGAAGGGAAAGAGATGGAAGAGGAAGGGGGCGAGGAAGACAAATACGTAATGGTAGGTTTGGGAGAAGGGAAGGGAGAAATTGAGGAGAAAGAACAGAGATGGAATAGATGGGAGGGGGAAGCGAGGCAGGGAGAGGCGGACAGGCAAGGCTCTGAAGGCACTAATGAGAATAATTAGTGATATTTTTTCCTCTTTCTTCATGCAGGTAATGAAGTCTGGCTCATGAGGAGAGTGGTCGCTGCGGGGGACTTACTGGAGCCGCTGGAGTCGCACGCTGAGTCAGTGAGTCAGTGGGTGAGTGGAGTCTAGAAATTTGCAGGATATATCAAGATTGCATGAACTGTATGAATATTTACGCATCTGTTTCATGTATCCGTTGAGTAACAGTTTCCTTGCAAGCTGAGGAATGCCTTATAATGCTGCTGAAAATGTAGCGAAGGTGGGAATGCTTTTTATTGGTAGCATGCAGAAAAATATGCCATACTAATTTATCTTTTTTTTTCTTTTTCTTTTTTTCTTTTTTTCTGCTAATGGTAACATAACTTATTTTTCTTTATGTGTAACACTGGACGATTTTCCTGAGGAATAATATTAATCTACGGACGCTAAATCACAAAATAGGTACGTAGTTTGAAGCACTTAATTTAATGTCTTTTATTGCTATCAGTGTATATATTTATTTATTTATGTTTTTTTTTTTTTGTCCATTTAAGTTAGGTTTAGGTTAGGTTAGATTAGGTTTAGGTTACGTTTAGGTTAGGTTAGGTTAGGTTAGGTCCTGTCTCTTGTGTGACCCGTCTGAAATTTGCCGTAATATTTTTGTTTTTAATGTGAAAATTAGAGAAAAATGGGACAGCTTTATTCTGATCCATATAAAAAAAATACTTAGGCACTTTGTTTTATGTAAATGACGATATTTCAGATATTACAGTTTCATCAGAAAGCAAAACATAAAAAAAAATAATCAACATACATTTATAATACTTCCTGTGCGCTTGACTTCATGAAAAAACAAAACAACAACCTCACATTTTATTTATTTATTTTTTTTTTTTTATCATTCAAAGACACTAATACTTTTTAAATGACCTCATTGAATTCCGGCCTTTGGGAACAGCGCTTTGTATTAAGAACTTACGTGATGTTGCTCGTTCTTGTGGGCTTATGAAATGTACATGATTCCCTTGAGAACCTTGACCCTGAACTTGATGGCAAACTGTGAGTAATTTGTTGCAGCCATTACTGAATATCATTGTAAACAGGGAGTGAGTGAGGGTGAAGTAGTGAGGGATTAAGTCAACTACGTGGCTTAACAGTTAAATTAGGTTAGGTTAGATTAGGTTAGTCAATTATTTCTTTTATTTCACCTATTACAAAAAGAGTAAAGGGGGGAGGGGGTACAAAGAGGGAGGGAGTAGGGGAGCATACAGCAGGTTAGAGAAGCAAAAAAATAGAGAGAGTAGAAAGAGTGAGGCTGTGAGTTAATTTTTCCTTCATTATTTGGGTGGTTACTATTATAGAAGTCTTTCCTTGCTAAATATTCTTCTTTTCATTTTACTTTCAAATTTTGTAGATATTTATTTGTCTCTTCCACTGTTCTGTAGCACCCACAAAAATCAGCAGGTTTTTTTTGTTTCCTCAATTTTCGTCAATCATTTTCTTTATTTTCCGTGCTTTTGTGACCATGCAAGAGAGAGAGAGAGAGAGAGAGAGAGAGAGAGAGAGAGAGAGAGAGAGAAGGTAAAAGTGAAAGTACACACATACTTTTAGGATGGAATGAATGAGGAATGAATAAGGGTAGAATGTGGAGTTATTAGCCAAGCAAACTCTCCTTGTTATATGCAGATGTAGCCACTTAGCCGCCTGCCTCCAGCGTGGGGGTGGAGTGGAGAAGGAGTGGAGTGGGAGGCGAAGGTATTGTTACCCTGGGGAGAAATGTGGAGAAGAGAGAGAGAGAGAGAGAGTATTTATTCTTACCTCCTCTGTGTCTCTGTTCAGTTCTCTTCTTTATTTTCTCCCATTTATATTTTTTTATTTGTTTTTTTTCGTTGTTCGTTTATATATGTATGTGTCTGTTTGTCTGTATGTATATTTGTCTATGTCTCTCTATATTATGACTTGTCTATTGGTTTTCGTTTGTTTGTCTGCATCTGTGAGTGTGTGTGTGTGTGTGTGTGTGTGTGTGTGTGTGTGTGTGTGTGTGTGTGTGTGTGTGTGTGTGTGTGTGTGTGTGTGTTTCTGCCTGTCTGTCTCTATATCTTTCACTCTCCCACTCTCTCCCTCTCTCAGATTGATGCGTGCACGTACCTGCAGTCTTGTTTCCTCTGAAAGGGACAGGAAAAGAGGAAAGTGGTAAGGTTTAAAATGATAATGTTTTGGTGATAAAATGTCAACAAACGATTTTGATGAGAACTTTTAATAGGAAAAGTTTGGCGTCTCCTTATCCGTCTTATAATCAATTTTCAAGAAAAAGATTAGATTTACGTGAATTTTATGTGGTTTAAAAGATTTTCCGTGACATGACAAAGAAAAATTTCTTAACCAAGTTTATAATATCACGCTTATTATTGTTATTATTATTATTATTATTTTTTTTTATGTAAAGTGAAACGATAGTTAATATTTTATCTGATATGTATTGCCACACACACACACACACACACACACACACACACACACACACACACACACACACACACACACACACAAGGCCACACCACTATTGCAACATACATTTCAATACATACTAACTCAATTTTATCAGGAAGTTCCGGAGAGACTTAAGTAAATCACAAAACCGAGTTCTCCCTCCCTCATCTCCCTTACTTCTCTCACCCCGGCTCACCCCGTCCACCCCGCCCATGAAAAAAAGGCCCCTCCCAGTCACCCACCACCGCCGACTGTCACCCACTGTCACCTACTGTCACCCACTATCACCTACTGTCACCCACTGTCACCTACTGTCACCCACTGTCACACGTCCAGAATTTATGCGTTTATTCATCCGTTAATTTTATCCAGCACTGTAAAGTTGTAGATACATTGTCTCTTTCCCAGGATTCGTGCGTGTTATCGTATATTTTGCATTTTGTGGTTTGATTCGAATATTTTATGACTTGTGATGACAGACAGAGAGAGAGAGAGAGAGAGAGAGAGAGAGAGAGAGAGAGAGAGAGAGAGAGAGAGAGAGAGAGAGAGAGATCTTAAAGCTATCATAGAAAACACACACACACACACACACACACACACACACACACACACACACACACACACACACACAAGTGGAGGGCGTGGGCGAGACGGTTGTTGAGAAAGAGAGAGAATGGCATGCACGTGAGATATTGAGAGTAAAGAGGAAGAGAAGGAGGAGGATGAGGAGGAGAAGGAGAAGAAGAAGAAGAGGAAGAAGAAGAAGAAGAAGAAGAAGAAGAAGAAGAAGAAGAAGAAGAAAGACTAATAGGAATAAGAAATATAGGATAGAGCAACATAAGAGGAGGAAGAGGAAGAGGAATGACGAATAAGATAGACGAGGGAGGCAACACAAAGCAACACAAAGGGGGACAATGCAGGCCAGAACCATTGCAACACTCAGGCAACATTGTCTTCCTCCTGCTCCTGCTGCTACTACTTGTCTGGGAGGGAAGGGAAGCGAGGAGGCCAAGAGTCACGGAAAATTCTGATATACATTGTAGGATTGGTTGATATGGATGTTGTCTGCTGGTTGCTGTTTTTGTAAAGGTTTTGTTTTGATTTGTTTTGTGTTTGTTTTGGTTTTGGTAGAGGTGGTGGTGGTGGTGTTATTATCACTATTATTATTCGTTTGCTTATGTGTGTGTGTGTGCGTGTGTGTGTGTGTGCTCACCTGGATTGTCTATTCTTCAGTCTTCTATTCTTATAACGTTAAAGAACAGGTAAAAGAAAAAAAAAGTCACCCCAGATTTGACCTGAATAGCGAACAAAACAAAAAAAAAATAAGAAAACACACACAAAAAAAAGACTTGGAAAAAACAAAATTGTAATATCTAAACCGTTTATTGTCACATTATTTTACTGATATCTTCTTTTATACTTCTTTGTTCAACTCCTCTAGCATGTAACAGTCCCAGCACTCATGAACAAGTGTGGCACGCTCTTCTCCGGCACGCGGGGCTCCGAGACGCGCGCTGCATTCATCGAGTAACACAGAAAGCCTTTGAATGTTGTAACAAAGCTAGTGTTGCGGTGTTGCCTCAGCTGATGGCGTGACGTGCACAGTGACAAGGGCCGAGAGGCGTGGTATGTGTGTGTGATTGTACGTTTGTATGTCTTGTGATGAGTATTAGTTATGTGTGTGTGTGTGTGTGTGTGTGTATTTGTTGTGGTCATGGGAGAGCGGTTGGGGTGTCTGTATTATACGTTGTGAAGTTAAAGACCAGCTGTTCGTGTGTGTGTGTGTGTGTGTGTGTGTGTGTGTGTGTGGCCATTATACAGTATGGGGCTTATGATAGGCTGTGGTGTGCCTTGTATGTGAGATGATGAGGTAACCTTCTAATACATACAGTATCACTAAGCCTCCTTGAATAGAGTGAACAGTGTATACGAAGCATCAGCTTAAATGTACACTCTTGTTGTAAAGGACACGCGAGGAGTCTCCATTATATTATGACTAAAGATATGTAAAAGTATTATTATAAAACAGGAGAAACTTCCTTTATATAATCAGTAAAAGAGTAAATGTGAAAAATTATTTGTTAAGATATTGCATAGTGTATGTGTGTGTGTGTGTGTGTGTGTGTGTGTGTGTGTGTGTGTGTGTGTGTGTGTTCATGCAAGCGCCGGTCTCCCACTGGATTCCCTGGCAGTGTCTTCTCCCACACATTCTGTAACCTTGACTCGCTGATTCACTCCACAAACAATGACACATAAATATAAACTCAGGAAATAAATATTGATAAAACAAACAAAAACAGGAAAACAACTCTCAATATTACGCGTAAAATACTTATCTTTTTCTTATATATATATATATCCGCTTTTTTCCGCTTTTCATTTATTTTACTCGTATTTATTTATTTTCTAAGTGCATATGTGTGCCCGCGGCTTTACTCACATGATTACTTAGCGTTTTGAGAAAAAAATCCTCTCATCCCTCTCAGAATTACAAACACGCATCAGTATTCACATTAAAACCTTCCTTTGAATGCGAACCAATCACAACACAACATGAATGATTACACACCCCAATTATTACTGCATATGTCAATTTACTGAGGGAATAATAACAACAATGATGATGCAACGCTGAAAAAAAACTCCCCCCTTTCCTGGCATTGCATTACATCTTCCCCCGCCTCACCTGCATAGCTCACCTTGATCACCTGTAATTTCTCAGTGTTTACCTGTAGGTCCCCGTGATGAATGCTGCAGCTCTCCTACCATTGCGCTGTTCTGTATCTTGATTCATCACCCCACCTGCTGTGCCTTGTGTTATCTGCTGTATTAATCTGTATCCTGAGACAGTGAGGGGGAGTGAGGGATAGAGATGTAGAGACAGACAGACAGACAGATAAATAGACAGACAATATTGATAAGTTAGAAAATAGGGGGTAAAAGAGATGGGAAAGGGATGATAAGTGACAGATAAACAAACGGAGATCGACAGATTGTATATAGAAAAAGGTTAAGAAAGGACTGTGTGTGTGTGTGTGTGTGTGTGTGTGTGTTAGTGTTAGAGAGAGAGAGAGAGAGAGAGAGAGAGAGAGAGAGAGAGAGAGAGAGAGAGAGAGAGAGAGAGAGAGAGAGAGAGAGAGAGAGAGAGAGAGAGAGAGAGAGAGAGAGAGACCAAACCACAAGTGCACGAATTTTCACCACACTCGTTTTTTTTTCTTATTTTTCCCCTCCAGCAAGCCTCGTAGTGTGGCTTATGCAAGACTAGCCGTATCGAAAGTAACCATTATATTATTTTATCTCCTGCTCTTGCTGACCCAAAAGGAGAGAGAGAGAGAGAGCGAGAGGGAGAGGAAATAAAAGAAGAGTAAAGCGAAATCATCTTACTCTCACTTTGTTCTCCTAATACCTGGTTATAACTCGAGGAACTAAAGGGATAGCAGGTGGAATTAGAGAAGATAAGTGAGGATAATTATTAGATACAAGTGCAACAAGAATAACGAAGGTGGTGCAAGGAGAAAAGGAAGCTTAGTAATAATAGGAAAAGAAAACGGAAAAAGAAAATGATGAGGATTAGGGTAGAAAAAAGTAGTGGAGGAAGAGGAGGAGGAGGAGGAGGAGGAGGAGGAGGAGGAGGAGGAGGAGGACAAGGACGAAGACGTAGAGCAGCGAGGGAGGAGAATGGAAAAGTCAACATACCGTTTTACCGCCTGAAAGAGAGAGAGAGAGAGAGAGAGAGAGAGAGAGAGAGAGAGAGAGAGAGAGAGTTCGGGGAAAAAAAATTCGAACTGGAAACTAAAGAGAACAAAGAATCAGGAAGGAAAATAGAAAAAAAAAAACACGTACATAAACAAAGGACAAAAACAAGTGCTTATAACAGAGAGAGAGAGAGAGAGAGAGAGAGAGAGAGAGAGAGAGAGAGAGAGAGAGAGAGAGAGAGAGAGAGAGAGAGAGAGAGAGAGAGAGAGCGCGTCATAGTCCACGTGAGAAAGTGTGCCACATTGAGTCCCTTCGTCGGTGCCCTTCTTGGCCAGCCAGCGGAACACGCCACGGTCAGGGAGACGAGGGGCGGGGCGGGGTGAAGGGGCGTGAGAGGCTAACGGGGCGAGTGTAAAGGTGAGGGAGCACGGGGAAATGGAGAAGTGGCGGGGAGAGCCATAGAGAAGAGTGAGAGAAAGGAAGGATGCACAAGAGAGGGAATAGGGAGTAATGAGAGAGAGAGAATAAGAAAGGGGAGAATATAGTGAAGGAAGTAAAGAAACGGGAGGAAGTAACTAGAGATGAAAGGGGAAGAATAAGAATAAGAGAGGAATGATAAGAGAGAGAGAGGGAGTAAAGGAGCAGAGAACAAAGGAGTGAAGAAGAGAACGTACTTTAATATACAAACAGAAAGAAAAAAAAAGACAAACAGAAGAAAGAAAAGCAGAGAGAGAGAGAGAGAGAGAGAGAGAGAGAGAGAGAGAGAGAGAGAGAGAGAGAGAGAGAGAGAGAGAGAGAGAAGTAGACATCCAAACATAGGCTCACCCATACAAACATAGATAAAGATAGCTAGACAGGCAGAGAGGGAAGAAAATACAGGTAGGCCAGGTGAGACAGAAGGTTGATGTAGAGGAACAGACAGGTGAGCAGAATAACAAAGTCCCTGAAGAGAAAGATAAGCAAAACAGACACACAGACGAACGGACAGACTCTTGCACACACTCAGCTTATTAAATGAGGCAAGTTTAATGAGGCGAGGAAGAGGAGGAGGAGGAAGAAGAAGAGGAGGATGAGAAGGATGAAGCTGAAAGTCAAAAAGAAAATAAGGAAAAAAAAAAATGTGATATTGAGTAACGAAAATTGATGTATACGAGTAGGAAAAAGATGAATGTAAATCAAAAAAAAAGTAGGAAAAAAGGGAAAGAACAGATTATTAATTTGTAGGAGGAAAATCTAATATGTTGAGCAGTATGTTATTTTTTTTTATCTGTCATTTGATTAAACATTTTTGAGGTTACGAAGAATTATTAGGAAAGTTTTTTTTGACTCCCTTACTGTCTTATGTCGCATTTTTTTTTTTTTTTTACTTATTTTGAGCTCTTCTGTGTATCTTTTTTTTTATTACTTACCGGATGCTCTTTTAATTTAGTTTTATAAAAGTTCTCTCTCTCTCTCTCTCTCTCTCTCTCTCTCTCTCTCTCTCTCTCTCTCTCTCTCTCTCTCTCTCTCTCTCTCTCGTCCTTTTGTTTTCTTACGTGCCTTTCTTTTCCTTCCTTCTTTTCTTCCACTGTTCATCGAGCTCTCTCTTAATCACATACACACACACACACACACACACACACACACACACACACACACACACACACACACACACACACACACACACACACACACACACACGGTCATTGTTCGGTTGGAGTCCCGTTACATAGGCACGTGCTCTGACCACTACAGGAGGAGGAAGAGGAGGAGGAGGAGGAGGAGGAGGAGGAGGAAGGGGTGAGAGTGGAGTAGTTAAAGAGAGTCAGTGGGAAGTGCATGAAAGGGAGAGAGGAGGAGAGGAAAGGAGAGAGAGAGAGAGAGGAGGAGAGGGGAAGAGATAGAGAGATGGAGATTATAGTGAAAGGGTTCTTGTCATGGTGAGAAAGAGGCGTTGATGGTGAAGGAAGTGGGGAGATAAAGAGAATATAGAGAGGAGGAGGAGAAGAAGAAAAATAAGAAGAACAGGAGAAGAAGGAGAAGAAGAAGAAGAAGAAGAAGAAGAAGAAGAAGAAGAAGAAGAAGAAGAAGAAGAAGAAGAAGAAAGAAAGAAAGAAAAAGAAAAGCAGAACAACAACAACAACAACAACAACAACAACAACAACAACAACAACAACAACAACAACAACAACCAGAGCAAAAGCAAGAAATGAAAGAAAACTTACATAACTTCTAAACTAAGAAAGAAATATACAAAAAAATAGCAACAGAGAGAGAGAGAGAGAGAGAGAGAGAGAGAGAGAGAGAGAGAGAGAGAGAGAGAGAGAGAGACCCTACCAAACAAAAATAAAACGAAAAAAACACACCAAAAGAAAGAAAAAAAAAGCTACCAATTTAATAAACACATAAAACAGAAAACGAAAGAAAAAAAACAAGAAAAAGAAAACGGAACACGGAAGAAGCAAAAAGTACTTAGGCAAACCTGCGCAAAAACAAAAGCCCCCCCCCAAAAAAAACAGCATCTTTAACCTCAGCACTTTAAACTTACACCCCCACACGTCCTTTCCGCCTGCCATCACTCACATCACGGAGGAGGGCGACTGCAGCACGGTACAGAGAATTGGTAATAACAGAGGCCAGGCAGGGTGATGAAGAAGGCACAGGGAGGGACAAGAAACACACGCAGAAGGAGGAGGAGCCACCTGACGGGGATGTGGTTGATGTTCGTAGTTACTGTGGATGTGTTATGGGTTTTCTCTCTCTTTCATTTACATACGAGGATGGGGATGGGGGAGTGAGGGTGAAGGGGCGGGGAGTGGGTGAGTGAATGCAGAGGTGGTGTGTAGGAGGATGATGGATGAAGGATTGCTAGGGAAGTGGCTGTACGAGGAGGAGGAGGAAGAGGAGGAGGAGGAGGAGTTTGTGGGTACGATTTCGGTTTGTTTGTAGGGTACGTACACTTGTGATTCTCTCTCTCTCTCTCTCTCTCTCTCTCTCTCTCTCTCTCTCTCTCTCTCTCTCTCTCTCTCTCTCTCTCTCTCTCTCCTCCCACTTCCTCCTCCTTAATCAATCTTTTCTTACCCAACTCTTCCGACACCTTATCCCCTCCTCCTCCTCCTCCTCCTCCTCCTCCTCCTCCTCCTCCTCCTCCTCCTCCTCCTGTACCTTCCCCACCTCCTCCCTATCCCCCAACACGTCAATACACCCTCGATACACTCCCACCCTCTCTTCCTCTCTCTCCCTCTCCCTCTCCCTCAGGCTCCGTTCAAATCATCAATCAACGTATAATATATGCAAGACTTCCGTGAAATATCGCCTGTTTTCATACACTTCGCGGGGGAAAGAAAGTGATACAGATAAAATTGATAGGCTCAGATAATGTTGTTACGAGGAGAATGCTGGAGAATACTTGTTCGTCAATTATTCATGATTTTCAAAAGATTTATTATTTGTATTCTCTTCTCTCTCCTTGAGTTCGAGACACGTTCGAGAGTAGAGGAAGGCAAAAGGAGAAAAGAAAGGGAGAAAGAGAAGAAGACTGGAAAGGAAAGAAGAAAGGAGAGGGAGAGAAGTGAAAGGAAAAAGGAGAACGAGAAAGAGAAGAGTGAAAGTAAAAGAAGAAAGGAGGAGAAAAAAGAGCGGAAGGTAAAGAAGAGAGAGAAGAGGAAAGAAGGGAAGAGGGAGTAAGACAAGAAAGGAGAACAAAGAGGAGAAGAGCTGAAGAAAATAAGAGAGGAGGAAAAACAGGATAGAAGAGGAAGTAAAAAGAAGAAAGAAAAGGAGAAACAGAGGGAGAAGGATATACGTTTCTCTCTCTCTCTCTCTCTCTCTCTCTCTCTCTCTCTCTCTCTCTCTCTCTCTCTCTCTCTCTCTCTCTCTCTCATCTTTTTACACGGGCTCACTAAACGATGTCCTTTGCTATCGTGTTTACATCTAAGTTTGTAGGGATAAACACTCTTGCCCTTGACTGACTGACTGGCTGGCTGGCTTATGGGGAGGGAGGAAGTATCTGAAAGAGGCGGTGACGTTTGGTTGTGTTTTGTCATCGTGCTTAATAATGAAAAATGCTATTTGTTCATATCCATCTATTTGTTCGCTCCTTTTTTGGATTCCCGGATGGTTTTTCTTTCCTTTAATGTGTTTGTAAAGAGATATTTGTGATTTTTAATTATTCATCTGTTTCATTTTGTCCTTGAGATCGCTTGAGAGAGAGAGAGAGAGAGAGAGAGAGAGAGAGAGAGAGAGAGAGAGAGAGAGAGAGAGAGAGAGAGAGAGAGAGAGAGAGCGAAACCAAGCACAAACACCTAGAAAAATGAACAAAAATAATCGCATCTTCATACACTCCGAAGTAACAAACAAACAAACAAACAAAATGCTACCATACCAAACGAACAACAACACCAGCAACAACAGCAACAACAACAACAACAACAACAACAACAACAACAACAACAACAACAACAATATCTAGCTTTGGGTGGTCTTGTTTACTCTTGTTTACACTGGAGAGTTTCCTTACACCTTAACTGTTGGAGTGGCTTGTTTACTCTCGCTCATCGTCGCCTGGCGGTATGCGTGGTGACGTGACTCAGTTAAAAAGATCCGTTGGCCGCGCTGTGCCTAAGTGGCTTATAAGGTTAAGTGGAGCCCTTACTGGTTCTCTCTTCGTGCTTTGGTGTTGTGTTGTCTTGTTTTCTGTGTGCATTGTGTTTGTTATTAGTCTTGTTGTTTGTGATCTTAGTGTTGGTGTGTTTAGGTTAGTTTCTCTCTCTCTCTCTCTCTCTCTCTCTCTCTCTCTCTCTCTCTCTCTCTCTCTCTCTCTCTCTCTCTCTCTCTCTCTCCATCTCGTGTTTTATTTTTGTGTGTGTAAACTTTATAATCGTTTTTCTTTTTTTTGTTTGTTTGCCGTAGTTTTTTTTTTTGTGTATTTATCTTTTTTTTGTGTGTGTTTAAATGTTAAGTTGTTGTTCTTTACTCATAACGATTTACTAAACACTTGAGACTTATTTATTAAGTTTACTCTAGGTATCCTACGCACACAAACACACACACACACACACACACACACACACACACACACACTATATCTGTAAATCGCATTCATGTATTCAATAATCAACGTTATTCACTTGAACCAAAAACCTCATTTCCCCATTGACGCAAGCTGCTCCAATCACTCTTCACTTCAGCCTTTCCCTGAATCCTCAATAAAGACTCGAGACTGTTACTATAATTCTTGGAGCTCCTAGAGTATATTATCATAAGCATCTGAAAAGTATTAAAAATGTCTGCAAGTCGTTATAAACATTCATTGTCATTGTCCTTGAAACCTTTCTGTAAACATTTATAAAGAATTTAGAGTGTTTTTATAATGCCTTGAGATACTTATCAGCTTCATAAGAACTTCAAACTATTCACACTATCGAGAAAATAAAAGCATCTAAACATCATTCATTGTCTTGGAAACCCTTCCGTCAACACTTACGAAGAATAATCACTGTTGTTATAAAGTGCAGGGGCTTGAGAGTTTCAGAATCATTAAAGCACTATTCAAAATGCCTATGAAGCGCTTCAGACCACTCTTCATTATCTTAACCACAGGAGTAAACTCGTCACAGCCAAAATAGGAACAAGTAAATAAAAAGAAAGGAAAACCTATCTTGACACACTTCAAGGGACATGCAAGCCCTTGAGTCCCATGGGAGGCCACGCAGAAGGCCCCCTGGGAGGCCGCCCGCGCCTTTCTGGGAGTGACAGGGAGCGTCCTCTTGTGTGACCCGCGGCTCCTCGTGTCTCGGGTCTCGGTAAAGGTTAGGCCGGTACTCTCACGTCTTATCAGCAGCTAATTACTGAGGCAAGAGGTGCGTGCAGGGAGGTGCATGAGCGAGTCTCGTGGGGAGGCGGAGAGGTGGAGCGGTGGGTTGAGGAGGCACCCAAGTCCACCTGCATAATTTAGAGGCGTGGAGTGCAGGAATCTGGAGGAGGACAAGGAGGTGGAGGACGAGGAGTGGAGGTGAAGGGGGGAGGGTTAGGTGGGGGTTATGATTGCGTGAAATGTGAAGAATCGGCACTTACATGATTTGAAGTGTGTTTGTGTTGTATCGGTCTGTCTGTGTGTGTGAGCGTGTGTGTATGTGTATCTTTCTTCTCGTCTCTCTCTCTCTCTCTCTCTCTCTCTCTCTCTCTCTCTCTCTCTCTCTCTCTCTCACACATCTTTTAAGCAACAAGCAGGCCATGATTTAAGCGCCCGCGACAAAAAGTTAACAATATTTTCTCTGTTACAACCTTGAAAGCAGTCTTGACAAATCCTTGCCCGCTCCTCCACTTGTGCTCGTCCCAAGAAGGCGGCGGCATCAATAGAAATATTACATGAAGAAGTGTCTCTCCTCCCCCTCACTCTCTCCTTCTTTCTCTCTCTTCCTCCTCTTCTGCTCTATAATGTATACCTCCCTATCCTCCCTCTCCTGCACCTCCACACTGCACTACAACACTCTTCCCTCCTCGTCTTCTATCATATTCAACATCTCTTCTCCCATTTTCCATGCCTTTCTTCCTCCTCCTCCTCCTCCTCCTCCTCCTCCTCCTCCTCCTCCTCCTCCTCCTCCTCCTCCTCCTCCTCCTCCTCTATATGTGTTTACTATCCTCTGGGTTTAGATTAAACTACTTACTTTACCTCCATCTTGTAAGCCAAAACCTAGCACTGCGCTTTCTTTGTGTTCACTTGTGCTCTTTCTCTTCTCCACCACGTCCTCCACTCCACAACACCCTCTCCTATTAACGTCCACCCCAGCACATAATCCACGCCTTCAGCACCCCTTTTTACACCCCTCCTTAACTCCCTCCTCACGACACGCATCACGCCAGTCTGTCCTTCACACGAGGAGATTAACACAGCCTCCTCATCTCCCCACGTCACTGTTCCCCACCTCCCTGTCCCTCCCCTCTGCTCTTCCCCACGTCCTCCCATACTCATCACCTCTCCCCTTGTCACTCCTTATCATTGTATAGTGTGGCTTTAATTTCGCAGCGTCTTGTAACCTTTGTCATGCTTCCTCTCATCAAAAATATGATTCGTATGCAAAACCCCCACGACTTTTCATTCCTGGCATAGCGTTCCGAGCATAGTTTGACTCCACGCCTCTCTCCAGATTCAACATTACCTGCTGATAAGGTAGGTTATGTCCCCATCACCTCTGCTCACGAAAAATTCCACTTCCTGTCTCGTTGCAACTTTTTTTTCGTGTTTTTTTCTTGTTTCTTTTTCATGTTTCTCTTCCTCTTCTGTTTTCGAGTGAAGTTCATTGTTGTTGTTATTGGTGGTGTTGTTAGTGTTACTACTTCTACTTATGCTGCTACTACTACTACTACTACTACTACTACTACATCTTTTACCATCACTTACGCTACTATTTCTCTTCTTCCTCCTGTCCACTACTACTACTACTACTACTACTACTACTACTACTTTCACATCATTACCACTGTTTTTACCACCACCAGCACCACCTTGAGCACCACTATTTACTCTTCCTCCTCCACCTCCTCCCCCTCCTCCTGGCAGCACCACATCATTACACTGACACTCCCCCTGCCTCACACACACTCACCACACGAGCCTCATCACTCACCCCCTCATTAGCCGACGCGCCACCACCACACCCCATGAGCTCGCTTCACCTTCACTACAATATAACTCTCCCTCCCTCACTCGTTCCCTCACGGCCACTCCATCAGTCACCCTCCGCTGGACAACACTTGACCGCTATGTTAGGCTATCACTGGCTATCACTACCACCACCACCACCACCCTACCCACCCACCCACCTTTATGTCTACGCCGCCCACCGCCCACTCTCCCTCTCCCTCTCCGCCGCCGTCAGTGTTCCTGCTGTTTATATATTCGGTAACATGTTTTTTACTACCAAAAGCATCGCCACTACCACGTCGCGGCGGGTCCTAAGTGCCCTGCCGGTGTATCTCTGCTAATACGCCTGAGTCTTTTGCTTCCTAGTCATGTTCCTGTACCGTCACAACACCGCATCACCACACATCGCAGCGTCTTCTACTGTTTCTTTAATTTAACTTCATTTTTGCTCAGTTTTCGCAACCCAAGTACATTTTCTTCTGCATTAGATTTTTTTTTTTTTTTCACTCCACGTAACTCCATTTTCTTCTGTGTTGCATTTTTTTAGTTAGCCTCACCGCCTCAGTAAGACGAGACCGCCACATCATCACCACACATGCAGTATCTATAATCCCACTCCATCTCCGCTGATATTCCACCAAACAACTCCACCTCCACCACAACTAACTGATACACACACACACACACTTACCTTCCCAGCCTCAACACAAACACAATATCTTTAATTTCACTCCATTTCTCTTGATTCTCCACCAAACAACTCCTTCCTGCCTACCTTCTCCTTCCTCCTTGCCCTTTACATGTATGCCACCGTCTCACGTCTCCACCCACACCTACACACACACACACTCACACACGCACACACTCACACACCTTCCCAGCATCACCACACTATTTTCACCACACCACCACACCAACCGGGCCTCCTCCACAGTTTTCCAGTCACTCTAATTATCTCTGACACACGAACACTTCTTGTTGGCTGTGCTGATCGATGCCACCTGATATTTAATTAAGCATTTAGAATTGTCCTTAATTAGCTGAGTGTTTTGCGCCTCTGATGGGGGAGGCGATGGCGGCGAGGAGTGTGAAGGAGGTGCTGGTTGATGGGGAGGTGGGGGGAAAGGAGGGAGAATGATTGTAGTGGTGTCACACGTACTAGAAACTGTTGATTAGAGTCTAGATGAAGTAGTAGAAAGGGACCGTCACCAGGAGCAGTCCCACACTGTAACAAAAGACCCAAATGGAACCACTACGAGGGGAAGACCGCCACCAGGACCTGAGAACGAGACCACTGCATTAGAGATCGTAAATTAGACCACTAGATTCAGTTTCATGTTACCTTAGGACACTGACACGGCCATAGCCATCCAGGCCACTAAAGGTTTGTCATAGAGCCACAAAGACTCACCAGGGAAGACCAGGGGAGCCATCAAAGCACCGAAAACCACTGTGGAATTAAGTTTTAAGGCAGTCACAGGAAAACCGGACCGACACAGCCATACAGACCAGTGAAGAACCATTATACACCACAAGGAGCCATAATGAGGCGAGGAAGACCAAGGAACCACCAAAGCATCAAAA
This sequence comes from Scylla paramamosain, assembly GCF_035594125.1. Lineage (NCBI taxonomy): Eukaryota > Metazoa > Arthropoda > Malacostraca > Decapoda > Portunidae > Scylla > Scylla paramamosain. The sequence continues at coordinate 18,407,248 of NC_087169.1, forward strand.
AGACCATGAACCATTGTATAGTTATGTTTTCAATACAATCACAAGAAAACCAGACCAACACAAGAGTATCATTATGCTGTCACAAGGGACCATAATGAAGCGGGAAGACCAGACCACTAAAGCATCAAAGACCATTGACCACTGTAGGGTAAATAAGACAATCACAGGAGAATTGGGCCAACACAACCATGAAAAGGGGCCATTATGAATCAACAAGGGGTTATAATGAGGGGAGGGGGGGGGTACCACTTCTTACCAGACGAACCCTCGCAGTACTAAAATTAACCACAGCACGGCCCGAGGCACCGCAGCACGCCGCCGCAGGCACGAGGAAGCCACCGCATGTCAGAAGAAGGTGGAAAGTGTACCAAATGGACCTTTCCGGAGTCTTTTCCGGTGCTTTCGTGGTCGCCCGCTGCAGGTCCTCGAATGGCGGGCTGAAAAATCTTGTATTCCCTCAAAGACAACCAATCACCGGCGAGGACGTGTGGGCCTCCCTCCGAGGACAGCCAATAAGAGAGTCCCGACGTGTTTTGCCTATTCCCGAGACAACCAATCAACGTCTTACTTAAGATTTCCTGCCGTGCTCCACTCGCTTGTCTCTGAAAGTGGTATTCCGTTCAGGCTGAGGCGCCACCACCCTTTATGCCGCCACTTCCTTTCTCTTTTTTTTCTTCGTTCCATCTTCCCTCCACCCCTCCTTCCTCCTTTTGCCTTCCCTCTTACCTTTCCTCCCTCCCTCCTTCCTCCTCTTGCCTTCCGTCTCCTCCTTTTCTACTTATTTTTCCTTTCTTACTTCCCCTTTCTATCTTTCCTGTATTTCATTCCTTCATTTCAGCTTCTCTTTCTTCCTATTTTTTTTGCTTTCTTTCTTCTGTTATGTACTATTTACCTTCCTTTCCTGCTTACTGTCGTCATTTTCCTCTTCATTTATACTCTCTTCACCATTTTCTGCTCACTGCCTTCATTCCCTCTCAACATTTCATTCTCACCCATTTTTCTCACATCTTATTTCCTCACCTTCCATCATTGTACCTTCTCTTTCTTTCTCTCCTCTCTTTAAGTATATTCAACCTTCCCTTCCTGCTTATTGCCTTCATTCCCTTACACATTTACACGCTTCCTTCCCTCATTCCCTCATTCCCTCCACCTCCTACCTTTTTTATTCCACACCTATCACTCCATAACCTTCCCTCCTTCCTTCGCCGCGGCCACACAAACACAAGCTCACCAGGCGGCACCACTAACTCTTCCTACTGCTTGCTGATAAGACTTACCATTAATCACCGAGCGGCCACGTCGATCATGACTTTATTAATTATCACGAATCTGTACGCCACCGACAGAAGGAAGAGGAGAAGCAGGAGGAGATACCAAGAAGGGAATGAAGAGGCACCGCACTGTGAAGAAAATCACTATTAATTAACATGCATCAGCGTGGGACAGGATGAGTTAGAGAAGAAAAGGAAGACTAAGAGGAGAAGCAGGAGAAGAAGGAGAAAAAAAAAGAGAGGGTACGAGGAGGAGGAGTGAAGTATTGAGTCACGAAAATCAAACCTCTGCGGAAGAAGGAGAAATAGGAGAAAGAGAAATAATAAAGAAGATAAAGAAGGAAGCAACTGAAATAATGGAGAAAGGAAAAGATAAGAAAGAACAAGAGCAAAAATAAAAAAAAAGAAGAGGAAGAAGGAGAAAAACAACGAAGAGAAATTCATATTTAATTTCCTCTCCTAGTTACTCCTCCTTACCTCCACCTCTTTTCTCTCTCTACAAGTCCCTCCATCCCCGCGCCATTCCTAGGAAGAGAACAACAACAGAAAGAACAGAGAGGACGAGAGGAAGAAAAGATGGACCACGGACCAAGAAGCTAAGAGCCTGAAAACACCTGAAGACGACACCTGAAGATTCTGACTGACGGAGGCGCTGCTGGAGAAGGTAAATATAGCGATAGATTGATCACATTTGTCCCGTCAATACAGAGAGAGAGAGAGAGAGAGAGAGAGAGAGAGAGAGAGAGAGAGAGAGAGAGAGAGAGAGAGAGAGAGAGCTATACTATTACTATGATTTAAGCACTAATGGAATACATATGCCCAGTGAGAGAGAAATTTTACGAATCGTTGAACACAGCAAATGAAATAGGAAACCTCACTTACAGGATGAGAGAGAGAGAGAGAGAGAGAGAGAGAGAGAGAGAGAGAGAGAGAGAGAGAGAGAGAGAGAGAGAGAGGAGAGAGAGAGAGAGAGAGAGGGGGGGCTTTGTATATCTCTTTTTCATACAGGAAATGGAAAAAAAAAGTTTTTTATAGCGAGAGAGAGAGAGGAGAGAGAGAGAGAGAGAGAGAGAGAGAGAGAGAGAGAGAGAGAGAGCCGCCTCACTTACTGGCTTCTCAAGTGTGTATTTCCTTTCACTCTTAAAGCGTAATTTGCTTTAATGAGAACCGAGACGTAATTATTAATAGCAGCAGTTAGACCGTGGATGGAGGCGGTGGTGGTGGCGGTGGCGGTGGTGGTGGTGGTGGTGGTGGTGGTGGTGGTGGTGGTGGTGGCTGCGGTATTAGTAATTATAAGAGAAATCAATTAACATTATGGAACTTATATAAGAGAATTTGTAGCATTAGACAAATTAGGCCATTTCCTCGTCAAACTTTGTGGTATTAGAGTAAGTTTGATCTTCGTGCGTTTAGTATTCGTTATATTTAATACTTTATTATGTAGCAATATTAGCTAAGTTACTTCTTAGAACCGCATTCTGAAACACATCTGCACCGCGCGATCCACAACTTTCAAAAGACTCCACTTGAAGCTTGAAGGTTACACGGGTTTTTAAGGGTGCTTTTATGGTTCCAGTGACAGATTAACGAGATTTCTACATTCTTAACAGGAGACGCACTCTGGAGAACCTGGTTAATCATCTCTGTGGCCTTTAAATAGTCGTGGTGAAAGAGCAAACCGTTTCAGAATACCGTGCTTTGTTGCAGTGAAAGTCTCCAGCTACTATGGTCGCCTACTGCATATTTGTTGGGTACTGTTATAACTGTTTGCATATAAAGCGTAACTCTGTGTAATTATGCAGTCAGTAGGGCCATTGCATTAGTTGAAATGAACGTGTGGTTATGTATAGATATGTTAATTAGAAAATATTGCTGTGGAGGTAAAGGTATATGTGTAAATGAGTAGATAGACAGGTATGTGTACAGGTAAATACATATGTAGGTAGATAGAGGGATGGATATATATATACATACGTACATACATACATACATACGTACATACATACATTCATACTCGTATGCAGAAAAACTGATCGAATGATTGATTAATAAGTCAATAGATAAATAGATAAATAGATAGATAGGAAGATAGATAGATAGATAGATAGATAAAAATATAGATAGACAACCAGATAGACGCAGCATAATAGACAAACAAACAGATAGACAGATAGACAAACTCATAGCGCTCACCCTCTTAGCTAACAAAGCGGCGTGGTGAGTGATAACATGACGGACAGCTGTTGTGTCAGACTAAGCAAGAAAATTACGTTTGGGCTTTCCCTTTCCCAATGTATTTAATGAATCTCCGACGTGACAGTAATGGGATGTTTTTAAGCTGTCACTGCATGTATCCTGCGCCCTCAGAGACACTGCTTCCTGTATCGTGTTTACTAGAGGCACGTCTGTCTCCTATAACGCAGGATGTTACTTTTTTTTTTTTTTAATGTATCATGAATTACTAGCACTGGAAGTCATTGAGATAAGAGATAATAGTTTCGATTTTGCGGGTTGTGTCTTTAAAATATATTAGTTGTGTGTGTGTGTGTGTGTGTGTGTGTGTGTGTGTGTGTGTGTGTGTGTGTGTGTGTGTGTGTGTGTTAGAAATTACTCTTGTAGATCGGATATTTTTTTTGCAATCTCTTTATTTTCCTTTGGTTTTAAGTCCTTATGTCTAAAAGATATAACTAACTAAGTGAATAACTAGCTAACTGACTGGCTAATTAACTAACTAACTACACTAACTGGTTGAATGAATGTTAATATGGAGTACGTGATAGCATAAATACTTGTTCTTGGATTGAAATTCAGAGCAACAATACCTGTCCTTGAATCAAACCTAGCCAAAAAAATATATAATTGTGCATCTTACCTTACACTACGTTGCCTCTTCTCCTCTTCCTGTCTTTCGTCCCTCATTCGTATCTTCTCATCAACTTTTCCTTCTCCTGTTTCTCTTACTCATCATCTTGTTTTCCTTCCATTATCGTTTTTTCTCTTCATTACCCTCAACTTATCCTCTTCCATTTACTGTTCACAAGTCACTATTCATCATGTTTTCTCTCCCTTCTTCATCTTCAACTTTTCTATTTACCCTTCTCTGCCTAAATTTCCTTTCTTCTTCCCCTTCCCCTTCATATCCTTCATTCATCTGCACCTCCTCCCTTCTCACACTTCCCATTCCTTCCCCTTCCTCTCCCTCTTCCTCTTCCTCTCCCATCTCTCACCTTAAACGGACACCTGGAGCCCGTCACCATCTGGCCAGGTGGTGAGGTGTTCGTGTCAATTAACAGGTGGTGCCTCTACCTGTGTTTACCTTTGTAGGTGTTGCTGTTTACACATATCACAGGTACGGATTGCTTGCCTTGATTAGATGATTAGCGGATATGTTTAGGAGAGAGAGAGAGAGAGAGAGAGAGAGAGAGAGAGAGAGAGAGAGAGAGAGAGAGAGAGAGAGAGAGAGAGAGAGAGAGAGAGACAGATTTTATATAGTTTTTAATACACAAGATCTAAATTGTAATAATGTGATTTAGTCTCCGTATCTGTTTGTGTGTGTGTGTGTGTGTGTGTGTGTGTGTGTGTGTGTGTGTGTGTGTGTGTGTGTGTTCCTCCATGTATCCCATTTCTCCCCGTTTTCATGTGTTTCGGTAATGTGTTTGTTGCGCGTTACACATCCCAAGCATCCGAACTATTCCTCAGGGGAGAGAAAATGTTGAGGGGGGAGGAAAGTTAGTCTGGTGGGAAGGAATTTAACCCAGTGGAAAGAAAACCCGTCTGAGATTAAGGAAAAGATGTACAGGAATAAACCAAGACAGGTAGGAGGAAAAATATGCGGAAGTCAGTTTAAGCTAAAGAAAAAAATAGCCCAATGTAGCAAGAAATTCTCCCAAAAAAAGTAAGAAAAATCGCCCAATGAGAAAAAATCGCCCAAATAAGAAAAAGTAAAAAAAAAACCAATTAAAAAAAAAAAGCAAGTGTAAAAGCGATAAAGTTAAGGAAAGTACGTAAATTAGCAGTCATTCCCGGGAAGGGCGTGGCGGCGGGCGTGTACCGTGGGCGTGGGCGTGAGTGTTGCGTGATGCGTGGGCGAAAGTGGTGGAAGAGGGGATGAAAGTGAGTGTGGGTAGTGAGGGAGAGAGGGGGAGGGAGGGAGAGGGTGTGAGGTATGCGAGTATATAGAGCAGGTGTGGAGGAGGAGGAGGAGGAGGAGGAGGAGGAGGAGGAGGAGGACGCTATTTTCAACACTTTTAATAATGTAAACTAAGGTGTTAGCTAATGAAGGAGGTGTTCGTTACCTGTGCTGGTTAGGCTTAGGAGTGTTAAGATAGTAATGTTAGTAGTAGTAGTAGTAGTAGTAGTAGTAGTAGTGGTAGTAGTAGTAGTAGTAGAAAAAAATTAACCATTACATAACACTAGTATTTTTTAGAAGAATTTAGCATAGTAGTAGTAGTAGTAGTAGTAGTAGTAACAGCACTTAGTAACAACAACAACAACAACAACAACAACAACAACAGGACCAGTAGTAAAAGTGACAATCAACATCATCTAGTAAAACAAAAAAAAAACAAAAAAATAAAACAAAGAAAAAAAAAAAAGAAGTCCCCAGAAGCGTTATTTTTCGAGGGGCAGGTGGGAGGGGTGGCGGTAGTCTCATTAGGCGCAGGTAACCCAGGGGCTCACCTGAGGAATAGCACCCTAATTGAACCCTTGCCTCATGCGTTATGGATGAGTCCAGGTGTTGACCGCAGGCTGCTCCTCCCCTCCTGTCCCCTTCGTCAGTCCATCCATCTGTTCCTGTCTTATTGTTGTATTTTTTTTTTCTTTCTTCTTCTTTTTAGTGATCTTTTTTTTTTTTGTCCATCTTTTTTTGCCTGTTTTTTTTTCTTTGTTTTCTGTTTTTCTCTTCTTTACTTTTAGCTTCACATCTGTTTCTGATTATATTGTCTTTTTCTTTTGTTTCTGTTGTTTTCTGTCTTTTTCTGTTTTCTGTTTTCTCTTTTTTTCTGTTTATTTTTTTTGTCTTCTCTGTTCTCTGTTTCTGTCTGTTTCTTGTCTGTTTTCTGTTTTCTATGTTTTTCTCTTCTTTATTTTTGCCAATCCATTTTTTTTTTTCTATTTTGTGTCGTTTGTCGTTTGTTCTGTCAGTTTTTTTCTTTTTCCTCTTTTGTTTCTCTGTCTTTTTGTTTTCATCTTTTTATTTTTTTTCGTATGTCCTCTGATCCACATTCCTGTCTAGTCCTCCGCACTCTTGTATGTCTTCAGTCTAATTCTGTCTGTGGTTTATCTTTCCGTCACTCCGCAAGTTAATTTCTACATGTTTATTTTTTATCCTTTTCTGTCGTCCTGTCTCGTCTTATTTTCCGCTCTCTCTCTCTCTCTCTCTCCTCTCTCTCTCTCTCTCTCTCTCTCTCTCTCTCTCTCCTCTCTCTCTCTCTCTGAAAAAAATTGACTCGTTCATGCCTTGTGTAATATTTATACACTAAAGCATTATTTATAATTTCCTGGCAAACCTTAACTCGCCAAAGCTTAGCGTCGCTCGCTCTTCCGGGAAATACAAACAGAAAAAAAGTGTAAAGATTATAAACAAGAAAAAATAAAAATAGGAAAGTCTGAGCAAAGTGAAAAAAAAGAAAAACAAAAAAAGAAAACGGAGCGTGAGTGGTGAGAGAAATGTGATATCAAAACATTCATTAGTGAGAGAGAGAGAGAGAGAGAGAGAGAGAGAGAGAGAGAGAGAGAGAGAGAGAGAGAGAGAGAGAGAGAGAAAGAGGATACTAGGATCTAACATAATTTACCGCCTATGCTTAACTCTTGGTGACCCACAAAGATAAAACAGACAAACAAACAAACAGAAAACAATAAATGATTCTCTCAGTTATAGCTTTCTTCCGGTGTCCTCACATCCTTTGTTTGTTTGTTTGTTTGTTTGTTTAATTGTTTTGTTTATCTCTGTGAACGTATGATCATTTTATTTGTTTGTTTGCTTGTTTATTTGTTTTAATTGATTATACACATGTTCGAGTAAATTGAGAGAGAGAGAGAGAGAGAGAGAGAGAGAGAGAGAGAGAGAGAGAGAGAGAGAGAGAGAGAGAGAGAGAGAGAGAGAGTAAACTTGCATGACTTCTCTTTATATTGTGTATCTTTGTGTGGATTTCCGCTCTCTCTCTCTCTCTCTCTCTCTCTCTCTCTCTCTCTCTCTCTCTCTCTCTCTCTCTCTCTCTCTCTCTCTCGTATCTACGCATCGCTAGGATCACGTGACACTTTGGCTCAGCAGGCACTTTCTCTCTCTCTCTCTCTCTCTCTCTCTCTCTCTCTCTCTCTCTCTCTCTCTCTCTCTCTCTCTCTCTCTCTCTCTCTCTCTCTCTCTCTTGTTTTTGTTCCCACACGGCAGAGGGAGAAAGGGAGGGAGGAAAAGAAGGAAAAAGGGAAGGAGGAAACACAAAACGGACAAGCGTGAAAGGAAAGCGAAAAGATAAAAGTGAATGAAGAAGGTTGTGAGTGTGTTTGTGTGTGTGTGTGTGTTTAGTCACGTAGAGGCAAAGACTAGTGGTGTGTGTGCGTGCGTATGTGCGTGTGTATGTGCGTGCGCGTCAGTTCCTAAGTGTTTGTGAGTGTGTACGGTCACTTCAAGAGAGAGACAGAGAGAGAGAGAGAGAGAGAGAGAGAGAGAGAGAGAGAGAGAGAGAGAGTGAGAGAGAGAAATAACAACAACAACAACAACAACAACCCATGCTAACCCTATGCAAGACTTTCCCGGAACGCCCATTCAGAATCACCGGCTAGTTATTTCCCTCCCTTTTTCTACCACTTCTTCCCTTTCCTCTCGTTCCACCTCTTAATCCGGAGGGGGCATTTCCAGTCTTTTTCTGCTCTGCGTCACCCGTGGGAGGCACTTCCTAAGGGTGGAGGGGCGGTAGGGGAGAGGAAATGCCCCTACTGAGTACTATTCTATCCTCGCGGCCCTGCCAAAGTACTCACTTGTAGGAGGAGGAGGAGGAGGAGGAGGAGGAGGAGGAAGAGGAAGAGGAGGAGTACTACATAGTGATGGGATCAGAAACAGGAGAGGAAATGCTAAGAGTAAAATCAATTCTGTGTTTTTGAGTTAAGATGGCGAGAGAGGAGACAAAGGAATGTAAAGGAATACAAAGAGAACCCAAGCAGCAGCAGATCTTTTGGTCCCTACGAGGTTGTTTGCTGGTGAACGAAATGGGAGTTTATGTAGGGTATGTTGCCGCGACGAGAAGAGAGAGAGAGAGAGAGAGTAAAGGAAGACAGTAGAGGAAGAGGATTTAAGAATAAACGTGTTAACAAAAATTAAGTCTCTCTCTCTCTCTCTCTCTCTCTCTCTCTCTCTCTCTCTCTCTCTCTCTCTCTCTCTCTCTCTCTCTCTCTCTCTCTCTCTCTCTCTCTCTCTTTCCGTTCCTTTGCATGTCCTATAAGAAAGTAACAAAGAAACAAGAACGAAGAGAAAACAGAATCAGTGAGGGAGAATGAGAAAGAAGAAGAGGAGATAAGAGAAGAGATTTATCTGGGAAAGAGAAGCAGATGGAGTTATCAGATCAGTACACAGACAGTCAAGAACAGGCCGCTGCATATCATAATTAAGCCACAACGAGGCGTATCTTATCTTAATGAACAAACTACTACTCTCTTCATGAGTCTGCCGCGGCGCCCTGGGACACATACACCCCTCGTGACCCTCGTAATGGGACAAGGCCACTCCTCCCATGCTGTCCCGCCATACCCTCATTACCATCTTCCTCGCAAACTTTCCCCTCTAGTCCCTCCCAAAGTCTGACTCTTTCCTACTAAACTTATTCTTTCTCATCTTTCAATAAGGTGATTCATTTCTGTCACGCCATACCTTCCATGCTGCCCCGCCATACCATCGTTATCATCTTCCTCACAAACTTTATATCTAGTCCTCGAATTCTCATCCCCAAGTCCCGGTTGAAGCCCTCTTTGTCATAATTACCAGTGCACTCTTCTCTATCTCTCCTTATCTTCTATTCACATTTCCCATCCTCATTTCTCCTTCGCAGACTCATCCACCTTTCGACCTCCACATTTTCTCATCCACAACTCTACTGAATCCCTCTTTCTTATCCTTTCACGATCCTATTTCCCTATCTCTCCATATTCCAATGTTTACCCCCAACTTTGCATTCATTGTTTACTAATGTCTCCATATTAACAGCCCAGTCCCCAACTCACTCCCCTACATCCAGACCTTTATAGACACCTCTTCCCCCTCTCTTAAAGGATACATCTGTCTTGCTCCTACTTACCTCTTTTCTCATCTCCTAACCCCTCCTTAGGCTAGACCCATCTTCCCTCCCCTCCCTACTCATTCCTCTCCTTTACCTTCCAAACACCTCCCAAATCACCTCTTCGTCCACTCCTCACTCCATCTTCCCTCACAAACCTGGACACCTTTACCCTCTCTCATCTCTCCTCTTTTCGCCCCAATGCTCTCTTCTTAAACCCTTCCAGTCTCTCTTCTTTCGTCCACTCCTCTCTCCTACATAACACTTGCCTTTCCCAGACCACTTAAGGGACCCGCCGCCGTGTAGCGCTCATGCCTTGGTGTCTCGTTAACTCTCGAGGCCACAGAGGGAACTGGCGGGGCATCATTCTTTCACTTGTGTCATCAGCCGCTTCCCCAGGCCTGTCCAAGAGCGTCGCGCATCATCTCTGTCTCTCGCTGCTGTTGGCCTCTCGTTACGTCGGTCTCATTAGAGGAAATGGAGAGCGGTCAGTGTTTGCCTTATGGGGCGGGATGGTCTACGAGTATACGGTCCTGCCCTGAAGCCTAAACTGCCGGCCGTTCCTGCTGCCATTACTGAGGCTCCCAATGTTGTGTCTTGACTTCTATATCGCCCTCTATTTGTTTGCTTTCCCTTGACGCACGCACTCAGATTATGTTTTCAAATTTGAGCTGCGTTGTTGTGAGTCCAGCTGCGACTTGAGATGTGAAGGTTATGTCAGAAGCCGCCACTTTGAATAACATGGTTGGTCGCCTTAGCTTTACATGTGAGCTGGTTAGGTTAGGTTACAGGTCAGGTCGTGTCAAGTTAGTTTAGGTGTTAAGTTATAAGAGGGAACAGTGAAATTATTCTCATGTTTGGCAAGATCTCAAACATAACGTTTAGGCTAACTTATGCTAGGTTAATTTAGTTTATGTTTGGTTTGTTCTAAGAAATGTTGGGTTATATTTCATCTTATTACTTGGCATAACCTTTTAACATAAATTTTCTTCTTGTACTGTTGTTTCCATCCAAATAATTGCATACAACTCTCGTTTTGGTCTCTTTCAGCAGTTCGTTCTTGGAAATGTTAGGTTGCATTACATTTACTCAGCTTAACCTAACCTAGCATGACATTTTTTTTTTTTATTATGTAGGAAGGATACTGGCCAAGGGCAACAAAAATCTAATAAAAAAAAATGCCCACTGAAATGCCAGTCCCATAACCTTCATTCCTTCGTTTTTGCATAAATTCTGTCTTACAGCGTTGTTTTCTTGTAAATAATTGCATACAAGCCACGTCTTTGGTCCATTTGAGCAGTGCCTTCACGCTGCCTCGGTACATTAACCCTCACCTCTCCTCACCTCACCTCACCTCACCTCGCCTCGCCTCGCCTCACTTCACTTTACCTGGCGCTTCCTGCATCGCGTCTACCTGGCAGGGCTCGGTAGCGTCTGGCGGTGCCGCAGTGCCTCGCCCTTGCAATCTTGTCAACAACCTGCACATTAATATTTGAGAGGCGCTGGCGGGATCGGGCGGCGCGGCAAGGGCTGGGAGCTGCGGGTAAATATAGGTCATCAGTCTATCAAATACAGCGGCTTTCATCTCTGTTATTTTGCTTCCGTGCGCATTTTGAGCTTGATACGTGCAGATGTTATCGTTCCCCTCCCCCCACCCCTTCCTTTATCCCTTTTCTCTCTCTTCATTCCTCGTTCTCTTTCCTTTCTCTTTTCTCTCCCTTTCTATCTTCTTTACTCCTTCTTTCTCTAGTCCTTTTTTTTCATATTCTTTATGCTTCTCCCTCTTTTTCTGTTCTGTTCTCTCTTCTTTTCTCAGCCTTTACTCTCTCTTCTTTCTCTCTTCTTTCCTTTTCCTCCTCCTTTTCTGTCTTTTTTCTTCCTTATACTCCTTCCCTGCTTCTCTCCTTTCCCACATATTCATATTTCTTTATGCTTTCACTCTCCCTTTTTTTTATTTCCCTCTTTCTTCTGTCTCTTCTACTATTTTTCCTCTCATTTCTTTACAACTTCTTCAGCTTTCCTCTCTTTCCCCTCCCTTTTCTCCTCTTCCCTTCTCTATTTGCCTTCCCATTCCCTCCCTCTTCTCGTTTCTTCTTTCCTTCCCTTCCTTTCCTCCACCATATGAAAACTGGAAATCAATAGACTAACCATGATTAGAAAATACATAAAAAAAAAACGATTACTACTTAAACACCACGAAAAAAAAACAAATAATACTCGTTTATAGAAAAATAATTTAAGATCCTGTCTCTCCAAAAAATACAAAATCGGTGTTGCGATCATCGTTTTGTAGTGTGATATGGCGGGGCTTTTTATGATTGGAGTATTATATTTTTAGCTGCTAATTTCATTATGACTTTTAGGGAGGCGGGGAGTATTCATTTAAAGGGGCAGTATTGGTGTTGGGCTGAAGTTACGGTAATATAATGTGGGATGATTGTGTCTATTCAGTTTTAAGCAGAGTAATTAATTAGCACGTCCACTTTTCCGTATTATAATAATGCGCTTACTAATTCATCATATTAATTTCCCCATTAAAAAATTATTCACTTATTTTCCTAATGCACTCACTCTTCACTGTCCTGTTTGCGTTATTTATGTGAATTAAGCAAATGAGATGATGAAATGACAGAATATTTACTTAAAAAAAAATACACATTGACTTACGGACTGATACACCCACACGCGCTGCCCAGCCCGCCTGCCCCGTGTTAATTTGATGAACTGATAGCGATAAAATTTAAGCTTGCACACAGGCTTCACGTGGCACAGAATTACATTACAGAGTGCAGAAAATGTCACGGAAAATTTGAAGAGCAATGGAGATGTATGGAATATGCAATGCGGAGCTGGGAGGTCAGGGTGGCGCGACGTGGCAGTGAAGGTCTTGTGTAGGTGTTCTGTGTGGCGTGATTAGACTTGGGGAAATAAGGAAGGAAAGGTACATATGGGCTCATGATAGGGACAGTTTGTACGTGATGTTTTGGAGAAGTTTATACGTAAGACTGAGAGGGTTCCGTCGTTTGATGATTATTTATTTGTCAGATCTTTAATGCTTTTTATTTATCTCTTCTCTTTGCATCTCTTCCTTGTTATTTTTTTTTTTTTAGTTGGTGTTTAATTTTTTCCCTTCTCCTTTTTAGTGTTTTTGAGTTTTTTTTTATTATATTTTCTAATTTTCACTAATTTCCCGTTTTCTTTAGCCATATTATGAATATATATATTTCAACATTTTCATTCTCATCCTCTCTTAACCTCCTCTCCATGAGAAGCCAGTCTTAACCTCTTTCTCATCCTTTCTAAACGTCCTTGTCATCCTCATCAATTTTGTACCTTCCATCTGCTCATCATCTGAACCTCATCTTCATCCATTTATATCTTTCCTTATCCTCACACCCTCATCCTCTTTGAAACTCCTTGTCCTCATCCATTTTTAACCTCCTCCTCACCCTCACACCCTTATCCTCATTAATTTCTGAACTTGCTCATCCTCATCCTCACCCTTCTTATGCCACAAAAAAACACAAGAAAAGGAGGAGGAAGACGGACCAATCACATCGCCCGTTATCACACAAGACGTGTTCTCATTGGCGGGATTCCGGTAATGGGCCCTATTAGTCTCTGTGACGTGATGGCCTCTCACAGCCACCTCCAGCCCCCTCCAGGACACTCCAGAGGTTCCAGGCGCGTCCTCCAGTTGTCATGGTGATCATCATTTTGCGATTTATAGTGTGGGTCAACGCCGCAATATTTCCCCCAGCTCAAATTGTACTGTTTTGCCTTTGATCCGCGTTGTAATATTCACCAATGAGATTTTTTATGTGTGTATATATTGGTAGTCTTTTTTTTTATTTATTTATTCTTTTATCGGTCCGACTCCACCCCACCCCTCTTCAGTCTGGCTTTTTTTTTTTGTGTGTGTGTGTGTGTTTGTGTGTGTGCGTGCTTGTATTGGAATTCAGGCAGTCAGAAGTGGCGATATTATTGTTGTTGCTGTTTTTGTCGTTGTTGTTGTTGTTGTTGTTGTTGTTGTTGTTGTTGTTGTTGTTGTTGTTATACGCAGTAGTAGTAGTAGTAGTAATAGTTGTTGTTGTTGTTGTTGTTGTTGTTGTTATACGCAGTAGTAGTAGTAGTAGTAGTAGTAGTAGCTATTGTTGTTGTTGTTGTTGTTGTTGTTATAGTACTGGTGGTAGTAGTATATAGATATTTTTTATTGTGGTTGTTGGGTTTATCATAAAGGCAATTAGTGTTATCATTATCCTGCAAATTACAACATGCTCGTATTCCCACAAATTACTCTTCTTGGCAGATAGAATTACCATAAGTTCACACTCGTATCTGAATTATTATTATTATTATTATTATTATTATTATTATTATTATTATTATTATTATTATTATTATTATCATCATCATCATCATCATCAAGTGTTGGCTTATCACTGTAGCAATTCACATCCATTACCTGTATTACGTGAACAGAGAGAGAGAGAGAGAGAGAGAGAGAGAGAGAGAGAGAGAGAGAGAGAGAGAACTATGATGTAAAGTAGGAACGATGAAGATGGGTGATTAACGCAAACTTCTATACCTTCTCGCTCAGCCTACCTGGTGGTCAGGAGCGAGGTAAAGCCAGCGTGCACTGGGGACAGGGGAGGGGGCAGGGGAGGAAGGAGCGGGAGGTAGCAGCCGTGACGTCCCAGCCATTCACCGCTGCGATTCTCCGTGACGTCATGAAGTCGAGCGTCCAATGAAAAGCCGCGCGAGACTTCGACTCTGGCGGAGCTTGTGAAGTTCAGTGGTTCGGAGAGAGTGAGAGCAGGAGGGTGTTACTGTGTTCTTGTGCAGTTAAGTTTTACATTCTCTCGTGTCCCTTTATTGGGCGGCCTTTGGTATTAATCGAGGTGGTCGTACAAAAGAGTGATTCATGGTGAAGTACAAAGTGACCTAGTGGATTTTTTACCTTACCAGTGGATTTATAATTGGACTGTGGAGTAAGGTAAGTTCCCCAAAACTTTTAAACCGCCTGGACTGAATAGAGTGTGCGTGTGTGTGTGTGTATATGAAGGTGTGTACACGTGACTAACCCCTCACTGATTAATTCGTTAGTGAGAGGCTGTGAGGGAGTGAAGGGAGAGTGAGTGAGTGAGGGTTTGTTGAGTCTACCAGTAACCGTGTGGCTGAAACTCGTGCTTGGGGGGGGAGGTGTAAACAAACAAGACTGGATTGGGTTGCGCGATAATTTTGAGGCTATGTATGTTATTCCCTCCTGTGTGTGTGTGTGTGTGTGTGTGTGTGTGTGTGTGTGTGTTAGATAAGGAGGTTTTGTTTGGCCAGCGCCTGTGGACTTGAGGACTCAGGTTTATTTAGGTGTTTTTTTGTGTCGCGAAAGTTCAGGTCTCCCCGCGTATTGTTTGGCGGTGATTGCACAAGTTTGGCCGTTCGTGTGCTTCGGGGAAAAGATTGCAGGTATTTGTGTTATTGATACGAATGCCTCTTGCGGCCTTTCTTCTATTACTGCCTTGCTACCACACACATACACACACACACACACACACACACACACACGGGCGACGACCACTGATAACTACCGCCACAACTACCATTAACGCATCATTACAAATAAAACGAGTAATAATAACGATAATAATGCAGCCACACATCAATTCCTGGAACTCATAAACTTCAGTAGTGTTCGACGAATCCACCTACAGCCCCCTTAACCCCCATGACCCCCTTAAGTTTCAGTGGCTGTGTCGTGGCAGTCGTAATTCAGTTTTGCTAATGGAGTGGCGCAAGCAACGACTGATATGCCTAGGCTTCACTGGTGTTTACTCTTTCACCCACCCTTAGCTTGTTGCCCTGTTATCCTACCAGCCTTCCCTGCCCCTCCCTAACACCATCCACAATGCAGCTGTAGAGTTATCGATTTTCTAGACCTGCTTTACGTCCCCTTGCCCCTAGACCGACGTGGGATTTGTAATAGTTGCAGCAGCGTTGGTGATAGTAGTGTGGGTATCAGGATGACACGAGGGGTATTGTGTGGGTTGATGTACAGTAGTGTTGGGTCGTTTGGTGTATAATGCACTAGTCCGGCTGTATTTGTAGTGAAGGCAGATCAATGCTTTCCTCTATTCAGGCTGGAGGTGAAGGAACTGTGTAACCTCTGGGAGAGACAGAATGCGTGCGTGACTGAAGGCGAGACAGGGGACAGAAGTGGCTTGTTAGGAACTGAGAACAGGGATGGTAGTTATAGATAAAAAATAATGGAGATAATTGATGGTTATATAAATTAGTTGTGATTTCTAGGAGAGGTTTTCTAGTAGTGTATGTGTGCTGAATGATATTTGAATGCAGGCAAGGAATAACTAGATGGGAAAAGAGTGAATATCCAATTATCTAGTTTGGGAGGGAAACAAACGAATACATTACTTGCTAGTATGCATGGATGATATGTAAATTGGTGTGTCTGGCCTTGTAGCTTGAACCAGAACTGTACACGTATTATTCTGCAATAATTTCCCTTGCTTGTGTGTAACTCCTGTTTTGTCTGCCTGGGTTATATTTAGTTTAAGGTTATTAGATGAAGCTTGTAAAGTATGACCTCTCCTTTGTGAACCTGTATTGGCCTTTAAACACACACACACACACACACACAAAGAGAGAGAGAGAGAGAGAGAGAGAGAGAGAGAGAGCACTTCGCTTTACTAGGAATCAGCCACATCGCTCTGGCCTCTCACCCTCACTCCCCAGCCTTCCTCACCCCCCCTCCGTCCCTCCCCTCCACCTGGCCACACCTTTCCCTCCGTCATTCCCTCCCTTCTCCCCACTCACTACCACGAACCACATCATCCCAATATATATTGTATCATACGTGGAGGTTAGTATGTGTGGAGAGAGAGAGAGAGAGAGAGAGAGAGAGAGAGAGAGAGAGAGAGAGAGAGAGAGAGAGAGAGAGAGAGAGAGAGAGATTGTATGATTTGCTTCTCTGTTCCCTCTCATGACGCACGCAACTTCTTCTCCCCCCTCCTTTCCTCCTTCCTTCCTTTCCCTCCCTCTTTTTTTCTCTCTCTTTCTCCCCGCCTTCCCAGCCGTCCCAGACTGACTGTATGACTGTAAGAGGGAGATTCGTGTCCAGTTTGCGCGGTTCTTATACACACTAACCTACTTATCGCGCTGCGCTGTCACAAGATACGACCACGGCGCAGGACGGGACAGCAACATAACATCGGCCGCCCGTGTGTTGCTGCTTTCTGCCACTTTGTATACATAGATCTGGTTGATAATGTTAGTAATCGTGCGTCTTTTTTTGTATTGATATTGCTGCTCCTGCTGCTGCCACTACTGCTGTTATTGTTACTGTTGTTGATGGTGGTGGTGGTGGTGGTAGTTTGGTGGTAGAAATGGTGTGGTGTAATACTACTACTACTTTGCTACAATTGCTACTTCGACTCCCATCATTCCTACTATTTTACTACTACTACTACTACTACTACTACTACTACTACTACTTTTTTGCTGGCGGGCTTGGTACGGTGATGCTGTATGGTGTTGCAGTGCTGGTGTCTGGTGGTGAAGGGGGAGGTGCATGGGGTTGTTATTTCAGCGGTGCTCTCATTGCGCAACAGACTCGTCGTGCCGTGGCTGCAGCTCGTGGATTTACCTCGAAACTGGAAAATACAAACTTTTTTTTTTCACTCTCCACTCTCCTTGCTTCTTTCCCCCTCCTCCCTCCTCTACACTCCGCCTACTCATTTCTTCTTTTTCTATTCTTCTATTCCTTGTCAGTTTTCTATCCCTGTGTCTCCTTGCTTCCGTCTTTGGTTCTCTTCTCTCCTGTACACTCCTTCACTTACTCGTTTCTCCTTTCAGTTTTCCATTCGTGTCTTTCTTTGCTTCCATCTTTGCTTCTCTTCCCTCCTCTACACTCCTTCACTTATTCATTCCTCCTCTTCTGTTCTCTCATTCTTGCCGGTTACTTTTCCATTCCTGTCTCTTTTCGCTTCCATCTTTCCCTCTTTCCTCCCACCCTAGTGTGCCTCCACTTCCTCCATGCCTTTCTCCTCTATGCCCTTCTCCCACTCGTCCCTCCTCCTTCCTCTCCATATTCTCCCTCTTTACACCCTCCTTGTCCCTCCTCCCTCCTCTTTCCTCCTCTACACCCTCCTTCGCTTCCTACTCGTCCCTCCTTCCCTTCTCTCCCTTCTCCCTCCTCTTTCCTCCTCTACACCCTCCTTCGCTTCCTACTCGTCCCTCCTTCCCTTCTCTCCCTTCTCCCTCCTTTCTTCACTCTCCCTCATGACTCACCACTTGGCTCTTGGCTCATGGATTGTCAGTCACAGTCAGTCAGTCAGTCTTGTTAGACGGACTCTGAGTAATGAACGTCCCTCTCTGTCCACTATTTTAGCTGATTAATGTCCACTTTTCCTTGCTAATTAACTACATTTTCGTGTTTCACTTAATTAGGTTACTTTTCTTGGGCACAGTTGAGCTCCACTTTTCTGTGACGTAATTAAGAGACAGGTCCCTTTTCATTTAAGTCGTTTTATACGCTGGTTTTCTTACTTTTTTGCCAGTAATCTTTTATTATTATTTTTTTTCTTACAGTCGAAGTTTCGTAATGATGTTTATAGCTTAATTTATTTTCCTTTTATCTTTTGTATCAGTTCAACTCTCGTGTAATTCATAATAAGGTTTCTAACGGGTTTCTTTGACTAGTTTTTTTTTTTTTTCTCTCTCTCTCCACGAGTTCCTCTTGCACCTCCGCCCCTCACAGTGTGTCACGGATCAGCTGCTTGTTTCACACTTCTCCCGCCTGGCTGCCTCCTGTCTAATATTTACTAACTGTATCTCTTAATCGCAGGCTTTCCAGATCGTACACTTAGTCTTAACCTCGTGCTCTGATTAGTACAGTGTTCTCTTGGCCTCCTGACGTCTCTTTCTTCTTTGCTGAGGCTAATTTAATGTAGCGTCACGTGTTATTAATCATCAAAGGTAACTCATTGTTTGCACCTAATGAGACGAGTGTAGTTTTTTTTATATGCCTTGTGTCTTATTGTTTTAGAGTACATTAACTTTTCTTTGTACTCTCAGCCTCTTTCTCATGTCAGCTTTGTATGTGCAGCTTCTTCTTCTTCTTCTTTCTGACGTGTTGCTCTTGTTGGTCTTCAGGACGTGCAGAGGTCTCGTGTTTACGTGAGGTTGCCAGTAAGCCTCGAGAAGAAGCCTTGTTCTACTTAACCTTCCTCACTTCAAGGGTTTTCAGGACATCCCCATCCCTTTTCCCTCCTAAACATTAGCTTATTATATTCCCCGTCTTCTCCCCGTCCCTCCTCCTCCTCCTCCTTTTCCATGTTTTCCTACTTCAGTGTTTTCTTTAAGTTCTTTGTCGTCTTTCTCGGTCTCGTTCTTTTCTTTAATTTATTTCTCGTCTCGTCCTTCTCTGTTTTACGAGGAATGTGTATTGTCCTATACAATTCCTGTCCTCCCTTGATGGATAGTTTTCAATTGTTCCTCGTCATAGTCGTGCAACGTCTGCCTCGGGTGGCGTAATTTGCTTTTATTTGACTTAACTTCGCGTTTTATTATTCTCCTTCTTGCTATCGACTCGGGAGAGAAATTGCATTCCGCTGCAGTCGCCATTTGTTGTGGAAAAAAGTGCGTTATTAAGCAGTGCGCCACAGAGAGAGAGAGAGAGAGAGAGAGAGAGAGAGAGAGAGAGAGAGAGAGAGAGAGAGAGAGAGATTTTGTTGTGGGTAATTATTTAATACAGTGTGTTGTGGGGCAGGCAGCATGTGTTATTTTGTGCTAAATTTATATAACCTCGTAACAGAATCTCCCGTGCGCGACATTTAGATAATAATTGCAGACTTACACTTTTATTCATGTATATATATTTTTTTACATGACCTACATTAATACATAAGCATCTTACATATAAACACTTTCTTCCATCATTATATATACAGTTATTATCACTAGAATAAATCAGGAATAATTAATTGATTTGTTCACGTGGCGGCAACAAGTTGTAGCAAGATTCGCCTTGCCCAATAATCTGATGTTGGCATTTCAGGGTAAAAAAAGAAAAGAAAAAAATCTTGACGTTTCCCTCTCAAGTCGGATTCCAAGAATATTGATTCTAGGAAAACAGAGAGAGAGAGAGAGAGAGAGAGAGAGAGAGAGAGAGAGAGAGAGAGAGAGAGAGAGAGAGAGTCCAGCACTAAGCCCGCATTTATTAATATCAATCATCTTCGGTACACGTGGACTAGAATAACGTAGTGTCGCAAGCAGTCCCGTTAAAAAGAGTCACCTCCCTCGGCCTCACGCGCACCGCCAGCCAGGGAGACACTACGGACTTTAAATGAAAGTAGAGTAACCGATACAGGAGAGTGTAGTATTAAAAGTCCCGGCAGCGCGAGACGGTTGACAACTGAATGACGACGACGCGAGAAGGCAGCGGGTCCTCCTCTGCCCTCCATTCAAACCTCCCTCCCCGCGCTCCCCTGATTTCCCCCAATTTCCCTCTCCCTTGTAGCTCCTGTCTGCGTGTGAGTGTCAGGATGCGCTCCTTGGATCGTCCTCTATGTAAAAAATCAGGGTTCAGACTGGAGTAGCCCCGGGAGATTGAGGAAAAGGGCAAGCGTAAAAATTACTATGGTCGGGTTGTAGTGGCGGGTGGACAGGAGGCAACCACTCCACTAGCCTCGCACGGGGTCTCGCGGGCGGCCACACATGCACTTCTTACACCTCCTTCTCATATCCCTTCCTTGTGAACACCTCTTAGAATTGGCATTGATGTATATTTGGACGGAATTTGGGGTATCGTCTGCCAATGTGACGTGGTGTTAATGGGGAAAGTGGAAGTGGTGCGTGAGATGTGGCAACTCTGCGCTCCCCACCCCTGGCAGACAGTGTGGCGGGCGCGAGGCAGCACACCGCTTAAACGCATATCTAATTATCCTTAATCCTTAGCCTGTAGTAATTCGTTGATGCTGCATGTGACAATGTTTGAGGTGTCGTAGGATGGGGTGCAGGAGTGGACTGAGACAGAGCGTGGATGAGGGAGTGGCATGGGAGTTGTTTGTGTCGAGCGGAGTAGCTGGGAGGGATTACGGGTGGTGGTTGGTCACTATTCCCTCCCCCAAACTCCTCCTCCTCCTCCTCCAGCTCCTCGTCTTGGGGTCAGAACAGAGTCGCGTCTACTAAATGGCCAAGAGGTGAAAGGACTTGATTCGCTTCTTTATTCCCTTGCTAAAAATATATTGGATTTGATTGCTCTTACTTATCTATTCTATTTATTTGTCTATTTTTTTTTTTTTTTTTAGGTAGATGTTAACTTTCCTCCCTTACTTAAATGTTCAACGTCAAAGCAATGCAGTGAAGTCAACTGTATTTATTCTTTTTGTCATTCCCTAGTGTAGAAATGATCATCTATGTACAAACAATATTCCATTTTCAGTGACCTGTTAAATTAATCAGACGGACTATGGTTAAAGGAGAGAGAGAGAGAGAGAGAGAGAGAGAGAGAGAGAGAGAGAGAGAGAGAGAGAGAGAGAGAGAGAGAGAGAGAAGAGGCTTGGAAAGGATGTAGGGTAAGATAAAAAAAAAGGAGGAGGAGGAGAATTTGAAACTGGAAAAGCAGGGAGGCAGAAAGAAGAAGAAGAAAAAAAAAACAGGTAAAATTAAAACAGTAATTAAAAAAAAAATAAGGAAAGGAAGGCTAGATGAAAATAGAGGAAGGGGAGGAAGCAGAAAAAAAAGGAAGTTACTAGCGTGAAAGAGGAAACAGGACGCAACAAGAGGAAAGAGAGGCACTACTTTGCATGGTTCATCACGCCTCGGAGATTACCCAACTGGTTCCTCGCGATTTCCTAGTGATTTCCTGGTTCTGGTGATTTACGTCCCTGGTTCCTCCTCCTCCAGCCAGTCAGTGGGATGGTGGTGGAGTGACCTGAGGGGTGTGTTAGTCCTGCAAGAAACCCGTAACTCTGGAGTCATTGAAGCAGACAGGGGAGTTGGTATGGCTATGCAGAGGAAGAGAGGGGAAAATTGTTCATTCATTCAGTCTGTCAGTGAGTTAAGTCTCTCTCTCTCTCTCTCTCTCTCTCTCTCTCTCTCTCTTTTTGTTCTTTCCTCGAAACTGCATTACTCTAGTTTACATGTGTTTTCATGCATTAGTTTTAGTATTCATGTCACGCCCTCTCTCTCTCTCTCTCTCTCTCTCTCTCTCTCTCTCTCTCTCTCTCTCTCTCTCTCTCTCTCTCTCTCTCTCTCTCTCTCTCTGGGGCATTCCCGCTCCATTGGGGAAGTGGAGTAGTCTTTTCCGTGGTAAGATTCTGTGTTTGGGTAACGTGCAGTCAGGTGGGAAATTCACTGATACGTAGTGTGTGTGTGTGTGTGTGTGTGTGTGTGTGTGTGTGTGTGTGTGTGTGTGTGTGTGTGTGTGTGTGTGTTTACAAGGTTTAATGTTGCATGTATAGTGACGTGTGTGTGTGTGTGTGTGTGTGTGTGTGTGTGTGTGTGTGTGTGTGTGTGTGTGTGTGTGTGTGTGTGATGACGCCTAAATACAGGTTGAATGGCATTACCTGTCTGGCGTGAGTCAAGGTGATTTCGGCGCCAGGACACGCCGATGACGAAGCGACCCGACCCTTTCCTCCTTTTTCTTATTGACTTTGGCTGCGTTGGGTGGGGTGCATTATAATTTCAACTTTTCTTACACTCGTATTTCCCCTTGACTCGAATCAGATAAGCAGACGGACTTCTCTTCTTCGTTTCCTCCTTCGTCAGTATCAGTTTGTATACAGCGAGGGTGTTTGTATGTGTGTATATTTTCCTTTGTGTCTAAATAGGCAAGCAAGTAGACACATATATTGTATAACCTTACTTTTCTTCTCCTTCAGTATCATTTGGTATGCAATGAAAGTTTTAGTGTGTGTGTGTGTGTGTGTGTGTGTGTGTGTGTGTGTGTGTGTAGGGTGATTAAGACGAGCATGTCAGACGGCAGTTAGTCCACACAGCGAACCTTAACGAGTCGTCTCTATGGGTGGAGGACGATCCGCTGTGTTTCCTCATCCAATGACTAACTTCTCTAATTGTCCTCCTCATGTGATTTTCCTCCACACTGGCCTGCAGGAGTCGTCAGGTGGAGCGGATGTTTTGTGGACTCAGGCAGCGGTGGAGTGGCTTGCTGTTTTTTGCCTTTTTTTTTGTCGTTTTTTGTCGTTTTTGGATCAAGGTCCTCGTATTTTTGGACTGATTTGAAGGTTCTTGTGTCATGTTTTATTATGTTGCGTCTCGGTGAGGGTAAGGGAGTACTGTATGGTTGGCTAGCTATGGATTATAGGAGGTTGCAGTACAGTAGTCTAATTGTCTGAATTATACGGTGTTATTAATAGTAGACGTAATGAGAGGAGGAGGAGAGAAAGGAGGACCGTTATTACTAATTATTATTTCTCATCTACTGCCTCTTGTTCTTGTTTGTTCTCTTACTACTACTACTATTACTACTACTACAGCTACACCAGGCAACACAGGGAGTCAATAGTGGGACAAAGTTGGCTGGGGGACTAAGGACTTGAAACTTTCGCGATCCTCTGCAGCGTCTCCTCGTGTCGCTCCTCTCTGCCTCGCGTCCCAGGATCAGCGGCTCGACTCGGGCTGCGGGCGACTCCAGGCGGGCGGATTTAAGACTTCCTTGTGTTGTCTGCTGGAATCGGAGTCTCGAGTCTTGGCTGATGAGTTTCAGGTCCTCGGCGGCTGCGTCTTGGAAGGGAAGGCTTGATTAATGGCGCTTTCCTTACCCCTGACCTTAGTTGTATCGCTCTTTCCTTGCTGTTCTTTCCATCTGTATTCTGAGACACTTGCACCGCCATTACTTCCAAAAGGCTCTTGTTTAAGGTACCTGGGGTGTTTAAAGGGGTGTTTTTTTATGCTTTTAGTAACAGATAGATAAGATTTCTATATTATTAAGGGGAGAAACCGTCTGGAGAACCTGGCTAATCACCTCTGTGGCCTTTGAAAATCCTGCCTTCATCTTTTCCTTCATTGTGTTCCCAGGACTCCATCTGCTTCTTCCCAACCAGCAGCGTGTCTTATTCTCTGCTGGTCCTATTCCTGCTTGATTTTAGTATCGATTTTTACATAACCCACCTCGCTAAAGCCATATCTCATTTCGCTCCCATCTGTGTCCTCCATATTCTCGGCCCATTCTTGCCTTGTCAAATCTTCCCTTATCGAACCGGCCCACCGAAACCGTATTTCAAGCTCCATCCTTTTCCAATTTCTCCCGTATCTGCTCAGCGTGTCCTTATCACCGCCTAAGATGAGCGGCTGGAGAAGATAAGTTGCCGCGGGAACGTGTGATCCGCCGTGACTGAGGAGAGGAAGTGGAAGTGAGACACGGCGCGGGAGGAAAAAGAAACTGAATAAAAAGGGAGAAGGAAGAGGGCGGGGTGGTTTAGGAGGTACAGAGCTACATAGAAACTCTTTCTCCCGCGTTTCCTCTCCCTTCTGTAAGTCCTGTGATTCTCCTCCCACCTTCTGTTAACCCTTCCAGAACTATTCCCAGCCCTACTCTCCCTCCCTCCCTTTCCCGCCCTCACCCTCCTCTCCCTCCCTCGCCGGATTCTCAGCGCACTGTGAAAATTAGAGCACACATTTGGCGAGGCAGAAGTGAGGTGAGAATGGCCGCGCTGGGTGATCGGGAGCTGGCGTCAGGTCTCGCTGGGGGAAGGGAGAGGGAAGGGAAGAGGGAGACAGTGGGGGGGTGAGGGGGGAAGACGGGAGGTATAAAGTCAGGTAGAGTTTTGGCAATTAGTACAAAATCCGGCGTCTGTGTGTGTGTCCATCGCTGTAAATTTGAGAATAACCGTTTATTTACCTTTAGTCCACTGTAATAAACATCCCAAGTCCTCGCTTATGATGAGAAATTACGCACATCTACACCTACGAGTATGTATCTCTTGCTTAGGTGAGGATGGGTCAGACTTGTAATTAAGCAGGTGTGGCTTCCTCAGTTGCTCTCTCACGTGACTCCTTGTAAGTCATGTAATTTCTCCTTCGTGATGGTCGGCTTCCTTGGTCCCGGGGCGAGGGCAGGGGCAGGGCTGGGCTGGGGAGGCGTTGGAGGAGGGGGGCAGGGAGGAAACGGAGAGGAGCATCCGTGTGTAGGAGCCCCACATGACGAGGAGGTAACTGACTCTAATAGCGGGCCACACATGCAAATATGAGCAGCTAGCTAGAGAGGGAGGGAGAGAGAGAGAGAGAGAGAGAGAGAGAGAGAGAGAGAGAGAGAGAGAGAGAGAGAGAGAGAGAGAGAGAGAGAGACTGGTGGCTTAGGGTAACAATTTCAAAGGAACATGATTCTCAGTATCATTTCCTTGGAGTCTTGTGGTTTAATGCTCAGTATATTATGTGTTGTATTTATTCTACACAGGTGAGGTTTCCAGTTGTCTTAATTACCTGTTGCGTGTCTCTGTCCTCCCTCCCAGCACGCCTTTTATTTATATCCAGGCGTGGGTAGCAAAGTAGTTATTGCTCCAGTTTGGAAAGCTCTATTTCTTCCCACTCCTCCTCCTCCTCTATATTTCTCCTTCCTCCCGATGCTGCTCCTCCTCCTTCTCTCCGCCTACCTATTCATCATCTTTACCTGTCAGTCTAATCTATCCTCCATCTCATTTTTGCTGCGAACTCGAGAAAACCAATCTCGTCACAGACCCAAATAGTTAATTACTTAGAGCTCCTGGTTACCTTCGTTACCTGTGCTCCGCTTAAAAATAGATCAGTTATTATTGACATCCCGCTTATTTTTTTAATAATATTCTCATCCGGGGTTCCTCTCCCTTCCCTTTCCTGGCATTCACCCCCTCCCTTCGACTCCTTCCCTCCTACTTACGAAACATTAAAAAAAAAGTTGAAAAAGAAACCGGAATAAGGAGATCGGATACTAAAGATTTAAGAATAATGGTATCGGAACCCTTACAGCAGGATTGCCTTGTGTATGGGGAGTGTATAGGAAGTAAGGGCGGGTTTATCAGTCCATTGCTCCCGTGTTACTTAATATTCATGTTTATAATGAGAGGCATCGATAGAAATCTTAACGGCTTGGATTGTGGTGGGTCAGATGAGTGTGGGTGATTGTGATGGTGGTGGTGGTGGTGGTGGTGGTGTGTGTGGTGTGTGGTGCCTTACTGCTGGCTTTCATTAGTGCGAGAGTGAAAGAGCGAGGGAAAGAGAGAGAGAGATGGTGGGCGGGGGAAGGGCGTGTGTGTTGTTGGTGGGGAATGGTGGTGGTTAGCTTGTTGTGGTGGTGGTTGGTGGGGTGAAGGTAGTAGTTAGTACCTCAAAGGGGAAGCTTCTACTTTCCCCACCACCTCCTCCTCCTCCACCTCCCCCTCCTCATTCACTCACTCGCTAAGTGCACACGCCTGTATTTCCATCTTTCTCCAGCAGCTCTCTCTTTTAAAGGGCGTTTTCCTTTCCTTTTTTTTTCTATTATTCTCTCACTCCTCTTTTCACTTGTTTGTTTATCTTTATATTTCCTCCCGCTGCTTACATTTCTCGTTCTTAGACACACACATACACACACACACTTCCTCACCCTTACTCATTTCCTTCCTCCCACCTCAAATCTCCCATCACTTCCCGCACGTCTCCCTCTCCCTCCCACACTCCTAACCTCTCACTCCACCCATGCATACATCCTTTATCCTTCTCTCGTGCCGCCCGCCAGTCTTCCCGGTCCCCCAGAGGTCCCTAAAACAAAAAGGACCCCCCCCCGTAATCCTCACCAGGTGGCCTCAGGTAGACCGACAAAAGCGGATTTCACCTGGACCACAAATATTAATCCTTTAATTAACCTGGTGCACCTCGGGGCCAGGTGGACGTGCGTATTGGGGCTGTTTTTTTTGGTGTGTGTGTGTGTGTGTGTGTGTGTGTGTGTGTGTGTGTGTGTGTGTGTGTGTGTGTGTGTGTGTTTATTTTTGGGTCTGTCGTTGGCGAAATGAACGATGAGAGAGAGAGAGAGAGAGAGAGAGAGAGAGAGAGAGAGAGAGAGAGAGAGAGAGAGAGAGAGAGAGAGAGAGAGAGAGAATATAAATCTTAATCTATAAAACTTCTGGAAATCTTAATAACCAAACAAGAAAATGCACCAGAGAGAGAGAGAGAGAGAGAGAGAGAGAGAGAGAGAGAGAGAGAGAGAGAGAGAGAGAGAGAGAGCTGGGTGTGTTTTGTCTTTTGTGATGCTGTTCGGTTTTGAATTTTGAGAGTCTCGCCTCGTTATGGGCAGTTTTTGTAGCCTTTGTGTGGCTCCCCGTGGCTGGAGTGGGAGGCTTGCTTCTCGTGACGCTCAGTTGAAAGTCCTTTGTGCTTCCCATACGCTGGAATAATCGTGGGTTTGAGGCTTGTCTCCCCGGATGGACGCGTGCGGGTTTGGGATCTATTACCCTCCCTCGTTTTCTTTTCTCCTCGTTTTCATTCTATATAGTCGTTTTTTTTTATTGTTGTTATTATTGATTGCTGTCTCGTGTTTTCTTTATCTTATTTTCATGTTTACGTATCTCTTTAGTCTTTTAGTTTATTTTTTTTTATTATATTTCCTATTCAATTTTTTCTATTACCGTGCGTTGTCATCTCTTTTTTTCTGATTTTTCATATTATCTACGCTTTTTTTTCATCTATTGTCTTTTCTATTCGTTCCGCATCGCCATTCTTTTTTTTCCAATTATTGTCTCAATTTCATATAATTTCGTCACGGACTTCTTATCATCTGGTTTCTTCATTCCGTGCAAATCGCTGTTTTTCATATCTATTTTAATCTCCATAATCGTTTAAATTTTCATATTACTTCGTCATGCGTTTTATCTCCTATCTCTTGACTCCGCTATTCACGTCACATGGGTTTTTGTTCCTGCTTCTCTCTCCATTCAGTTCGGCTCGGTGAATTTACGGCCCGTGGTCTCTGCTCTCACTTTTCACTTTCTTCCCCGCGCCATCCTCGTCACTCAGGAGGTTAATGAGGCGTTAGGTGGCCTCTCTTTTTTCTCCTCATTTAACTCCACATTACCTGTCCTCTCTTCGCCTACTAATTGTCTCATCTTCGAGCAGTTTCTATGTCTACAGCTCTCTCTCCTCTTCGGCCACGCCTTCCTGTTTCGGCTATATATCTCTCACCTCTCTTCCACGCCCCTCATTCCTGTCTCTTGTAACTCTATCTCACTCCCCCTTTCTCTTTAACCATCAAAGTTCGTAACGATTAATCCTCACCAGTCTTTTCCACTTCCTCTTACTCCTATCCATCTCCTCCACCTCTGTCATCCATTCTCTCCCCTCTCTCCCTCTCCCTCCCCTTGGTTGGAAGGTAACTGGATCAGGTTAACCTTTTCCAGCAGCCTCAATTTCCTCACTGCCTTACCTGTGATTCTGCGTTCACCTTGAGTCTGCTCCGTGCCAGCCCTCCTTCACTCCCTCGCCTCGGAAATGCTTGCTGCCGTTGCCCACGTACTGCTTATACACGTTTTCTTTTTCTTATTACACTGTGACCTGAAGCAATGCAAGTTAGGGCTTATGAGTGAATTTATTAGAGTTTTCGTGTCCCCGGTACGTTTTCAAGGGGTGTTTTCGGAGTGGGATATTTATTGGTAGGTGAGGATAGTGGGGAGTGTTTGGGTGAGTTGCTGTAGTAAATGTGTGAGTGTTACGAGCTCCGCGGTAGAAAATGTGTATTGAAACTTTGAGAAAACAAGAAAGGTCAACGGTTAGGGTTCTGAGTAGCGTACATGAATGTGGACTTTTATTCTACTGAACTTTTAAGAGGTTAAAGCAACGAGGAAGGAAGTAGACTCATAAGTAGTAAGATCAAGTTAGACTAGGAATAGCGACATTGCAGAACACGAAGTCAAGATTTTGCTAGACTGTAGGAATGGCAACACTGCAGACACGAAGAAATATTAGTGTTCTTAACCTTACTTAAACTGGTGACGTGAACTTCAGAGAGGCGAGAGAACATTGATACGGGAAGAAAATGTAAAGCTTGGCTAGATCAAAGAAAACGAGATGGAGGAAGTCAGCGTCGAACAAGAAGTGATCAATTAAGGCGGCGCCGCAGGTGAGGCGGAAGTGGGGGAGGGACGTGATGGCCGCGGGACAGGGCACGGCACACCTGTGAGAGAGAGAGAGAGAGAGAGAGAGAGAGAGAGAGAGAGAGAGAGAGAGAGAGAGAGAGAGAGAGAGAGAGAGAGAGAGAGAGAAAGGTGAGTTGTTCCCAGTCCTAGTGCAGTCCTCACCTTCATCTTCCTTGAGGGTTTTCCTCTTCCTCTTCCTCTTGGTCATTTTCCTCCCTCCTCCTCCTCCTCCTCCTCCTCCTCCTCCTCCTCCTCCTCCTCCTCTCCCTGTCTCTCACTCCCAGAGTCTGGCGTCTTCCTCCTTTTTCCTCCACAAAGAATAGAAAAAAGTGCTGCATGGAAGAAAGGAGAGAGAGTAGATAGAAAAGTAAATAAATTCTCTCTCTCTCTCTCTCTCTCTCTCTCTCTCTCTCTCTCTCTCTCTCTCTCTCTCTCTCTCTCTCTCTCTCTCTCTCTCTCTCTCTCTCTCTCTCATTTTTATGGAAGACCACTAATGCACATTCGTGATAGAAGCGCAAGGTGTTTTCTTATAGAGAGAGAGAGAGAGAGAGAGAGAGAGAGAGAGAGAGAGAGAGAGAGAGAGAGAGAGAGAGAGAGAGAGAGAGAGCGCGCTTACCTGTATACCGGTCTTCATTTCCATACTAATTCATTCCCCATATACAGGTGTTGCCTCGCCCTATAGTTTGATCTACACCCTTACTACTACTACTACTACTACTACTACTACTACTACTACTACTACTACTACTACTACTACTACTACAAAATCCCACTGATCCATTATTACTTAGCCATCACCCCTGCACCAATAGTCCCCCCCTTATCCACTTTTATCCACTTATATCCAAACACACATCCACACCTCCATCTCTACCTGTTTATCCACCCGGAGCTACACTGGTTATGCATTTACCACTCCACTTGGCATCCACTTCCATCCACTTACCTAGAGTGTGTAGAGGAGGGAAAAAAGTGAATATGGGCTGAATACATGATGAGAGAGAGAGAGAGAGAGAGAGAGAGAGAGAGAGAGAGAGAGAGAGAGAGAGAGAGAGAGAGAGAGAGAGAGAGAGAGAGAGAGTAATAACGTTTGTAGGTCGCTTGGGAGGTTACTGTCCCTAGCTTAACAAGTACACACACACACACACACACTCTCTCTCTCTCTCTCTCTCTCTCTCTCTCTCTCTCTCTCTCTCTCTCTCTCTCTCTCTCTCTCTCTCTCTCTCTCCACGGCGCCAGGACACCCCAGGGAAGCTTCTGTCATCCTGGGGAGAGGCAGAAGGGAAGAGGGCAGGGAGAGGGTGAGGGGAGAGTATCTATAAGGGAGAGTTAGAGAAGGGTAAGAGCAGGGGTGTTTTCGTAACGGTGCGGGACTTAATATGGAGGCGGGAGAGTGAGGGAGAGGGGGGAGAGGACCATACAGTGACAGGTGGGTCGTAGGGGCCGTGGGCGTGGGCGGCAGTGAGGTGTTAGGCGGCGGGATGCAGCTGGTTGGTCGCGAGTATGTTTTGATGGGCGGGATGAATGGCGTGTGGGCGTGTAGGCGTGGCTTGTTAAGGAACCCGGGGAGAGGAGGAGGGGGAGGGGAGGGAGAGGAGGGGAGGCCTTACAGCAGGACGTGTGTTTGTTCTCCCTTCGGTTATTCATCTCTGGTTCCTCCGATGCTGGACCGTCGCCAAGACACCGTAAGGCTGTCTGAGTCCTCCTCTTCCTCCTCTTCCTTCCTCTGACTCTCTCCTTCCTTTGCGGGCGGCGTAGGATGGGTGTGCGTAGCTTGAAGCAGGGGTAGGATGACCACAAATTGGGAATAGGATGACTCCCAATAGGATGAAATATCAACAGAATAACCCAAAGAAGAATAAATATCTATTAGGGTGAACGTATATTTAGTAGAGTGGCGCTCTGTAGGATGGTTCCCGTAGGATGACCCCCCAGCAGGTGACCTCAGGAGTCAGGCCCTACCGTTAAGCCCCCAGCAAGCCCCGAGACCCGTCCTTTCATAATGTAATGTCGCTGCACTCATGCATTAAATCCGTGCCCAGCGAACCACGACCAGGGAGCCAACACCGGGGCGGTTGTGGGGGCCGCAGCGACAACTTCTTCATGAGGGAGGCGAGGGGGAGAAAGTAGTACCCTGATGAGCCGGTAACCAGAGTGCAGGCGAGTGTTGTCAGCGTGAGTGGCGGGCGGAAGCAATCAGTGTGAGCATGACTGAGGGCCACGGGAGTGTAGGTCACCGCGGCTGCGTGGGAGACCCGGAGGTGACCTTACCTGGGGGCGCGGACTGAATTTGGCGTCCCTGGGGTGCTGAGGTTTCGTGGGAGTCTCGTGTGAGTTGTTGAAGTCCTGAAGGAACAAACATGAGCATTTCACCGCTGGAATGTAGCGTTTAGTCAGAATTGCTCATGTTTATCAAGGTCTGACTAATGTGTGACTGCGTACAGCGACCACAGCGTTCCCACATGACTCTCCAGGAAGTACCAGATTTTTTAGGATCTTACAGTAAACTTACAGGGCAGACAGGCAGCCTCGAGGGACCAGTAGCCCTTAAAAAACACGCCCCATACCACCAACTCCCACGGGCTTTCTCTGCGGCTACATACTTTTTTCTTTATCTTTTTTTTTTTCCCCAACCTGGTCTGACTCGCTACAAGGGCCCGGCGATAGGTGAGAACTGGGCCGGCGCCGCCTGACCCCCGGGCGGAAGTAGTCCCGCAAGTCCCAGTGACCACATGATATCAGTAGATGTGCGGCGGGTGTCCGATTACACGTCACCCTCGCTGCCGCGCCACCAAAGTCCCGACGTGCTGCTTGTCCAACGGCGATTTTAGCAATTTAGTCCTCCCTCCCCCCAACCTCCCCTGTCTGACAAAGCGGTGGGTGTGTAGTAGTAGTAGTATTTGTTGTCTACTGGTGACTTAGGGCGTCTCTGTCCAATAAATTACTACTACTACTACTATTACTACTATTACTATTACTACTACTACTACTACTCTTGCGGAGGATCGGTAGGAGTGCAGGAAGGTGTCAGTGGGGAAGGCTTAATCCTGTATTTCGCTGGCAGTATATACGTGCATTGCGACACCCGCGTTACGTAACCGCTCTGACGGCAGCAGCAGCAACATTAACAACAACAACGTTAACTCGCCGGGAGAAACGCGTTTACAAGGGACTGCAACCTGACCCAGCGTTGAGACTGGCAGACACACAGCGTACCCCTCGCCCTGCACCCTTGCCAACCCTCCCTCATCCTCTCCCCACCCCAAGCCTTTCTCCTCTTCTCCCCAAAACAATCTCCTCAGTCTCCCTCATCCTAACCCCTTACCTGTATCTACACCCACTTGTTACCTGCCCCCCTAGTGTCTCCGCCATCTAGTACCCCTGTCAATGCCCCACCAGGCTGTCAGTGCCTCTCGTCTTTGTACCCTCGTCGTGATGGTGCAGAGACGTGCAGCCCGCCTCACCCACGTCCCGTCGTACTCTCGTGCTTCGAGTAAACAAAAAGCAGGTTTGCTGCGGCGCCTAGAGAGCAAGAGAGGAAGAGAGATCATGACTAAAAACCCACTGATAGTAAATTCGCCTTTATCACCTTAAGTCATAGCTCTTATATTTGCTTGCCTCTGCTTCACCACAATCCCACGATCGACTTCTGCAGTGTATCTGTAAACACGAGACAGGGATTTGAATACAGACCTTGATCTTACGTGCCAATTTATGAAGTGACGGGAGGGACAAGGTTTGGCCACGAGAGCAACGCCCAGTTCCTCGTTCGCTTAATATTCTTCTTTATCCTTATGCACCGCCGCCGCCGCCGCCGCCGCCACCACCTCTCTAGCCTCTCATGGCCAAGTGTCTCTCTTACAAAACCAAGACGGATGATTACCATGGAGGACACCAGTGACTCCTATTTTAATTAGTGGCTTTGTGTATGAGTTGCACTTCTTATTCTCTCTCTCTCTCTCTCTCTCTCTCTCTCTCTCTCTCTCTCTCTCTCTCTCTCTCTCTCTCTCTCTCTCTCTCTCTCTCTCTCTCTCTCTCTCTCTCTCTCTCTCTCTCTGGTGGTGTAATCGAGACAAAAAAGACATTAGCTTCCTCCGGCCGGGATGAGGTGGTGATTTTTACTCTTCTCTCTCTGCCGGATTGGTGTGTTTCTTTCCTTGCGCCACGTACAAGCAAGTTAGAAAGTTGGGCATTCGTACACTGGTCTTGCTGTGTGTGTGTGTGTGTGTGTGTGTGTGTGTGTGTGTGTGTGTGTGTGTGTGTGTGTGTGTGTGTTGCAACCATACACCCAAGAGGAAGGAGGAAAGAATCGGGTCCCTTTTTCATAAGAATGTGCCACTCTTCTTCCACGAAAATTATTCTCTCTCTCTCTCTCTCTCTCTCTCTCTCTCTCTCTCTCTCTCTCTCTCTCTCTCTCTCTCTCTCTCTCTCTCTCTCTCTCTCTCTCTCTCTCTCTCTCTCTCTCTCTCTCTCTCTCTCTCTCTCTCTCTCTCTCTCTCTCTCTCAGAAGGATCGCGAGGATGAGGGTAATTGCATGAGACTTTCTATTATACATGCAGTTTGGATCCGTTTTAATTCCTCTCCCTCCCACAAGAATTAAGGAGGAGCCAAGGCCGCCCAGAGAGAGGGAGAGGAAGAGGAGAGGGCGAGAGAGGGAGAGGGAATACTAGTCTTGACCACCTTGGAGGCTTGATGATTTGTGTGTGTGTGTGTGTGTGTGTGTGTGTGTGCTTGCATGTGAAAGTTCTGATTGCCTGCTTGTGATTGCTAGTACGTGTCTTGTTAACGTAATGTAAGGATTTATGTGTGTTTGTATGTGTGTGGTGTGTAGTTATGTGTACTTTCAATTATGTACGAAGTTTATCTTGTATACCCCTTTTATTTATTGCCTGTAAAGTGGGATTTGTTACCATTTTTCATCTTGGTTACCTGTATTATTCATCATTACTTTCACATGCTTCTCCTGCTTTCATTTTTATCATCGTCTCCTTAAATGGAAGTGTTACTAATGTTCATTTTTTTTTCTTACTTTCTCACTGGTTCTCTTCTCGCTTCGTCTATTTTTACTTGTGACTCCCTCTCTTAACATGTCGTGTAATAGCACTGATTAATAATGTAAGTAATTAATAGTGATGATGTAATTGCACTTGACTTTGTTATTGTGCGTATTATTTTACAGTACGTATGTGTTCTTATCCTATTTTCCTCTTTCTTCCTTTCTTTTTTCACTTTTCTCTTCCTCCAGACTTGTGTATATTATTATATTATTATCCTTTATGGTGTCTCTCATTTATCTTCATTTTCCATCGATTTTCTCTTATTTTCCACTGTATTCTTCTCTTCATCAGCACCTCTCTTCTTCTAGTCGTCCCAAGTACATTATTTTACATTTCTCTCCTTCCTTCTCCTACTCTCTCTCTCTCTCTCTCTCTCTCTCTCTCTCTCTCTCTCTCTCTCTCTCTCTCTCTCTCTCTCTCTCTCTCTCTCTCTCTCTCTCTCTCTCTCTCTCTCTCTCTCTCCCTCCTTCCCTTTCCCTTCGTTCCTCCTGTCTCTCTCCTTCCCTTTCCTTTCTCCCTCCCTATCTCTGTTACTACCGTTCCTCCCTCCCCCTCCTCTCAGCCAGCGCACGTGCGTTACCTGGGCAACGTGACAGGTCATGCGTTTATTACAACTGCATGACGCCTAAATGCCTCGTTAATCATTAGTATCCACGTGAGGGCCTCAGCCTGCGATTCGTCCTCCACTCCACCTCTCTTTGATGTCCGTGAGCGATGCTGAAAAATGGAATTGATGTATGAATGTCAATATCTGCTGAACTCTGCTTTTTGTCCCCGCAACGCCAGATTATGGGCAGCAACTTTCAAACTTTTCTGTTCCCCATATCTTGACTGGAAACATTCAACAGGCTCCAGGGTTTTTCCAAGGGTGTTTTCGTGTTTATTTCGAGTTTTTGGTGGTGTTTTTTGTGATTGTAATGATGGTTAAAGAGGGTTTTATGTACATATAGTTTTTTACAAGGTGTTTTCGTGATTTTAATGAGGGTTAGTTTGGAAGGATTTATATTTGTTATTTGGGTTTTCAAGCATGTTTTCGTTTCTAGTGATGGTTTAAGAGGCTATCATGGATGTTGTCGTTTGAAACGTGTTTTCGTGATTTTTAATAAAAATGAGGTTAAAAGGCTCTAATTGAAGTTACAAGGGTTTTCAAGCGTGTTTTCATGATTAAAGTGATAGTTTAACAAGAAAATAACATCCACGACTCATGAAAAAAGTCCATTAATTAAACTCAAGGCATTTAAACCATCAAATTCTCTTTCCATGACTACAAGTTTACCCAAAGCTATTCCTCATCCGCGGACTCGAATATTATTCTCATGAGCGCAACTTTCTCGTCTCTCGTGTCCCCATTGAGGCACCGAAATTAATTGATCCCCGCAAACCCTTATTGAAGCTACAAGTTTGCGTGGGAGGACTGAAGCTTGGGAGGAAAAGGGCAGGAGGAAGCTGTGGTATAAAGGGGGAGGACTCTCTCTCTCTCTCTCTCTCTCTCTCTCTCTCTCTCTCTCTCTCTCTCTCTCTCTCTCTCTCTCTCTCTCTCTCTCTTGTGTCTCGCAAAGGGCAGGCAAAGGTTATCGTTCGTGTAGCACAAAGGACAAGGGCTAAAATTCATCAACAGCGGGAAGATTAGGAGCCGGAGTGTCAGATGAAGGGAGAGCGAGCGGGAGAGAGGCTGGGAGTGACATGAAGGGAGAGAGGAGTGACATGAAAGGAGGGTAGGGGGGTGGGAGTGGATGGCGTGTGGAAAGGTTACGAGTCAGACAATAAGCGAGGTGATCCTGTTAGTGTGGAGGTGAGGTTGAGGTGAGGTGAGGGCGTGGATGTCCTCAGGTAGGTGACCCCTGATTGAGGTTACCTGGCTAAATAATAACAGGTGGGAGGGATGTTTCTTTCTGCCTCACTCTTACACCCTCCTTTTCTCCCCTCCCTAAGTTTCCTCTCCTCTTGTTTCCTCCCTCCAAAGTCTCCACTCATTACCTCTCTTCTTTCCTTCCTCCCCAAGTCTCTTCTTTCCTCCCTCCCCATGTCTCTTCTTAGTCTTCTTACTTCCCCTCTTATTTCCTCCCCATGTCTCTTATTCCTCTTCCTCTTTCCTCCCTCCCCAAGTCTCTTCTTACTCCTCTTCTTCCCCCTTCCAAGTTTCCTCTCCTTGTATATGAAGCTAAGCATGTTTTATCTTTTTGTATTATTCTTGTCTGCTTCTCTTCTTCAGGTTCTGCTAATCCCTGTGCTCACCTTTTATTTATTCTTACCCTTTTAACCTTCTCTCCTCTCTTACTCTCTCGTTCTCTCTCTCTTAGCATCATCTCCTCCTCCACTTTTCTCCATCCCTGCCATTTCGCCTCCATTTTGCCTCCATCCTCACCCTCGTCTTGTATTCTATTATCGCGTTTTCTGTCTCCTCTTCCTTTCTCCTTTCACACAATCTTCTCTTCCTTCATCACCCTTTCCTTCACTTCCCCTCATCTCCTTCTCATTCTTCTATTTCACCTCTATTTTTCCTCCTCTATTTTTCCTCCTATCTCTTACTATCTCCCCTCACAACATCCCGTTTTCCTTCATATTCCCACCATCTCCCTGCCTCCTTCGTCGCCTCCACTCTCAGTACCTCAGTCACAGGTGGAGGTCACAACCTTTCCGTCTCTCCCCGAGCGAAGAGTGATCAAGGCAAGCAGTCAGGTGTGTTTCGGGACCCTGAAGACCCCGAGGACCTCAAGGACCCCTGGACCTATCGTCGGAGGTTTTATAGTTCCGAATGGAGTCTGGCATTGCCCCCTGACCCTGAAGATGCTGCAGGAGCGTAGTTACTGTGCATTTAAATGGCGTTATAGGATTCCACGGAGGGAGAAGGATGTCACAGGATACTAGGACCGGGAATGACAGGGTTCTTGTTTTAAAATTGCTTATAGGACAAAAATATGGTAAAGATAAAAGGATATTAGTGTAGGATGCGTGTTACGTAAAGATAGTAAGTGTAGGATACCGTGCGACTCAAGGGCGTGTACAGGATACCAAGCGATAAAGGAAGGATGTTACGTGGTGGTGATGGGAACAGTTGGTAGGACATCACGTGACTGGAGGAAGCTGAAGGATATCCCATAATTCGAGGGCGTGCACGGTTTACAGGATGCGAGGAGACCCAAAAGGATATACGCTGATGTAAATACACTGTAGGACACTTGATAACCTTAGGATGCTTCTGGGCTGCGACTTGGGATGCATTAGAATTAGGATTACCAGCAGGATTTTCCAAAAGTGCAAGGGAAAATCTTGAATGTCTTTACTTTGTGTTCCTCCTTCGCTCTGCCGGTGTTGTGTTGCTCATTAAGATAACCATTACTCCTGCAGGAACTAGATGGTGGTGGTGGTGGTGGTTTGGAAGGACTGAGTAAGGGTCATGATTTCGGTCTTTCATGGGGACGTTAAGGTCTTTCGGTGTGTGTGGGTGTGTGTGTGGCGCGTGTGTTTTCTCTCAAGGATTTTCTCATGTTTTCATTTTGAGTCTCTTCCTGGTCTTTGTAAGCTCCTCTTTTGATGTGCAGTAACCAGACTTAATGTATCTCCTCTTGCTTTCCTCCTCCTTCTACTAAAACTCTGCTCTTACTGATCCTCCTCCTCCTCCTCCTCCTCTTCCTCTTACTTCTCGAGCCCACAACATTCAGGAACCGTGTCCATCCTGCCCTGTATAAGCGCACCTCACCACTCACCTGGACGCCTCGTTAGTACAGGTAAAAAGCAGCCGTGTGAAGGAAGCGAGATGAAAGTAGCAGTAGTGGTAACAGATTTTTCACTCACCCTTCCCTTCTCGTTCCCATCACCTTCATCTTCCCTTCCACTCGTCCTCCACCTACTCTGTCCTTCCCTCGTCTCCTTCCCCCACCACTTTCCCCCCTCTCCTTCCCCCATCTGTCCCCTGCTCATCCCCGAGGCGTACCTAAGAGCAAGGAACCGTGAGGGAGTAGATTTGAAAAGTACCGTGAGACCTAACGAAGCGGGTCGACCACGGGATCCAAAAGCATCGTTTAGTATGATCCCTGAGGCTTCGAAACTGTGGTGGTTCTTTGTGTTGGTTTGTTTGTATGTGTGTGTGTGTGTGTGTGTGTGTGTGTGTGTGTTTGGGGGTAAGTACCTGCTCCCTCTGAAACACACACACACACACACACACACACACAGCAGGTAAAATTTATGACCCTTTCAGCTCGGAGTCTCTGCTCTAAAAGATGGTGGAGAGTTATTATAGGAAAAAGAATGTCGATGGAAGATTTACCTCCATCGATTCCTGCCACCTGGATGACTGATGGCTGGCGGCTGAGTGGCTGAACGCGGGAAGGCTGATGGCTGCACCTGAGAGGCCGATTAATAAGCCACTTGGATGCTTGGGAGAGTGGCTGGGAAGGGAGAGGAAGGACGGGAATCAAATACAAGGTGTAGCTTATCAGCCTGATTGATGGATGGCTTGAGTGAGCAACTGGGGTGTACATGAAACTCTTGCGTGTGAGTTTTGGATGTTTACGTGTTGATTAAAGGGTTATGTATACGTTTATGGCTGTGGTTAGTGGTCAGGGCGGGACTAGAAGTAACGGGTTCAAACTTACAGATTTAAAAAGAATATATGAAGAAGTTAGTTCTCATAGTGACTGAAATACACTCGATAATCAGGTTACACAGTGCAGCTTACCAGAAACCGCCTCTTGAGGGCCAGCACATCTACTGCTACCTGTCCCTCCTTTATGCTCCTTTGTGTGACGTGGCGTGTGAGTTATCAAACAGAGGAAGAGAGGAGGAAGAGAACCCAACATGAGGTACAGATTAATACCTCCTTTTACCGTCTCTCACAACACCAGTCAGCGGGATTAAGACGTAAAGCTCAGCATGCAAGTTCTATACACACGTTTGCTAAGCTGAGTTAGTGATGCGGATCGAGCGAGCAAGTGACTTCAGGGTGACTCAGAAAGGCGGAAGATTGCACCCACTCTGTACTGCGCGCGTACCGAAGTGAGACGCACCCGCAGTTTGATGTTAATCCGACCTTCAGGGACCACAAATACTGGCTGTACCGGTGCGAGGGAGTATTGTATTCTGAAGCACTTCTATCTGCACCTCCACTACATTCCAAAGACTAGTGGAAGTGACACAAGTCCTTAAGGGTGTTTTTTTCTGTGGTATTAGTTACAAATTAAGATTTTTACGTTACTGACAGGAAGAACTTTTGAGAACACTGCTAATCATCTCTGTGGCCTTTGAAAGTAGTTGTAATGAAAGAACAAAGCTTTTAGAAATATGAACCTATGACGCACCCGAAGTTTGTTGTGAATCTGACCTCGAGAGATCGCAAGTACTGGCTGTGTCGGTGCAAGTGAGTACGGTGCAGCAACGGGTACGACTGTGTACTGCCCGGGGTGGCGGTGCGCGGAGTGGCTAGTGGTGGTTGTAGTGACTTAATATATCTAGATAAGAAGGTACATTTGAATTAAGGGTAGTGAGATATTGAGTACGACTTTCTCTTCAGGGGATGAAA
Source organism: Scylla paramamosain (assembly GCF_035594125.1). Classification (NCBI taxonomy): domain Eukaryota; kingdom Metazoa; phylum Arthropoda; class Malacostraca; order Decapoda; family Portunidae; genus Scylla; species Scylla paramamosain. The sequence goes on from NC_087169.1 coordinate 18,446,479, forward strand.
TCGCTTTGGTGAATCCAGGTATTAAAAACATGGGTACGTTTTCTTGCTCGAACAGGTATGAAATTAAGGTGTAACTTAAATATTAATACGATGAGATGTAACATAAAACTACAAGTACCAAATGAGAAACGATGATAATGAAAAAAAAAAAACCGAACTGGTACACGATAAAAATCCAACTTTAAATATAAACGATAAAATAGAAGTTAAAAATACATCACCAAACATGAACCCCGAAATATGAGCGACACCGGGACACAAAACTGACCGACAAATAGAAAATGTAAACGAAAAACCAAACAGAAAACGAAACATTACAAGTTCGTGTATAGATCAGCTGACCGAGGGAGAGTGGGAGAGGAGGGAGAGAGAGGGAGAGAGGGGGAGGGAGTAAGAGGTGCTACTTTAAGAACGTCCCGCGACCTTCAGTACTCCTCTTCTCCACCTTTAAGAGGAATATCTCCACCCCTGATCCGTCCTCTTTCCTCTTTAAGTCGCCACCTACTCTTACCTGCCTGGCCTTGTTCATCCTGCCCTTATGTTATGCCTCGTTCATCCTGTTTAGGACAACGCACGCGGCTGCATTGTCTGTGGTGGATGTACAGTAATTCTCTCTCTCTCTCTCTCTCTCTCTCTCTCTCTCTCTCTCTCTCTCTCTCTCTCTCTCTCTCTCTCTCTCTCTCTCTCTCTCTCTCTCTCTCTCTCTCTCCTCCCCTCGTGACTTGCCTCTCTGCATAATTAACATACTTTAGGTCTCGCAGCCCCAGGTGTGCCGCTGACTAAGTCCCGTCTTGGTCTGTGCCATTTCCGCTAACTCGGCGTTTACTCACTGTTTTTCTCACGCCCTTTTGTGAGTTATTTTGATGCTTTTCTTTCTTTTTTTTTTTTTTTTTTTTGGTAGTTTCCTCTGTTTCTCCCTTTTCTCACTTTTAAAACTTTTTCTTTTTCTTTCTGTTTCTCTTTCTATTTGTTTGTCTTTCTGTATACTATTTTTGTATGTTTCTCTCTTTCGTCGTGTCCTTGTTAACTGTTTGTTTATTTTTTTTTATTTATTTTTTTACTTGAGTATCTTTTTCTTTATTTTTTGTAAGGTATTCTTATTTTTTTTCCTTTTTTCCTTCTTTCGCCACGTTTTATTTCCCAGTTTTTTTTTCTTCTCCCGTTTTTGTCTTTCTTCTCACTTTCGTCACGTTCTCTTTATCTCATTTATCTAAGTTTCTCTCTTTCGTCACGTCATTATGTGTTGTTGTTTCTCTCTATTACTCTTTCGCTCAGCTCGTGTCTGTCTCATTCCTCTGGCATCGTTTATTTTTCATCTATTTTTTTCTTTTTCATTTTTTATTCACTCTTTCTTTCTCGTTAGTTTGGTTTTCAGTCTGATTCCTCGTGTTTTCTATTCTTTTGTTTTAATTTTTTTTTTGTCCCTCTTTTTTTATAATTCACTCTTCTCTTTTTTCTTCTCCGTGTTTTATTTTCAATTTTCTTCTTTACTTTGATGAGAATTTATGGTTTTGTGGCTTTTCGTTCTTGTTCTGCTGATTTACGATACCCCATCTCTCTCTCTCTCTCTCTCTCTCTCTCTCTCTCTCTCTCTCTCTCTCTCTCTCTCTCTCTCTCTCTCTCTCTCTCTCTCTCTCTCTCTCTCTCTCTCTCTCTCTTTTCCATGAACTAAGAATATATTTAACTGTAGGAGCGGAAGCAGGTGCAAGGTGCAAGGAGGAGGAGGAGGAGGAGGAGGAGGAGGAGGAGGAGGAGGAGGAGGAGGAGGAGGAGGAGGAGGAGGAGGAGGAGGAGGAGGAGGAGGAAGAGGAGGAGGAGGGTTTTAATGTCCTCGAGAAGGGCCCGTAAATCAGTATGTAAATATGAGGTAAATGTTGCAAATTCTCTCTCTCTCTCTCTCTCTCTCTCTCTCTCTCTCTCTCTCTCTCTCTCTCTCTCTCTCTCTCTCTCTCTCTCTCTCTCTCTCTCTCTCTCTCTCTCTCTCTCTCTCTCTCTCTCTCTCTCTCTCTCTCTCTCTCTCTCTCTCTCTCTCTCTCTCTCTCTTTCTCTCTGTTTCAGCTTGTATATCGACATTTTGCATAACATTTTTCTTTTTATTTCTTTACAAAGCTTTTTTTCTCGCAACATTTTTTATTTCTTAGCTTTCAATAATTCGTCCATTTGTGCAGGAAAATATGACTCGGTTTTCTATTATTCGTGTGTGTGTGTGTGTGTGTGTGTGTGTGTGTGTGTGTGTGTGTGTGTGTGTGTGTGTGTGTGTGTGTGTGTGTGTGTGTGTGTGTGTGTGTGTTAATGCAGAGCCGGATGACGTAAACAGTATTATGAGCGTAAAACCGAGGAATGAGGAGATGGTGGTGATGGTGGTGGTAGTGGTAGTGGTGGTGGTGGTGGTGGTGGTGGTGGAGGTGGTGTTGGTGGACTAGGAAAGGCGGAGTTTACCTTACACCGCTATTATCATAACTTTCCCTTGTTTTCACGTAACTGATAGGGAGAGAGAGAGAGAGAGAGAGAGAGAGAGAGAGAGAGAGAGAGAGAGAGAGAGAGAGAGAGAGAGAGAGAGAGAGAGAGAGAGATTGTTTTTAAATGACTGTTCTGTCTTGTAAGCTTCTGATAACTACATGACAGGGTATGAAGGAGTGGTCGAGAGAGAGAGAGAGAGAGAGAGAGAGAGAGAGAGAGAGAGAGAGAGAGAGAGAGAGAGAGAGAGAGAATAACAATAACCAAACTTCGTGTTATCTCTTCTCCCTCTCCTTTGCCTCTTCAATGAACGATGGTGAACACAAATGAACACAGGAAGAACAAGCTGCATCAGAGCTGGTTGTCCTTAGTTGTCAATAGAGTATACTGACACACTGATAGATCCAGCATGGCATAAAGCAGAGATGATAAAGATGAAAACAGGACAAAAGACGTAAAGCTACAACGTATAGAAATAATAAAGACAAACAGGGTAGATAAATAAACATAGTAAAATGAGAACCAGGATAGACATAGAAGAGGATTAAGGGACGCCACTGTTATTGTATCACATGAAGGGAGAGAAAACACGCTCTTTTTTATTACGTAACCTTAAGACGGTCATTGACTTGCGAGGGTAAAATATACTCGCTGATATTATGAATTTTTAAAAGTGAGAATATATTTATAAACGTGGTTACTTTTTTATATTACATGGTTAATAAGTTGTGTGGTGTTTTTGTTGGGGATATTATTTTTTGTGGATACGAAAGGCGGTCAGTGGCTGGTGAGAGAAAAATTAAATTGTTAAATGATATTACGAGTAAAAATATTAAGATTATATGTGTAATTATGTACGTGTTTGCTTTCACCAGACCCTTCATTTTTTTTTTTTTTTTAGCTGCTTTGATTACGAGTCTGTTTTTTATTTATGATGGTTTAAATATTTGCGGGGAGTAATATTTGATGTGCGGGAACTGTAATGTGGAGATAAGTAAGTGTACTGGAGGTGAGTTGACTTAGCCGTGGTTTGCATTAAAGAGGAGGAAGGAAGCCGCCACGATAAACACAAACGTTCTTTTATTTTTCATTTTGTTGGAAACAGAATTATGAACAACCTCGCTTAGTTAATTAAGGAACACTTTACCGAAACATTCATTCCACATTTTTTTTTATCAAAGATTTTCTGCTAGTTTCTTTGCTGTGAATGAAAAAAAAAAGAACTAACTTTAACTTGCTCACAAAAAAAAAAAAAAGGTGGATCTGGAGGGGGAAGTACAGCAAAATTACAAGTAACGAGGCAAACTTGAGGTAAACTTTCATAATTTCCCTTTTTTTTCCCTATCAGGGCTACCAACCACAGCACTAGTGACCCAGTAGTGCCAACCTTTCCCCGGTGACACTGTTGGCACACTCCCCTCAACCTCCTTCCCTTCTCCCCTTCTCTCTCCCCTCGCTCCCTTTTCCTCCTCCACTTCACTCTCCCCTCATCTCCTTTACTCCTGTAGCTTCTCTCTCTCTCTCTCTCTCTCTCTCTCTCTCTCTCTCTCTCTCTCTCTCTCTCTCTCTCTCTCTCTCTCTCTCTGTGTGTGTGTGTGTGTGTGTGTGTGTGTGTGTGTGTGTGTGTGTGTGTGTGTGTGTGTGTGTGTGTGTGTGTCAGGGCGGGGCTGTCTCGAGCGTAGTAACTGTGTGGGTGTGTTTGTTTTTCGATCTAAGCAGAATGAGGGGAAGGATTATTTTGCCCTTAATGTTTTGCCGAGATAATTTGGTTCGTGTTTATTTGTCTTCGCAGGACGTTGTTTTGCCTCAGTGTTTTGAAGGCCCACGTCACCCTGTTATCGTTGTCCGTGTGTGTGTGCGTGTGCGTGTATGTGTGCACGTGCTAGAGAGAGAAAGAGAAAGAAAGAGAGGGAAGGAGAGGGAGAGGGAGAGGGAGAGTACATGGTATCCTTTTTCAGCTCTGTTTGTCTTCCTCTGTATGGCAGTGACGTATGGGGGAATGGAAGGTTGGAAAAAACGGGCCAAGAGGAGGAGAAAGAAGAAGGGGAGGAGATGGTACATTTACTAGGTAGACAAATGCGTAGCTTCGTGAAAAGAAAACAGACCTGTAAATAAGAGTATAAATAATGGCTGGGGAAGAACGAGGGAAAGGCAGAAAAAAGCGACATTAAAACAGGGAAAACACAGGATGAGAGACAGTAAAGCGACTGAAAATACACACACCGACATCTTTGTATCTCTTTGCATCGCCTGAGACACACAAACACACACACACACACACACACACACACACACACACACACACACACACACACACACACACTCAGCAGGGAAGCATTTTACACGTTATAAATTTAGCTCCTCTTCAATCCTACCATCCACATTTTTACGTAGATGAGACAAAAGCAGTATTTTCTTTTCCCCTCACCCTTCCCTCCCCTTCCCCCTCTCCCACATCTCTTTCCCCTCTTCCCCCAGTGGTATCGGCGCCCATCTGCCCACTGTGGCTTGAGGGGAATTGTGGGAACGCTAATGTTTCATTGTGACAAATTTGCTTCGAAGAATTTCCAACATGTGGGTTAGTGGTGGGAAATTTTGCCTTCCCACAGCTGGCGTCTGGCTGCGCCCCTGCTTTTACATGTTGTGTTTTGTTTGGTTTGTTTGGGTCTGGCTGGCTGCCCGAGTATCGCCTGTCTGTATTGCTGCTCAAGGCCAAGGGAGGGATATTGAAAGAGCGGGAGAGAAATGTTGACGTTCAAATTAAATTCTTAACCCTTCCACTCTTCGACAAAATTTCCCCCAAAACATAAGAATTTTTACGTTTTTCTTTATATTACAGACGCTAAAATAATTCTCTAGTGTAGAAAATACAAAATAAACCTCCTATTCTTTCTGTGCATCTGTGCAAACCTCTTATCGCAAGACTGAATGCTAACACTAGAAGCACGAGGCAGTAAAAGCTCCAAAATAAACAAAATGGAAGTAAGAACAAAAGTGACATCACAGAACAAAAACCACGTGCGGAAAAAAGACACTAAAAGCTAAATGGCAAAACACGACGGCTTGATATCAAAATTATGGCCTCGTTAGCTGAGTCTGGCAGGGAGGCGTGCGTGTGGCCGGAACGGGAGACGGCGAGGCACTGAGAACTACGCGTTTATCAGCCTACATCAAGGCAGAGGGGAGGCGAGGACGGGCACGTGCTGCTTATAAGGAAGGAACAAACACACCGAGACTAACCGCACACGAGGAACACACTGATCGAGGACACTGGACGAGATAATCACACATAAACACGAGTCCCTGGTACAGAACACACGCGAAGAGGACATTGCCACTTGGAAGCAACACACAAGACACAGACCAGACCAAAGGAAACACAATGAGGCTACAGAACACACGAGAACACTACCACATGGAAACAACCTTTGGAACAGAAAAGAAACTAAAATCAGAGCACAAAACCTCACAACACAACAACACTACAGAGAACGCAGACCAGGGATGCAGAACACGGGGACTACCACATGGAAACCACTATAACTGAGAACAGAGGAGAGACCCAAATCAGAGCACGACGCATCACAACGCACCAATACACAACACACGAAAGAGGACAAGCAACACGCCCCAACCACCAGATGTTGATACCAGATACTGACTGGATGGCGTTGCAACAAGGGATGCATTCTATTAGCAGCAGATAGCAGTTAAGCAGGCAAGCCGCTAGATAAACAGCAGTACCATGATGACGCCCTGCACAACAGAACCGAACCTAACACAGGCGCCGCACACAGACTATAATTCTAATCTGCTGTCAAGGAGGAATGCACAGCTGGGAGGTATGAGGCGCGTGGGAAGGGAGGGAGAGGGAAGGGTGATGGGAGAGGGATGAGTGAAGAGAGGAGGGTTAAAGGGTAGAGGGGACATGCAGGGGGTATAGGAGAGAGGGAGATGATTCGTTGGGAGGGAAATCTTAAATGAGCTGGAAAGGTTGGGTGGTAAAGGAAGGGAAGGTCGTTGTGCATTTCGAGTTGGGGTGCTGGGGTGTTGCAGGGGTGGGGTGCTGTGTTGAGCGGTGAGTTAGGGTGCTGCAGGGGTGATAGAGGTGGGGAGTGTGAAGAGGAGGTGGAGGACGTTATAAGTGGTGTCTGGTGGTGTGACTGTGAAGGCTTGGTTACAGCACACCACCACCATCACCACCACCACCACCAGTATGTGCTTATGTGCAGTGTTAGCGATAAAAAGAGCACCGCTAGCACCACCATCACCACCACCATTACCATCACCACCACCACCAAGCCATATAGAACAGTTGCTGGGGTGACAGATGGCTGCTTTCAATACTGGCTCCCGTGAAACATGCATACGTCTGCTTGTACTGCCGGCGAGGCGACGCGATACTGCCTTGCTGAGTGTTGAGCGAAGCAATTCCAAGCACTTGTTCGTTTGTTCCAAGTGATTTATTGGCGCCTTCTGGAGCGTGTCTGTGTGTTACCAGCCTTGCGGTTTTCCAAGTATGAATATGTTTCTCAGTAGACGACTTTCTTATTTGTTATTGAGTTGTTTTGGTGAATTATTTAGTAGGTATTGACTTTCTATGTTTTTTTATTTACTTATTTTTTTTTTTTTTTTTTATTTTCTATTTTTTTGTGTAATGTTATTAAAGTATTTTGGTTTTCAAGTCGAGAATACGTGATAGTAGATATACTTCTGACTGTTATATAATGTTTAGTAGTTCAGCTGAATTCCAGAGTGAAAAATATTTGCCTCCCCAACATTTTGTAACTGATTTCTAGACGATTTTCAAACAAGAATACCAGACTCAATGTTAGTGAAATTCCCCCTTGTGGTGTAGTTTTTAGCAGTTAAGTGAGTTTTATAGCAAATATTTAGTAATTAATTTGTATACGATTTTCAAAACAAAGAGTACGTGACTTAGTTGAAATTCCTCCTTCCTGCAATATAGTTTTTAGCAGTTCAGGTGAATTAGATACTATTTGCTTTCCGCGCCAAGACAGCCCCGCCAGCCGCTGCCACCCGCGCTCCCGAAATACCTGGAAAATGATGCCAAAACAAAGTGAACGTGGCTCCCCCTGGCGGCTGCTGCTCCCGGGACTCACCCACCAACACTCGTGACTTTCGCCTTCCGTATTCTTGGGTGACTCATTGTTTCGCTAAGAACTATACCCGCCAGTATTTTAACTCATCTTTTTTCTGAGCTGCAAATAGTACGCGCATTGTTGCATAAGCAGGTCAGGCGCGCGCGCGCGAAAGAGAGAGAGAGAGAGAGAGAGAGAGAGAGAGAGAGAGAGAGAGAGAGAGAGAGAGAGAGAGAGAGAGAGAGAGAGAGAGGACAAGATATAGGGCAGAGGGCGTGTTTGTACATCTTTCTTCATAGAGGGCGCGGCTGGTGAGGACTTGAGGGCGTGTGGGCGTGGACAAGGAGTAACGGCACATATTTACGTCTCATTACAGCCCCGGCACAGTAAGAGACACGTAACGCCCATCACGCCCCACTCACCTCGCGTCACATGCACCTGACTGACGTAACATGCATTTAGTTCACGTTGCAGAGCCTGTTTTTAAATACTACCGCGTGACGTGACATCTGACGCAACACGAGGCCTTGCATGAATTATGTGACGTGCGAGAGTGACGGCAGGACAGCGAGGATGATTAGAAATGAAGAAAAAGTGTGAATAAAAAACACCTTGAATACAAAAATCCAGCTTAAATCATCTCAAGGTCAGGAATATGTACGTAATCAAATAAAAGATGCTCTGATTATTTTTACCTTTTATTTTCTCGTTTTTTAAAAATTCTTATTCTTTCTTTTTTTCCTTAACTCTTTCGTCACTGACACAGGCACACCCTCGGGCTCAACAGGACATATTTCACTGAGGGAGACGAATTTACATTATTTTTACCTGTCTTGGCTGCGAGGAAATAGGTGGCGGGCAGGTAATTTACGGGAGTGGAGGTGTAGCGGCCAGGTGACACCAGGTGGCGACGCGGACTTCAGATTGTGGACTGAGAGGCGAGGATTTTAAGGCGGCAATGCTTTTGGGTTTATTTAAAAGGAGTTTGTTTTAGTTAACTGATAGATAGACGGGTTGGTAGATAGAGATTTAGATAGATAGATAGGTACGTAGGTACGTAGATTGATAGAAAAGTAAATAGATACAGATCACTACTACTACTACTACTACTACTACTACTACTACTACTACTTTCTCGACTGAGTTTGAATGAAAACTTAATCAGATTTACGTTCCGATTTGTGGTTTTATCTCTCTCTCTCTCTCTCTCTCTCTCTCTCTCTCTCTCTCTCTCTCTCTCTCTCTCTCTCTCTCTCTCTCTCTCTCTCTCTCTCTCTCTCTCCACCAGTTGGCAATCATGTCACCTGTGTTTCTTCACGCTACACGCTAAGGAAAGTTAATTAGCCTTTTGTTTTGATGGTTACTTGCAATGTCACCTTCCCCACCTCTCCTCGCCCCGCACCGTCCCGTCCCGCCCCGCCCCGCCCCGCCCCGCCCCGCCCCGCCCCATCCTGCCTCGTTTCTTGACGCCCCGCCCAAGGCCTCCCCCACCTCGCCTCTGCTTTCATCTCAGGCTTACCGTAAACTCCACGCCCTCTTCTTTCAACGCCCACACACTCACTATGACAGCTGCCAACCACCACTCTCCTCCTCCTCCTCCTCCTCCTCCTCCTCCTCCTCCTCCTCCTCCTCCTCCTCCTGCTGCTTCTGTTCGTCCTCTTCTTCCTCCTTCACTGCCTCCTCCTGGTGTTCGTTCTCTCCTTCCTCCTCCATCTCCTCAGCTGCTATTCGAGGCGTGTCTTGTGTATCATATTTCACGTGTTCATTCCTCTCTGACATAGAATAAGCCTCTCTAATCGCTTGTTTTCCTCTCTCCTGGTCTGTACTTCCCCTTTGATACACTCTTATTCTCCCTACTAGCAGTCTTCCTTTCTCTCTTTAAACGTCCTCCTTCAGGTAATGTGTCTTTTCTATTTTCCTTTAGCTTCTCATTCAGGTAATCTTCATCTATATCCTCCTTTAAGTGGTGTTCGTCTCCTCCTCCTCCTCCTCCTCCTCTTCCAGTAATCGGGTCACCTTTAGGAAGAATATAAATCCCCATGTGTACTTTTCCCTGACTTTTCCTCGATTTTAATAGCAGTAATGGCTTGCTTTTTCCTTCCCCTTATTGAATTGGGTTCGTCTCCATGTGAGATTATATAAAAGATGTTTGCCCGACTATCCTCTCTTTTCTCTTCTCCTCCTCCCCTTCCTCCTCCTCCTCCCCCCTTCCCCCTCGGTCCCCCACATTAAGGTAACAGTGTTTATGGCAGAGCAGCGGCAACCCAATTTCCCAAACCCTTTATTGGGCTTTTATATTTCCCGCCAAGTTTTAGCATTGGCCTGAATTGGAGCGCGCGTGTCATTACTTTTTTTTTTAATTTAGTTTTTTTTTATTTATTTTTTATTAATATGCGAGGGATTTTTTTTTTTTGTCATTGCGGTTTGTGTCGTATTTTTTTTTTTTTTTTTTGTATATTGTTCTGTGTTGGAATTGTTTCGTGAAGAAGTGTGGTAATATTCATGTTTTTTTCTTTTTTGTCTTTCTACCTTGAACATTTTTGTATACTTTTCTATTTCTCTTCCTCATCATTCTAACTCGAAATCTTTTTTATTCTTTCGTCCTATTTCTCATCCTTGCTTTTCTGTTTCCTCTTCCTCATTTTTGTAACTCGAAATATCTCTCTATTCTTTCCTACTTATCTTTCTTATCTCACCATTTCATTGCTTTTAAACATTCACTTCATTCTTCTTCTTTCCTCCCTAATTCGGTCTTTTATCAACCTTTGTCTACCTTTTCTCTCCTTCCTCTCCATCTCTGCAGTCTCGCGCGCCTCCTCCTCCTCCTCCTCCTCCTCCTCCTCCTCCTCCTCCTCCTCCTCCTCCTCCTCCTCCTCCTCCTTAGATCAAAGAGTGAGCTTACATGACCCGTATTTAATTATATAACAATCGGGTGCCGGCGGCGGAGGTCGTGTTCTGTAGCGTTTATTAATTCGGTCGTGGAGAGCATGAATTTCAACTTTCTTTTTATCTATTTCTTTTCATATCGGTGAGTTTTCTATCGTTCAATCATAATTTTATCTTCTTACCTCCTTTCCATTTTTTTATATCTGATTCTGATTCCTCCCTCGTCTCTGGTTGTCCCTCCTCCTCCTCCTCCTCCTCCTCCTCCTCCTCCTCCTCCTCCTCCTCCTCCTCCTCCTCCTCCTCCACTAGTGCTCGTCACAGTATTATTGGAGAGTCGACATAATGCCGCGTTTCTTCCACGATTTTTCGAAGTGCCGAAGTTAGCAATATAGACTTTTAACAGAGAAACCGTGACGGAATTCTCTTTTGGGTACCTGCGGGCTGACACACAGAGAGAGAGAGAGAGAGAGAGAGAGAGAGAGAGAGAGAGAGAGAGAGAGAGAGAGAGAGAGAGAGAGAGAGAGAGAGAGAGAGAGAGAATGTTAATGTCTCTTAATAGAATCATAACCAATTGTACTCAGGAAGAACCGTCAAACCAGCTGGGAGTTTTAAGACCCCAGCTGGTTTAGTGGCAAGGGGCAAGGTTAGCAAGGCAGGGAGTGGGGGACTAAAGGGTAGCTACAAAGGATAAAGGGCAAACAAGGGCTTAGGGTAAAGGGACACAGGACACGAGGAGAGAGAGAGAGAGAGAGAGAGAGAGAGAGAGAGAGAGAGAGAGAGAGAGAGAGAGAGAGAGAGAGAGAGAGGGAGGGATTGCGAAGTTTTTTTTTATTGTGTGTTTTGTTTGGTTCGTTTATCGATTTTCTTTACGTCCCTTTTATTTCTTTATTTTTTTCAGCATCTCTCTTTTCTCTCCCTGTCCCCTCCTCTCTCTCTCTCTCTCTCTCTCTCTCTCTCTCTCTCTCTCTCTCTCTCTCTCTCTCTCTCTCTCTCTCTCTCTCTCTCTCTCTCTCTCTCTCTCTCTCTCTCTCTCTCTCTCTCGTCCTGCCTCGTGTCTTTGTTTAATCCGTCCAACTCGTTTTAAAAGCCCGAGCTATAAATGGAGGAAGCGAATAAAAATGGATTGCACAGAGAGAGAGAGAGAGAGAGAGAGAGAGAGAGAGAGAGAGAGAGAGAGAGAGAGAGAGAGAGAGAGAGAGAGAGGGGCGGTATCCATTACTACCATACAGCAAAACTTTACTTATCTGGCGAGGAATTTAAATCAGCGTCCAAAATTTGCGTGCAAGTGTCATAAATGTTGTGTTGTATCTTCCTTTTGAGTGCGTGGGGAGTATTGCGTGTGACGTCTGCGTGTGGGTTCAAGTACCACCGTTCTAAGTAAAGTCACTCAAGGTATTTTAAGTGAATTAAGTAAAGTACCACGTATCATATGTTGGGCGTTGATGAATTCCTTGCTGAGTGGGAGGTGAAGTGGTGCGGGGCGTGTGCGTTCGATATATGTAGATTAACCTTCGTGCGTGAGTGTATTTATCAGTGGGAGGCGCTGCAGAAGGTCAGGCAGAGACGTCATTGCAAGGCTAGCAGGGCACTGGGGCGAGAGAGAGAGAGAGAGAGAGAGAGAGAGAGAGAGAGAGAGAGAGAGAGAGAGAGAGAGAGAGAGAGAGAGAGAGAGATATGTTTTCACTGCATTTTATTTCTTTCTCCTTTTTTTCTTTATTTTTTTCATCGTCACTGATGGATTTCACTCTCAATCCGAAAACATTTGGCACGGATCTGCGAACGGCGATTTTGCCAGATTCGATTTAAGTCCGTGGAAAAAATATCGCTTAGTCGGTCAGGCGATGTGGCGGGGATTACTGGAGGCAGTGTGCGGGGGATTGGCAGGGATTACTTTTGTGTCTCTGGAATGAGAGTCTCGTGGCGCCAACCTTTACCGGCACTCCGACTGTTTCGTAAAGGATTAGCATAATATTTAGATTTTTTTTATTTATTTATTTATTTATTTATTTATTTTATTATCTGTTCTATTTATTGTATGTACGTTTCCTATTTTGGCTTTAGGATTAGTTTGGTTTATTAGTTTTGTAAGTGTTGTGTTTACATTAGTTTTGTAAGTGTTGTGTTTACTTAAGAGTTATGTTACTTTTATTGCATTGGTGTTAATACGACGTGCACTTTTTATGGTTAAGATTGGCTAAGGAGAGAAAGAAAGGGGAAAAAAGGCTGCCAGTTTGCCTCTCTCAGAAAAAAAAAATAGATAAATAGAAATATAGATATAGAAAAGAACATTATTTCATTTCAGAGACGATCCAATACTCCTCCCGAAGCGGTTCAAATGATAGGAAGAGGGAAAAAATCAAACATACAGTGAACATTTCCTTAGTTTCAAGATTCCAAATGTAGATAATAACGTAGATGAACACTTTATTCCTAGTGGTGGCGATGGTGGCGGTCAACAACGATAAAAAAAATGAAGATAGAAACCTATAGAAATTACTTCCTTAATTCGCTTGAAGATTCCAATGCATTTATACTCTGATAACGTAGATATGCACTTCATTCGCAATGGTGGCGATGGTGGCGGTCAGCATCGATAAAATTTCACGCCATAAGGTGCAGGAAGGTTCGGAAATTAGTGAGTATATTGTGAGTGGGTCGTGTTTCAGGTTATGCTATTACATGCAATAAACGCTGGTGGTGGTGGTGGTGGGAGGGACTGGGAGCGGCGCAGGGTAAATTGTTGTTTAAAATAGAGGGTGGAAGACAATACGACACGTGCTTGTTGTGGCTTAATTAACCGAGATAGTGAATGGATGGTGGTGGGTTGTGAGGCGGGGCTTGCAAATGGTGGCAGAGGAACAGTTCAACATTTCACGCGAGTTGGTCTGGTCTAGTCTGGGTCTGTGGAAGTCGAAATGATTGTGGTGTTTCGTGTCTTTTCTTCTGAATAAAAGGAAATCAGAGGGGGAAAAAATGTTATTGCTTTCTATTCTTCTTTGTTATCTTTGATGGTTACTACTACTATTACTACTACTACTACTATCAAAAAAAATATAGCGAGAGAAAGAACTTTACTACTATTACTATTACTACTACAACCACCACCACTACAACCACCAACAGTAACAATAAATTAACCAGAGAAGCATAACTTTACTACTACCACTACTGCTCCTCCTCTAACTACCACCACCACTACCACCACCACCACCACCACCAGAATTAACGAGACAAAAGCAGCATTTCCGGAAGGTGTGATTGCTTCAGGAAATTCAGCACTTCTTGGCACCTTCCTGGCACCTTGAGTCCTTCCGCCTGTGGGAATACCGGGGCCAAAGGGTGCCAAATATCGGGCCACACGCGTCACGGTTGTAACTCATCCCTCCTCCTCCTCCTCCTCCTCCTCCTCTTCCTCTTCCTCTTCCTCGTACTCGTCCTTCTCCTCCTCCTGCTCTTTCGTCTTCTTTTTCATCATAGTCATCTTTGTTCTTGTGTTCTTGTTTTCGTTGTATTTTTTTCTCTTCTTGCTCGTCTTCGTGTTCTTTCTCTTCTTCCTCTTCTTCCTCTTCGTCCTCTTTCTCCTCCTCCTTTCCTTCTCCTCTTCCTTTGTTGTCATAAAATTTTTCAGTATTTGTATTTACATGATAATATTTAGGCCAATCTTCTACTACTACTACTACTACTACTACTACTACTACTACTACTACTACTACTACTACTACTACTACTACTACTTTCTCACGCACTGGGAATAATTATCGATAATCATTGTGTGAATTAAAGTATTGTGGTTGACAGAGAGAGAGAGAGAGAGAGAGAGAGAGAGAGAGAGAGAGAGAGAGAGAGAGAGAGAGAGAGAGAGAGAGAGAGAGATGGTTCCCACGGTCTGAAGAAAGAGATAGAGAGGAGGTAGGATGAAGAGCAAGAAGTGGAGCAGCGATGAGGCTATTGTGTGTGTGTGTGTGTGTGTGTGTGTGTGTGTTTGTGTGTAGGGAGAGAGAGAGAGAGAGAGAGAGAGAGAGAGAGAGAGAGAGAGAGAGAGAGAGAGAGAGAGAGAGAGAGAGAGAGAGTGTAGTAGTGTGTGTGTTTTTCTTTGTTTTGCATAACTTTAATCGCAGCAATTAGTCTTCTTCCCTCAGCAACACTACAGGGCCCCAATTCACACACTTTCACACACACACACACACACACACACACACACACACACACACACACACACACACACACACACACACACACACACACACTCCACGCCACCAGCACCACGCCCCATCACCACCTCTCCTCTCCACGCCAGCACGCCTTCTTCCCCACGCCCACACCCATTTCCCCTCTCCTTCCCACGGGTCTACGCACAGGTATACCTCCCACAGCTCCCACGCTTAATCTGTTCGTGAGTGTCCGTGGCTGAGCGTCTGATAGTGAAGGTGATGAGAGAGACAGAGAGACGAAGGGAAACAGACGTGATAGGGAATAGGTTACGTAACGTTTAGAAATGTGACTCAAGGAAACAAAATGCTTTAAGGAAGTGGTGTTATGTTGGTCTGAGAATAAGGAAATGGAGTGAAGGAGGAAGAGGAAGGGAAACTTAACAATGTAACAAGAAGATTGTGAGAGTTGCAGAAGCTGAGAGGGAGAGAGGGAAGGAGAGAGGAGTCTTGAGCCTGGGAAGCATGACGGTGGTGCAGTAAGGAGATTGGTGCTGGGGGGGAGAGGGAGAGAGAGAGAGAGAGAGAGGGAGGGGAAGGGACAGTGGGAGAATGTCTAAGTAGGGGAGAGGTCGAGATAGTGTTAGGAGGGAGAGGGAGAGAGGGAGAGTTGGGTAAGGAGATTGAGATACGCGGTCTCTGTGCAAGGAGGAGGAGGAGGAGGAGGAGGAGGAGGAGGAGGAGGAGTTGCAAGGTCTTTGGTTTAAGGATAAAGGATTCTAGGATTGATTGGACAAGTGATGAAATAGTTTTGAGTTTGAATTATGGAGGAAGCATTAGGAAGAGGAGGAGAAGGAGGAGGAGGTGAAGGAGGAGGCGTGGGAGAGTAAGGAAGGTGAGGAAGGTGATACTGTCGGCGGAAGCTGTCAAGGAGGGACTTCACCTTCATCTAATAACCCTTCTTTCTTCCCTTCGACCCTCCCTTCCTTCTCCTCCTCCTCCTCCCTTTATATCTAATCTCATATCTTCCTCCTCTTCCTCCTCCAGGTCGTCTTTACATTCATTGTTTTCTCATTATCGCTTTTTTTGTTGTCTTATTGAGCGATTTGCAGTAAAAACTTCTCTTTATCTGTTACGTATTGACATTTTATTCTTTTCATCTCGTATTTTGTCATTCATTTCATTCTCTTACGTTCTTTTTATGTGTTTGTCTTTCGGTATTGACTTCTTGACTGAATCTCTCTCTCTCTCTCTCTCTCTCTCTCTCTCTCTCTCTCTCTCTCTCTCTCTCTCTCTCTCTCTCTCTCTCTCTCTCTCTCTCTCTCTCTCTCTCTCTTCCTTCCTTCCTGCAGCGCAATATGGAGACAAAAGACAAACAATTTACTTTAACTCTTTTACAATCTTCCTCTTTAGTTCTTTCTCCTTACCTCCCATCATTCGTGTCCCCCCCCCCCTCTCTCTCTCTCTCTCTCTCTCTCTCTCTCTCTCTCTCTCTCTCTCTCTCTCTCTCTCTCTCTCTCTCTCTCTCTCTCTCTCTCTCTCTCTCTCTCTCTCTCTACCCCAGCTTAGCCCTGATATAAGCTGGACAACAACAATAATAATCATTACACTCTCCTTCCCCCCTTAGCCAGGTAACCTTCTTAGTCTTTGACCCTCACGCAGGAGGAGGAGGAGGAGGAGGAGGAGGAGGAGGAGGAGGAGGAGGAGGAGGAGGAGGAGGAGGAGGAGGAGGAGGAGGAGGAGGAGGAGAAGAAGATCATTCATTTATTTATTTTTTTTTGTGGTGATTTGTGTGTGTGTGTGTGTGTGTGTGTGTGTGTGTGTGTGTGTGTGTGTGTGTGTGTGTGTGTGTGTGTGTGTGTGTGTGTGTGATTCTTGTTTATCATAATTAACTGCTGCTTCTCTTCTTTCGTCTCCTCTCATTCTCTATTACCTCATCCTTCTTCGTCAACCTACTCTCTCTCTCTCTCTCTCTCTCTCTCTCTCTCTCTCTCTCTCTCTCTCTCTCTCTCTCTCTCTCTCTCTCTCTCTCTCTCTCTCGGGGCGACAAAGGGGTGAAGAGGGGGGGGGGAGGGAGGAAAGCAGAAGCCTGTCTAAGCGAATAATCCCAGTAATAGATCCGTGTTATGTTGCTGTGAGGGAGAGGGAGAGGAAGAGGGGAGAGTAGGGGTCGAGATGGAAGAGAAGGAAGAGGAAGAGGAAGAGGAGAAGGAGGGGGAAGAGGAGGGAATATAACGTCAGCTTAGATCAGCCATGGGGAAGAACAAACAGAGAGAGAGAGAGAGAGAGAGAGAGAGAGAGAGAGAGAGAGAGAGAGAGAGAGAGAGAGAGAGAGAGAGGAGATGCGGCAGAAAGACTAAAGTTTTGATCTCAAGGCAAACAGCGATCAGGTGACGATGTAAAGTGGGTGAGAGGGAGAAAGGGAGAGGAAGAGAGGGGTGAGGGAAGGAGAGGAGTGAGAGGGGTGAGGGAGGGAGAGGAGGAGAGCTTATATAAGGTATCACAGGACAAGGGACGAGAAGAATAGAAAAGATAAAGCAGGTGAAAGGATTAGAAGATAAATAAGAGGAATATAAAACTAAAAAGAACAACAAATAGAAAATAACGTAAAATGACGTAAAATAAATGAGAGTTATGAAAGTGAAAACTGTAAAGACGATAATTAATAGGTACAAATAAAAGAGAATAAGTAAATAAAAGACAATAAACCATGGAATGAAGAGAACATAGAAACCGGATGTACGTAGGAAGAAAATTACGAAACATTCACCAAAAACAAGAGAATAAAGATAAATTTTGTGACCAGAAAGACCAAAGAGAGAATAATACGGAACACAATAAATATAGATGATAAATAAAAGCAGTAAAACAGTGAGGGGAAAATAAAAATAAAATATTCATCGAAAGGCAAGAGAATCGTGAAATTTGGAGCATGGAGAGACTGGAAAATGTACAGAACACAATAGATAAAGAGAATAAATAAAGGACGAGGAGAGGTAAAGGTAAAGCAGATGAGGTCATGAGAGGGAGAGGAAAAGAGGAAAAATACTTTACATAAAATAATTCTAAAAGCCAACAGGGAATATGATAAAAATTGAAGTAAAGAGAGGCTGAAAAATGCAGAGGACACACTAAATAAACTTGAATAATAGGCACACATAAAGAAAATACATTAAATCGATAAAAAAAAAAAATGAAAAAAATAAGATCGATCACGTACAGATGAAAAGATAAAAAAAAAAAAAAATTTGAATGCACCATAAATGAACTGAATAGTATACACAATACAACAGATAGAATAGGAGAAAACACTTCAAATCATAAATACACTGAATAAACTAAAAAAAAAATAAATAACAGAAAAAAATCGATTGCACAAGACGTAAAAAAAAAAAAAGAACTGAAAAAAACGAGACGAATACAAAAAAAAAAAAAGAGAACATACAAAAGCAATACCAAGTAACAAGACACGCAAAAGGGTGAGTAAAGGGACAATTTTTCTTACAAATGTTACGCAAGCAAGCGTCGGTATCGGCGGGGAGTCACAGAGAGAGTTACAGGGAGTCACAAAGGGCCCTGTCATTGCGTCCATCAAGTGTTTTATTCAGCCGCCCTAGTTTGTCCCCACGATGGCCGGTGTGGGCGTGATGTGGGCGCTCCCTTTGGCCGATGACTCCGCCAGGTGAGGGCTTAGTACACCTGGCGGGCGGGGTCTCTGACGTGGGCTGCGTGTGGGCGTGGGCGGCACCGAGTAGCGGGGCACCACGTAAGCTGCACCAATCACATGTTGTCTTTTGCTCGTGGGAGATTAATGTGAAGCGGTGATTGGCTGGTTGTGTCTTTCCTCACCCCATCGTATTTTTTTTATTTTATTTTTTGTTTTTTGTAGAATCCCGACTTGAGTTTTTATGTGAAAGGTGAATAGATGGTAAAAAAATAAATGAGTTGGTGTTTTTGGTAGCGTTTCTTAATAGTCAGTAACTAAGATGGTCATTCTTTCACCTGGTTGTGTCTTTCTTCACCCAATGTTGAATCCAAACTTGTATTTCTTGCGTAAAACTTGCATAGTAAAAAAAATAAAAGAATCAGCGTGTTTTGATAGGGTTTCTTAACAGTTAATAACATAAGCTGGTCATTCTCTCGTGTTTTAGCTGATTAATCTCCGTACCCTCTGGTTAGCGCGCCTCGAGGTCATGGGTAAGACGAGTTGGGTCATTTCGCTTAGGGTCACATGCCGGCTGACCTTGCCTCGCGCGGCGCTTTTGAAGAGTGACAGTGAGGCATGCGAGAGAAGATGGGTGGGCGGCTGGCTGGATGATTTGGATGGGTGGGTAGCTGGATGGGTGGGCTGATAGTTGCGTGATGTGTGAGCTGCGTGTTAGTGAGAGGAAGAATTGTCATGAGAGTGTTCGTCATGTGATCCACCTTTAATTAAGTTAGATTAGGTGAGTTAAAAGGTCAGGTTTGGTTTGGTTAGGTTAAGTTAGGTTAGGTTAGGTGAGTTAAGATGAAGGTTAGGTTTGGTTTCATTAGGTCAAAAAATGCTGTTATAATAAGTACTAGCATTATTTATCATATTTTCAGACGTTTAGGGATAGTTTAATTAAGGTTCAGGTCAGGTTAGGTCACACAAGGTCAGCGAAAGGGTCCCAGCCCTGGTTCCAGTCTGGGTCACAAAGACAGGGTTCAGTGGTCGGCCTCGCATGAAAGGCAGGCGTTATTGTGGTCATTTGCATGGGAGAGGCTTCCGTTAGCACCGCCGCGCCTGCCAGACCCCCATGGACGGACCTCACTGCCGGCGAGACCACATTAGGACTTCGTTTTCCTTCCCGGCTACTGAAGGAGGAGGAGCTTCTCGATGACTCCGGGTGACGCTGAAGACTCCAAGTTTTGATTGCATGGCGCCACTTTCCCTCACTTTTCTGGACTGCGGTCTTTTTTTTTTCTGAGTTACTTTTTTTAGAATGAAGTGGAGGGTTTATCATTCCCCAGTGGTGGTGGTGGTGGCGTGTGGTGCGTGTTGAGTGCTTTGTGATGTGGGTGCGGTAGGAGTGGGGAGAGGTGCGTGTTAAGTGCTAGTTGAGTGTTGTGTCGTGTGGTGTCGTGGCGTGCACTCGGGGTCAGGACTAATAGAAGACACAGATGCAGTGGAGGTCAGGGCATAGATAGAGATGTGTGGTAAACGTCTATTCGTATAACAGAGCCGTTACGTGCGAGACTTTGTGCAGCTTGGCGAAGTAATGCTCCTGGCGGGAAGGCGACGCAGCGACCGTACCGTGGCTGGGAGACTGGCCAAGGACTTACTCACTTTTACCTTCTCACTCTGATCTCTCGGGACGCCTGCCATCTCCGGCCTCCGCTGGATTAATAGCGGGATGGTGTAACGCGACGAAGCAGGAATTTAGTGACTCACCAACGCCTCAAGTCCCAGTTTTTTCGTGCCCCAGTTTCTGTAATCCGTCAGTGAAATGCTGTGTGGTGATCGTGGTGCTGGTGATGCTAGGAAGCTTTCGGTAATGACTGTATACTCTGAGTGGGGAGTGTTTGGTTAGGACGTGAGGTTGGTGCTAGTGAGGGGAGGTGCAGAGGGGCAGGTATGCAGTACGGTAGCGTGTTGTGGTGTCCCCAAGGCTGCTTGTTCGTGTCTCAGGAGATTTGATAGTGATTACTCTAGTGTCCGTTGTGACCTCGCCGTGTCGTTTGCCTTCCCTTGGTACACTAAACTGACCTTGTGGCTTTGTTTTGGTTTTGTACACTTTTGCAAAATGTCTCAGTGCAGTGTTGTTAAAGGGGTTTTGCTAGTTTTATTCTTTTTTTGCAGAACATCTCAGTTGTGTTATGTGTGTGTTGCTCGTTAAGCTTTCACAAACCATCTTAAATACGAAGTTGAAAAGATTGAAACTAAATTGGTCAGGTAATGTTAAGACCTCTTTCTTCTTCTCACCTGTGTTACGTTCTTGTGGTGTTTTGCTAATTATCTTTTCGTCTTACCTGCTTTATTGTCGCTGCGGCATTTTTTTTTTTGTACGTTATGTGAAAAAAAAAAAAGATGGCCAAACGCAGTAATTAAGTCACAGGGCGTGAAAAATGAGCTCAAGTCGCGTGCTGTAATTGCCCTGTTGAGTTTTCGTGATTTAATTTGCGTGTGTGTGTGTGTGTGTGTGTGAGAGAGAGAGAGAGAGAGAGAGAGAGAGAGAGAGAGAGAGAGAGAGAGAGAGAGAGAGAGAGAGAGAGAGAGAGAGAGAGAGAGAGAGAGAGAGAGAGAGTGCGTGTGTGTTTGCTTGTGTTCACTTACATCTTCATCATCTTTCCTCCTCCTCCTCCTCCTTCTCCTCCTCCACGTTTAATAATCCTCATATTGACTGCTGTTGCTTGCTTCTTTTACTCCCATTGCTTCTTATTTAATCCCCTCTCCTTCCTTTCATCCATTCCCTCCCTCCATCCATCCTTCTTCCCTCCCCTCGCTGCATGTATAGCCGGAATACCTCAGGAGAGAAGGATCATATGGTTTACTGTAGGAAGATTAGTGCTTGTGTCACGCTCCTTCCTCCTCCTCCTCTTCCTTTTTCTTTTGTTTTATTCATTTTCCTTCCTGCCTTCCTTTTCTCTTTTACTTTATTTTTTTGTTTTTCTTTTCCTTTTATTTTCCTTCGTATTATTTTTCTTCGTGTCATGCTCCTTCTTCTTCATCTTATTCTCTTCCTTTTTCTTTTGTTTTGTTCCTTTCCTTCCTTTCTTCCTTCTTTCTCTTTATCCTTCATCCTTCTCTTCCTTTTCCCTATCCTTTATTCCCTTTCCTTCTCATTCCTTCATTCTTTGCTTCCTCGGATATCTTCGTGAACCGCCACCATCTCCTCCTCCTCTTCCTCCTCCTCCTCCTCCTCCTCCTCCAGGGCTTTGTGTCTGGTTAATGTGATAATTGGTTCGCCCTGCTCTGTTTTCTTTCGCTTTCTCTCTCTTCCCGTTTTCTTCCTGGCGTTCTCTCTGACTTTTCTTTAATGAGAGAGAGTGTGTGTGTGCGCGCGTCTGTGGCTCGTCACGTAGATTATTTTGATTGTTTCTGAGAGAGAGAGAGAGAGAGAGAGAGAGAGAGAGAGAGAGAGAGAGAGAGAGAGAGAGAGAGAGAGAGAGAGAGAGATTATAATAACACATGTAAACAAACTTATTAAGACTTAAGGAACAGTACAACCAAAAAAAGGAGGAGGAGGAGGAGGAGGAGGAGGAGGAGGAGGAGGAGGAGGAGGAGAAGGAAAAGAAGACATCTGCAGAAGGGTAGGAAGACGTAGCAGACAGGAAGGATATGAGGGAACAGAAGTGGAGGAGGAGGAGGAGGAGGAGGAGAAAGGGTGATTAAGACCTGTGTGTAGAGGTCTTGAGGGGAATTAAGTCTTCTAAGATGAGGGGAGACATGTTGCCTGGCTAGAGGGAGTATTACTGGTCTTTTTTTCGTGAGAGAGAGAGAGAGAGAGAGAGAGAGAGAGAGAGAGAGAGAGAGAGAGAGAGAGAGAGAGAGAGAGAGAGAGAGAGAGAGAGAGAGAGACACCATGCATTTTAGAATTTCAGTATTGTTAAACCTTTACTGAATTCAAAGACCTGTTTTAATTTTTTATTCCAAACTTGGGAAAAAAATAAATTCGGAACTAATAAGTACATACATATTTTTTTATTTATTTTTTTGCAAGACTACTGATAATATTTTAATTCAGGGAATATTTATGCGCGTTATGATGTCGAAAACATTAAATCCCATTAAATATTTTCCATTTAATCTCTTCACTAATGTGTCGTCGAGTTGAGAGAGAGAAAGAGGGGCAGAGAGAAGGGAGGAGGAGGAGGAGGAGGAGGAGGAGGAGGAGAGAGTTGAGATGAGACTGTGGAGAGAGAGCAGAGGGAGGGAGATGATGAGACTAAGGGTGAGAAGGAGGAAGAAGAGGAAGAAGAGGAGGAGGAGGAGGAGGAAGAGGAGGAGGAGGAGGGATTATATTGAGTTTCTGCATTAAGATGATTACCGAGTGCCCTCTCGCTGTCCCTCCCTTATTAAGTCCTCCTCCTCCTCCTCTTCCTCCTCCTCCTCCTCCTCCTCCTCCTCCTCCTCCTCGCGTTGTGTCGCACTGATATTCGTCTCCTCTCATCATTCTCCAATTTTCTCCCTTCTGCGTGTATCATCTCCTTTGTTTCTCCTTCCTTGCCTGTTTTTTCCTTTCTTTCACTTTTTTATCATCTTTTTCTCCTTTACTGTCACTTTCGCAGACATGATAGTTTATATTTCTATTTATCCTTCCTTCCTTCCTTTAGTCCTGTTTTTTTTTCCTATCTGCGCTTATCCTCCCATTCATTTAACTATTTCACCCATTTATCTACCCATTTCTCTATATAGAATACATACATACATATATATTCAATCAATCCCCTACTTTTCCTATTCCATCCATCCACAATCTTACATATCCTACCCTCCTTTATCCTTTCATCCTTCCGCTCATCCTTTCTCCGCTGTTCCTATCATCTAATTATCCTCCCGGCCCTCCTGACGATGCCCAGCGGAGGGACTAATGGAGGGCGGGAATTACTGGCGCCCCGGATATAATTAAACCCCTAATTGCCTCTAGATGATTAGTGGATAAGCAGATGATACGCTTCTCTATTTCACGCTTTTTTCCCTTGCCTTTGTTTCCCTCTTTTTTCACTGTGATTCGCTGACGTATAAATTTCCTACCTGTTCGCTGATAATGGCCAGGTGACGAGGGTGGTGGGTCATTACCTGGTTGTTGGGTGTCGTGTAGTGTTCGGGTGGTTGTGTGATGTGATGTGACGGTCTGCCTGTGATGTGATGTGACGGTCTGCCTGTGATGTGATGTGACGGTCTGCCTGTGATGTGATGTGACTCGGCGTTCGTCAGGCGAGATCAGTCCAATTATGGGTGCCGTGGTGCTTTTTAATTGGACGCCTTGTATTAGTTGTGTGCGTGTGTGTATGTGTGTATGTGTGTGTGTGTAGAGTGAGTGTTCATATTGTACTCTCCCTGTAGCGTAAAGTTTTCTCCTCCTCCTCCTCCTCCTCTTCCTACCCACCCCCATTTATCCTCCTCTCTTTCCCCAATATAATCACCACTAACGTAAGCCAATGCATTACCAAGGATATAATTTAACAAACTACTCAATAATTTAACAACCTACTCAATAATTTAATAACTTACTCAATAATTTAACAACCTACTCAATAATTCCATCTCTCTCCTGCAGACCATGAACCAAGACTGGTGATGGTGTGTGCGGCCACCGCCCCGGGCCCGGGCGTGGGCGTGGCGGCACTGCCCACCCTGGCACTGCCCATCCTGACACTGGCGGGCATCCTACAGGCGGTGGTGCCTCGAACTGCCGCTTCTACTATTAGCGCTTCCATCGTTACTGACTTCATGCCCAGGAGCACCACTACGCCAGGTAAGGAGGAGCATTTAGTAAGTAGTAGTAATAGTAGTAGAAGTGGTGGTGGTGGTGGTGGTGGTGGGAGGGTGACCGTGATTCCCTTAGACAACAAAGTCCAGTGCCCCTCGCCCCAGCCATCCATCGGTCACCTGCTGAGTGGCCATGTGGAGGCAGGCAGGTGTGATGTGTGTGATTCACGGGCTGATAACGCTGATCAAGAGGTACAGTGATGATACCAGGAGTTTGGTTATTCCTTAGTGATTATTCCTTAGTGCGGGAGATAGAGGAGAGGAGGAGGAGGAGGAGGAGGAGGAGGAGGAGGAGGAGGAGGAGGAGGAGGAGAGGAGGAGGAGTGATAGGAGGTTAGTTACTAGAGCAAAAGTCAACAATGTTTATGATCTTACACACACACACACACACACACACACACACACACACACACACACACACACACACACACACACACACACACACACACACACACACACACACACACACGAACGTAAACTGTATATTGAAAGAGATACTCACCCAGAGGAAGGCAGGAGAAGGTGAGGTGCAGGACCTTACGAGTAAACATCACTCCTCCTCCTCCTCCTCCTCCTCCTCCTCCTCCTCCTCCTCCTCCTCCTCCTTGCACCTTCTCTTTTTCTCCAGACAGATAAAAAAAAAAAAACATTCATGTAAATAATTTTAAACCAGAAAAAAAAACACGTAAAGAAGGTAAGAGATGCAAGAGTAAAGAGATTAAAAAGAGGCAGTGATGTAAAAAAAGGAGGAAAAAAAAGAGTTGTGTGGTTGTTAGCTAGTTGTGTGAACGAGTGAATGAGCGAGACTTGTGTGAGGCATGAATACGTGTATGAGTGAACGAGCTAGGCTTCAGTCATAAGTGTTAAGTTGAAGTGCGCGGCCTGGCGCCGGGAGATCACCTACCTCCAGCCTTCTGTTCACACCTTCTGTGAATAAACACCTGCACTGTTACCTGCGTTTCCTGTGCCCCTGCTGGTCAAGAGTCGAACATGGCGCAAGTGAGTAGGATCAGGACAAGGCTGCAGTGGGTACGGCGCAGAATGGAGAAGCAGTTGGAGGCGCTGGCTGCCCTGCTAGCGCGACAGTCGGAGCAGAGTCAGGCTCGCGAGGAGCGTTTAACCCAGCTGCTGGAGAGAGTGGGGACACAAGCTCCCAGTCGCACCACGGCGAGCAATGAAGGCGAAACCACAGCCCGCAGCACGTCTACCCAGGGCGCGAGGTTCCCGACGTCCGCCACCATCATTCCTCACTTAACGGCGTCAGCATCTTTACGTGAGTTCGACACGTGGCGCCATAAGTTTGAAGGATACGTAACCCTCGCCAGGATAGACTGTCTCTCCCTGGCTGAGCAGAGGGCGGCACTCGCTGCTGTCCTAGACGACGAGTGGACCCGTACACTTCGCTACGGGATAAGCTTACCGAGAGACGCGGAGTTAAGAACCATCCTCGATGCAATGTGTGAGTACCTGCGAAGCCAGCGCAACATCATCATGGATAGAAGAGACTTCTACTCCCGCGTGCAAGAAACGCAAGAAGGTTTTGACGACTTTTTATGTGCTGTAAAGGAAATCGCCAATTTCTGTGACTTTTGCGACCAGTGCATAAACCATCAGCTGCGTGACAGAATTGTCGTTGGGACACGAGACGAAGTGGCTCTGAAACGCATGCTGGAAAACAAGAAACTCACCCTTGAAAACGCCATAGATATTTGCAGAGCATCAGAGAGCGCTAACCAGTGTAGTGCAGTACTAAGGGGCGGCTCTCACTCTTCGAGCCATGGTGTGAACGCTGTCTCGAACTACAGGAAGGGCAGTTTCGGGGGCTCAAGCCCCACGGGCTGTTATCGTTGTGGCAAAGATTGTCGCAGTGACAAAAGGGGATGCCAGGCAATAGATAAAGTGTGTCGTAACTGCGGGAAAAGAGGGCATTTTGCGAGTGTATGTCAGCAGACAGTGAGGAAACGACGAGGAGCTTCGAGGAGTTCCTCAACTGTCTCTCCTCATCGCGGTGCAGGCCCGAGGCGGGGAGCCAGTGCCAGTGTATACCAGCTCTTATCAGGCGTATACACAAAGACGGTGGACGGCACGACCTGCGCCCCAGGTGCTCATTACCGCCACACATCCCGCTGGAAGAGACAAGATTACGTGGACTCCTGACTCTGGGGCCGAAACGACCGTTATTGGCCTCGACACGGCAACGCTCCTTGGAATCCCGCCCTCCAGCTTGGCGCCCGCTGATGGTGATGGACTTTATGCTGCCGGTAATCACCCCCTCACCTGTGTAGGAACTTTCTCGTCGCACTTGCAACTGGGCGACAGGGAAGCTGAGACTGTTGTGAGCGTGGTGAAGGAGGTGAAGGGGGCGCTGCTTAGCTGGTACGATTCCATCGCTCTCGGAATCCTCCCCGAAGATTTTCCGGCTCAAATCCGACCGCTACGCAGGGAAGAACAGCACACCGGCAACAGCTCCATCAAGTACCCGACCGCCTCGCAGCCACCTCTATCTACGCCCACAGAAGTGATCAGCTGGCCTCATTCCTACGACCCAACGCCACAGCAGCGTGCGGGGCACGCTGCTGCTGTGATCAAGGCCTTTCCCAGCGTCTTCGAAGCAAAGGAAGGTTTACGTGCAATGGCTGGTGGATCCATGGCCATCGAGTTGACAGACGACGCTCGACCCTTCGCCGTAACAGCATCTCGTTACAATCCCTTACAATTGGCGTGAAGAAATTAAGAGCCAGTTGGAAGAGCTGCTTAACAAGGGAATCATCGAGAGTGTGGACTACCCTACGGCATGGTGCCACCCCATCGTGCCTGTCCCAAAAAAGACATCTGGTGTAAGGCTGTGTGTTGACCTGACACGACTCAACCGTTACGTGAAGAGGCCCGTGTATCCAGTGCGCTCACCTCATGACGCCATCGCCTCGATCGGGACCGGAGCAGTTTGGTTCACCACTCTTGATGCCAAGATGGGGTATTTTCAAGTCCCCATTAGAGAAGAAGACCAGGATTTAACCTGCTTCATAAACACCTTGGGGTCGGTACAAGTTTCGGCGAGCGGTTATGGGTCTCGTCTCGTCTGGAGACGAGTATAACCGTCGAGGAGACCAAGCTCTCGGCGACATACCTAACACCATCAAGATCGTGGACGACATCCTGGCCTATGACTCCACCTACAGTGCGCACTTAGCCCATGTCATTCAGATTGTGCGGCGGTGTGACCAGCACGGCATCACTCTCAACCCACAAGAAGTTTACATTCGCGGAAAGAGTGGTAGATTACTGTGGTTACTCTGTTTCTGGACAAGGCTACACGACAGACTCAAAGAAAGTTAAGGCAATCTCTGACTTCCCACGACCACAGCACATCACCGACTTACGATCATTCATGGGTCTTACAAACCAGCTTGGAAGCTTTTCTCCTGCTGTGGCTGCAGCTGCACAACCCCTCAGAGATCTCTTACGCCCGAAGAACAGTTGGTGCTGGTCTCCTAACCATGAAGAGGCGTTTGAGAAGGTGAAACAGTGTCTCGTCAGCCCACCTGTCTTGGCATACTTCGACCCATCATTACCAACGATGCTACAGACTGACGCCTCAAGGATGCACGGATTTGGATTCGTTCTCCTGCAGAAGCACAGTGACCAGTGGAAGATGGTGCAATGCGGTGTCAAGATTTGTTACAGACACAGAGAGCCGCTATGCAGTAATAGAGTTGGAAATGGCTGCAATCGTCTGGGCAGTCAGGAAATGTGGCACCTACCTGAAAGGACTCCCTCACTTCGATCTAGTGCTCGACCACCGCCCGCTGATACCTCTCCTCAATAGCAAGTTGTTGGGAGAAATAGAGAACCTGCGGCTGCAGCGCATGAGGGAGAAGCTTGCTCAGTATTCTTTCACAGCAAGCTGGCAAAAGGGATCGACACACTGTGTGCCCGACGCCCTCTCACGTGCTCCAGTACAGGACCCAGTGGAGGAAGAGGATGCTGCTACTTCTGGTGACCTCGACCCTCTCCACTCAGCGGTCATCTCAGCGTTATCTGCCACCAATGAGGACGGCGTCCGCTTAGCACCACTCCAGGATCAGACTGTGGAAATGGTACGTGCCGCAGCAGCAAGAGACGGGGAGTACTGCTTGCTCAAGAACGTCATCATCGAGGGCTTCCCTGATCATTGCCACGACCTCGATCACCGCTTTGCGTACGTACTGGCCGGTGCGCAGTCTGCTGGCCGTAGACGACGACCTGGTGGTTTACGGGCCGAGGCTTCTTATTCCTCACAGCCTCCGCCGAGAAACACTAGAGCGACTCCATGACAGTCATCAGGGGATGGAGCGCACCAAGCGACGGGCCCGACAAACGGTGTACTGGCCTGGTATGGACAGAGACGTTGAGAACGTCGTTTCTGGATGCTCACTATGCCGTCCACTCCTACCAAGCCAAGCCAACGAACCTCTCTGGCAGGACACGGACACACCCAGCAGGGTGTTTGAGTCAGTTTTCTGCAGACTACTTCCACGCAGCAGGCCGTACATACCTCGTGTATGTAGATCGCTTGTCTGGGTGGCCTCACGTGTCTGCATGCTCACGTCCAGCATCGGCTGATCAGCTCGTTCGTGTCCTTCGGGGTGTGTTCGCCGACACGGGCGTGCCTGTTCTCCTGAGGACTGACGGTGGACCGCAGTTCACTTCTTCATCGGTACGGCGCTTCCTGGCTCGATGGGGGGTGGAGCATCGTGTATCTTCACCTCATTATCCACGCTCCAATGGTCACGCCGAGGCAGCGGTCAAGTCCGTGAAGAAGCTGATCCTCACGACCACACAGCAGGGACACCTGGACGAGGATGCGTTCGCTCGCGGGTTGCTGGAACTGCGCAACACTCCGAGGGCGGAAGGGCGATCACCAGCACAAGTCCTCTTCGGTCATCCTATGAGGTCCTGTGTCCCGGCTCATCATCGCTCATACGCTCAGCAGTGGCAGCGCGCTGCTGATGAGTGCGACGCCAAGGCAGAGCGACTGAGGAAGAAAGCGAAACTTCGCCACGACGCGTCCGCCCGTACTCTTCCTCTCCTGCACCTCGGTGGCCACGTCGACGTTCAAGATCACACGACAGGCCTCTGGGATCGCCTGGGTGTCATCGTGGCTGTTGGGCGAAGGAGAGACTACCTCATCAAGATGGGCAGCGGTCGCGTGATGTGGCGTAATAGAAGACACCTACGCCCACACAGACCTCTTGCTCCCCTTCCTGTCGAGCAGCACACCGCTCATGGCGGTGCAGCGCTTCAGCATCAGGGTCACGAGGAACACCACCATCCCGGCAGCCCGGAGCATCAGGGTAACGGGGTACACCGTGGCCGAGAGCAACCAGAGCGTCGAAGCAGCCGACAGCGTAGGGAGCCGAGACGACTGCAGGTGCGGTGGCACCGTAGCACCTACGATTAGTCGTACGTGTTCATTGTACGCTGTGTTTGTTTTGTGTATATGTACCGTGTTTTCTGTACTTCAATCATTGTAACTTTGTTTCATGTGTTACGGTAGCCATAACAAAGATAAGGAATCTTCCTTATGTCTCGGGGGAGGTGTGTGGTTGTTAGCTAGTTGTGTGAACGAGTGAATGAGCGAGACTTGTGTGAGGCATGAATACGTTGTATGAGTGAACGAGCTAGGCTTCAGTCATAAGTGTTAAGTTGAAGTGCGCGGCCTGGCGCCGGGAGATCACCTACCTCCAGCCTTCTGTTCACACCTTCTGTGAATAAACACCTGCACTGTTACCTGCGTTTCCTGTGCCCCTGCTGGTCAAGAGTCGAACAAGAGTAACGCTCAGATTAAAGAGAACGCGACCTAAAAACACGAAAGGATGAAAAAGAGTAATGAAAATGAAAAAAAAAATATACATGAAATAACCAAACAGGAAAGTAGAACAAGTAATAGATAAAATTATGTAAAAGAGAGTTTAGACTTTTATATCGAAGGAGAGGAATGGAGTAAGAGGCGCAGGGAAAGAAAGGAGAGGAAAAAGAGGAATCAAGAGCGGGTTCAGAAAGGCGGGACGTATAAATCTTTTGACGCCTTGTAAGAAAAATCTTTGCGTGCTGGTCTTTGTGTCTGTTTAAAGCGAAATGGGGGGAGGGGGAGGCTGGAGGGCTTGACTATCTATTTCGGAGAGAGAGAGAGAGAGAGAGAGAGTGAGAGAGAGAGAGAGAGAGAGAGAGAGAGAGAGAGAGAGAGAGAGAGAGAGAGAGAGAGAGAGAGAGAGAGAATTTCCAAACTAAAAATCTATTGAAAAAGGAATTAAAAGGAGATACAAATTAAACATAACGAAGATACCTTCAAGACAGAGAGAGAGAGAGAGAGAGAGAGAGAGAGAGAGAGAGAGAGAGAGAGAGAGAGAGAGAGAGAGAGAGGAAACCATATAAACAATTGCTTCTCTCATGTAAATATTTGCACCTTGGGGCTCCAGTTTGCAGCTTTTTGTTTACGTCTTTCTTAACCTGTTTACACCTGGCATTATATAATTTACTGAAGTTTACCTTAAAGGGCATCTGGCCAGCCAACACACTTCCCCCCCCCCCCCTCCCCCCCCCGCCTCCAGTTTCTCCAATGAGCTGGATTAACTTACCCATCTCCTACGTCAACTTAAATTTACTCGCCATGCACTCTAAGACACCCCATTTACTCAAGTCCAAACATTTACATTAACTTGAATATATCTGAATAGGGTAGTGGTCTAAGAACGTGTGTGAAGTATGTGAATTCAAAGGAGAGATATATATTTATTTATTTACTCATTCTTTTTTTAGGTTAGAGAGGAGCTGGCCAAGGGCAACAAGAAAAAGTGAAAAAAAATGGCCCACTAAGATCGCCACTCCCATAAAATTGTGTCATGTTAACTGGAATGAATGATTGTGTGTGTGTGTGTGTGTGTGTGTGTGTGTGTGGTGTGTGTTGTGTGTGTGTGTGTGTGTGTGTGTGAGGGACTAGGTCGAGGCTGAAGTAAAGCAGAAACACATAAATATCCGTCAGTATAACCCACGTGTTTAGTCTGCCTAGAGAGAGAGAGAGAGAGGAGAGAGAGAGAGAGAGAGAGAGAGAGAGAGAGAGGAGAGAGAGAGAGAGAGAGAGAGAGAGAGAGAGGAGAGATGTCGAGGAGTAGAGAGACGAGAGGTGACTGTATATTTCAAGGAGTAAGACGCTGCTGGTGCTCTGTCATACTCTCTCTCTCTCTCTCTCTCTCTCTCTCTCTCTCTCTCACTCTCTCTCTCTCTCTCCTCTCTCTCTCTCTCTCTCTCTCTCTCTCTCTCTCTCACGCAAGAAACAGCTTACCTCTTGTTATTTTAAATTTCCTAATCGTATTTTCCGCTCTTACTCCAGCCTTGTGTGTGTGTGTGTGTGTGTGTGTGTGTGTGTGTGTGTGTGTGTGGGAAAGTCAAACAAGTCACTTACTGCCCTGAAGGGGGAGGGGTGGTAAAGGGGAGAGGGACAGAGGATAAGAAGGGAGGGAGGGAAGGAACAAGAGAAGGAGGAGGTGAGAAGGGAGATGGTGAGAGTAGTACACGCTCCTCCTCCTCCTCCTCCTCCTCCTCCTCCTCCTCCTCCTCCTCCTCCTCCTCCTCCCTCCCTCCTCCTCCTCCTCCTCCTCCTCCTCCTCCTCCTTACTCTCCCTTTCCCTCATTCACGTAACCTTTACTCTCCCTCTCTCCTTCCCTCAATTCTCGTTAACCCCAAGACCTAAAACCCTTTCCTCTCCCCTTGTGCCCCCTCTCCCTCTGACCATCGCTCCCCTCACCTCCCCTTTCCCCCTCAGGCCTCAAACGTGAGGGTAAGGCCTCCATCAGACACTCAAAAACAACCTGCTCTTTCTTAATAGAATTACTGTAAACATGTGAGAGGAGGAGGAGGAGGAGGAGGAGGAGGCAGCAGCAGCATCTGGAGTCTGCTGGTTAGGAGAGGGAAGACGAGGAGGAAAGGAAGGATGAAGTAGGAGGAGAGGAAAGTGAAGGAGGTTTGAGGCAGTAAAGAGTGTGGAATGAGAGAAAGAAGAAGCAGGAAAAAGAAAATGAAAGTAGAGGAGGAAACACGACGAAGAAAAGAAGGAACAAGTGGTAGGATGAAAGAAAA
>NC_087169.1:18483641-18506141 GCF_035594125.1 Scylla paramamosain
TGACCCCGGCGCGGCTCCCACCAAACACAGCAGCCTAATTAAGTCATATATTTACCTGCGTGAAGGAGAATGGCCCCTGGATTAGCAGTGCACTCCATCACACTTGAGTTGGTCTGGGGACGAGATGGACAGGTGCTTGCGGTGTGTGTGTGTGTGTGTGTGTGTGTGTGTGTGTGTGTGTGTATGTGTGTGTGTGTGTGTGTGATTAGTGTCTCCTTTCCCATGACTAATTTAACGCGTTTTAAGTTTCTCATACGCTCGACTCTCACTCTCCTGTGTAATAATATAATGTATGTGTCTGTCTGTCTGTATGTATGCAGGTTCTCGTGTGTATTTACTTTCACTTTCGTATTCATTGTCATTTCCTCTCCTTCCGTTATCTTTCCTTTTTTGGATTAGTTTTAGTGTCTTTATTCTACCTTTTCTCGTCTTTTGTGTTTTTCTTTCTTCTTTGTCTTTCTTCTTCTTCGTCTTCGTCTTCTTCACAATACAGTCACCTTCCCTATCTCTCTCTTTACCACCGCCACCACACACACACACACACACACACACACACACACACACACACACACACACACACACACACACACACACACACACACACACACACACACAACAGTCAAGTAAGCATTGCAGGCAGGTAAGTTCCGCCTGACTTTACTGCCACACACTCTGATATTTAGAGACGATTAAGGCGTATCAGGGAGGACTCGCCTACACGGTCTCGTCGGTTCAGACTCTCTTCCTAACTTGAGTTGTTTCGGGGCCTCGTGATAAGGGTTCGGTTCGGTTTTGGTTAGGTTACGTTTGACTACGTTTGGTTTCGTTAGGTTAGGTCTGGTTAGGTTAGGTTAGGTTAGGTTAGATTAGGTTAAGTTTCGAGCCTCGTTGTGCAGTTTCGGGGAGTTAGGGTAGTTAGGATAAGTTATATTAGGTTAGGTTAAGTTATGTTTGGTTAGGTTAGGTTAGGTTAAGTTTCGGTAAGTTAGGTTAGGTTTCGTTACGTTAAGTTCCGGGGCCTCTTGGTGCTGGTCGGGCGGCGGCGGCGGTCGGGGGTGACAGGTCGGGTAAGGAATGGATATTTGGGCTAATTGGATCCAGGCAGTCGGGAGCGATAAGGGGCCGAGTTAGTGCCGGGCCGAAGTCTCCTGTTTTCCCGGAATGAGATAACGCTGTTTGTCTTGTGTGTGTGTGTGTGTGTGTGTGTGTGTGTGTGTGTGTGTGTGTGTGTGTGTGTCAGTCTCGTGCATTCGTTCCAGCCTTTTTAATTTTTTTTTATTTCGTTTGCATATTTTTTCTTTTGTTTTTATGTTGATTGTTCTTTTTTTTTATATTTGTGGATTCGTTTCTCTTCCTTTTTATGTGCATTTTTTTATGCTCCTTTTATTATGTTGATTCTTTTTTTTTTATTTATTCTTGTGCAGTCTTGTTTTTTTTTATATATATATATATTCTTTTTATTATTTTAATGTTGATTCCTCTTTTGTATATGTTCTTTTATTCTTTAATTTCTACGCGTTCCTGCTTTTTAATGCATGTTTTTTTTCTGTTCTAATGTGTTTTCTTTTTTCTTTTTTACATTAATTTTTTGTCACATTCTATCTGCATTCATTCCAGGTTTATTTCTCTTTATCTTCTTTTATATTCTAGTGCACGATTCCCTCCTTTTTCACTTGTTTTCATTAATCCATCGATCTTTATTCACTGACTCGTATCAAAAGTCTCAAATTAGCGAATTACATATATTTAAAGATACTATATCCTTTTTAAGCAGAATCAATTAAACTTTTACATTTCTTGGACGAGAGAGAAACTTAAACCTTTACCTCCCTTCTTCACCCTTCCAACCCTTCACCCTTCTCTTCCCTTCTCCCTCCTTTCCTTTCGTTCTCATTTTCCTCTCATTATACCTCACTTTCTTTCTCATCCTGTGTCTTGTATTTTTTCTTCTTCGTCCTCACCATCCTCCCCGCCTCCCCATAGGTCATCAGTGATCCCCAGGGAGATATTGGGGACGTGGATACTAATTTTAGGAGGGAGGAAGAAGGGGAGCTGATGGGAGGAGCTAAGGGAGGTGGTGGTGGTGGTGGTGGTCTTCACAATTCAGCCTCCACATTTAATAATCTCACTGTTTCATATTTGTAAGTAAGGGAGTGAGATTCATATGTATGTGTGTGTGTGTGTGTGTGTGTGTGTGTGTGTGTGTGTGTGTGTGTGTGTGTGTGTGTGTGTGTGTGTGTGTGTGTGTGTGTGCGCGTGTGCGTGCGCGCGGCAGATGTTTAAGGCTTGTTGGTGATAATAATCTTAGACTAGAGTTTTGCACAGGGAAAGGAAATGTACCTCCTCCTCCTCCTCCTCCTCCTCCTCCTCCTCCTCCTCCTCCTCCTCCTCCTCCTCCTCCTCCTCCTCCTCCTCCTCCTCCTCCTCTTCCTCCTCCCTTGGCGATGCTGATGCCCAAGGGTATTCTCCTCCTCCACGGCCTCCTCCTCCACCGCCGCCGCTCATCTTCCAAGGCTGCCCCAGGGTATTCTATGTCCTGCGGGATGGAGACTAAAGGGGGAGGAGGGAGGGAGGGAAAGGGGAAGGAGGGATGAAGAGATGGGAGTTCTCCTGTTCCACACGCAAGCTCTCCTCTCTTCTCTCCCTCTCCCTCCTTCCCTCCCTCTCCCTCCTGCCCTCCCTCTCTCATTTCCTATTGTTTTCATATGCTTTCGTTTCTATTCTTATTCATTTAGTAATTTTCTTCTCTTACTTTCGAAACCATTAATTCATACTTGCAAGAGAGAGAGAGAGAGAGAGAGAGAGAGAGAGAGAGAGAGAGAGAGAGAGAGAGAGAGAGAGAGAGAGAGAGAGAGAGAGAGAGAGAGAGGCTAGGTGAGATGAGTGAGAGTGAAGGAGGAAGGGAGGAGAGAGGAAGAAGAAAAAGGTGGGAGGGTTTTGGGTGACGGACGCGAGGAGGAGGAGGAAGGGGGAGGGGGAGGAGCGGCAGACCACAACACCTGCAGGAAAGAAGACGCAGGTAACGAGAGTCCTCTCCTCCCCCTCCTGTTGTTGTTGTTGTTGTTGTTGTTGTTGTTGTTGTTGTTGTTGTTGTTGTTGTTCCTCTCCTTTCTTTATCTTTCGTTTTCTAGATTAGTTTTAATGTTTCTATTTTACCTTTGTCTTTCTTCTTCTTCTTCTTCTTCTTCTCAAGCAATGGACACTAAAAAAATAAATAAAGATATAAATAACAAAAGAAATAATCAATAAAAAACTCAAATTTCTAACCAGCGAAAAAAAAAAAACTAAGACGAATGAACGAGAGACAGTGGAAGACGAGAAAAGAAAAGAAGAGAAAAGAAAAGAAAAGAAAAGAAAAGAAAATACTTAAGATTCCCTGTGACAATGACGGTAATTCCCTAGTCACTTTCCCTCTGTGCACAAAGCCACGAGAAAATGCCCTTAACTGTGGAATGAGTGGAGTGAAAGTGACTGCCTTCTGTTTCTCTCCCTCATCGTGTTATAGGAAATGACGAACAGCTGAAGGGATGAAGAGAAAGTGTAAAGGGATCTTGTGTCACTTCCTTCCATTCAGGATACGGACTGGATATCTTCTCTTTCTTCTCTTCGGAAAATGAATAATCTGAGCAAGTCTAACGGGAAATTTCTTGAGAGTGAATGAGTATTTTGTTGATTTCCTTCTTTTGAAAGTTCATGAATATTTTAGACTACTACTACTACTACTACTACTACTACTACTACTACTACTACTACTACTACTACTACTACTACTACTACTACTACTACTACTACTACCATCCCTATCACTAGAAAAACAATTACACAAACACCAACAAACAATCTCCTCCTCTCATCTTAACCCCAAGCAAGCAAACAAACAAACAAACAAACACGGTGGTGACAAATCCGCATTTCTCAGGTGGAATAAAATAATTAATGCGAATATTAATTAATGGAAATGAGGCATCAACCAGGGGCGGTGATTTGCAGACATAACGAGCGTGAGCATATAATGAGGGAAGGTGATTGGTGAGTGAAGGTGCGCGTGAAGTGACCATGATCTGCTCACCTGTCTCACCTGTCCGCTGCTCCTCTGCTTAATTAGCCCAATTACCTGAAGAGAGAGAGAGAGAGAGAGAGAGAGAGAGAGAGAGAGAGAGAGAGAGAGAGAGAGAGAGAGAGAGAGAGAGTATAACCAATGGACAGACAAGACAGGAAATTCTCTCTCTCTCTCTCTCTCTCTCTCTCTCTCTCTCTCTCTCTCTCTCTCTCTCTCTCTCTCTCTCATTATCAACCTCATCATCACACACAATACCTGTTTTTTCTTCCCTTTTTTATCATAATTTTCTAAGACAGACTTATTCATTTTATTCATCGTGGGAAAATATAGAGAGGACGGTCCCTTATTGAATTAGTGAAGGGTAATGATAAGGGAGGCTGGGTGAAGGTGTGAGGGTGTGCTGGTGATGAGGGAGAGGTGAGAGTAGGGAGAGGAAAGGGTGAAGGTAAACGTAGGTCTTTGAATATAGGGAGAGGAGGAGGAGGAGGAGGAGGTGGTAGACAGCTTTTTTTTCCCTCTCTCCCTTTTCTCTCCCTCCCTCCCTATCATCACTCCCTCATCACCTTCCCCGCAGTCTCTCCTCACCTTCCCCCTCATCACTCTCCTCTCACTTGCTCATATTCGCTTTACCTCCTCCTCCTCCTCCTCCGCCTGACTGCTCTTTTTATTTTTTCCTTCTTTTTTTCGGTTTTTCCTCTTCTCTCTTTCTCTCCTCGTCTTTATTTATGTGTCATTTTTACCTCTTTCTCTCTGATGGATATTTTGTAAACGTTTTAAGCCTTTTTCCTTTTTTTTTTCTTTGATATTTCCGGTACAATATAAATCCATTGATGAAGGAGAGAAAAAAAGGAGAGAGAGGAAAAAAACGACCTTTTGGCTCGAGAGATAAGGGAGATAAGGTTTTAATTACTATCAACAAAGGGAGGATGAATGAGGTGGGTTGCCTTCCTTTACACACACAATCTTACACACTATTCCCTTTACCATCTTCCTCCTCCTCCTCCTCCTCTTCCTCCTCCTCCTCCTCCTCCTCCTCCTCCTCCTCCTCCTCCTCCTCCTTTTTTTTTTCCAATGTCTTGTCCCTTTCTTACGCTCTAGCTCCTTACCCCTCCTCCTCCTCCTCCTCTCTCATAGGCTCCACAAAGTCTGGTAGGCCTACTTGCCGCCCACATTGTGAGGAAGAGCCAGTTATGGGCGGGGTGGGCGGGGAGGACAGGGCGTGTTGGGTCTCCTCCAAATGTATTAGAGAAAGACCCTTCCCGCCCCTTCCTCCCGTCCCTCCTCCCGCCCCCTCCTCCCGTCCCTCCTCCCGCCCCTGGGCCACGCTGGAGGAAGGGCGGGGCTGACAGGGTGGGTGAAGAAGGAGGCTGCCTCGTGTCGTTTTCTCTTGGCTTGTCCTTGTTTTGCGTCTGTTTTTTTTTTCCTCTTTACTCTTCTTTGTTTTAATTTCCTCTTGTGTTTTGTTTATGTTTTCGTTCGTGTTCATCTGTTTTTATTCTTTGTGTTATCTTCTTTTTGTTTCGTTACTATACAAGTCTTTCTTTCCTTCTTCCCTCTCTCTCTCTCTCTCTCTCTCCCTTCTTTCATTTAATCTCTTCCATTTCTCTATTTCTTAAACCTTTCCTCCTTCCATATCACATTCATGTGTCTTTTTCCTTACTTATCTTACTTCCTTTCTTTCTCTTTCCTTTCCTTCCATCCATGTTTCATATTCTTCATTCTTCACTCCTCCCCTTTTACGTCCATTCTTCCATCTCTCCTTCCTTTCCTCCTCCTTCCATCTTCCATCTCATCCTGCCATCTTTCCTCTCCTCCCTTCCCTCCTTCACTTTTCTTTCCTTCCCTCCCATTCCATTCCTCAGACACACTTTACGTCCATCTCATCTCTCCATCATTCCTCCTCCTCCTCCTCCTCCTCCTCCTCCTCCTCCTCCTCCTCCTCCTCCTCCTCCTCCGTGACTTGATACCTCATGCGGGAGAAGCACAATGACCAAGATTTGGGAGATGAGGTGACCATTGTTTCCTCCAGTGATGGGGAGAGAAGGGGAGGAAAGGAGGAGGGTGAAGGGGAGACAAGGGACGCGTCATGTCATGGGAGAGGCTGGGTGGAAGGAGGAAAGGAGGGAAGGATTGGGGTGGAGGGTCGATGGGAGGAGGGAGGGAAGGAGAGAGAGGAAAGGAATAGAAAATGGAGTGTTTCTTTAAATCGTGACTCATCATTATCATTTCACTTTCACCATCATCGTCATCATCATCATCATCCTTTCCCGTCTTCACCGCAATCACCATCCCTCACAACCTGGGTTTTTCTCTTTTTTTTATTATTATTTTTCCTTGTTTCCCTCCCTCCTCTTGTTCTTTCTCTTCTTTTCCTCCTTGTGTTCTTGTCTTCACCACATCCGCCTCTCCACCACATTTGTATCCTCCTCCTCCTCCTCCTCCTCCTCCTCCTCCTCCTCCTCCTGGGACCACAACGAATGGCGATTCACACCTGTGCAGGGCGGCAGGACAGGTGTCTAGCGTAGGCCTACGGGCAGCCAGGTATAGGCTTAGACCCCCGTCGGGAGAATTCTCACCTCCATCCCTCCTGTCATCAAAAAAAAAAAAAGAAAGAAAAGAAAGAAAAGAAACTCAATTCTTTATTTTATTTATTTATTTATATTTTTGAACACCTGCCAACTTGCTCTTGCTGTTTCCTTCAGAATTCCTTTCAGAATAATAAAGTGAGAGATCTTAGTAGTTCGACTCTCTCTCTCTCTCTCTCTCTCTCTCTCTCTCTCTCTCTCTCTCTCTCTCTCTCTCTCTCTCTCTCTCTCTCTCTCTCTCTCTCTTATCGTGGCCACAATAAAAAGCCATCAGAAGCATAAAAAGAAAAAAAGAATCCTGTCCCACATTGAGATAAACTTGCTAATGTTTCTTTGACTACGAGTTCCCAGCGCTCTCTCTCTCTCTCTCTCTCTCTCTCTCTCTCTCTCTCTCTCTCTCTCTCTCTCTCTCTCTCTCTCTCTCTCTCTCTCTCTCTCTCTCTCTCTCTCTTGCGTGCAGTATGACGTCTTAAAAAGGAAGAGGAATAACGGAGTAACTGTTAAATGAAGGAATGAAGGAGGAAAGACCAGGGATAGAGGGAAGGGAGAGGAAGGGGAGAGGGAGAGGGAAGGGAGAGGAGGGAGAGGGAAGAGAGATCATCACCATTGACCCCTTGACTCATCTTCCTCACGATACCGGTATCACTTACTGGGAGAGAGAGGGAGAGGGAGAGGGAGAGGGAGAGGAAGAGGAGGGAAGGAGGGGAAAAGGGGAGAGAAAAGTCAGGAAAGAATGAGGGAGAGAAGACAGAGGATCAGGATAGTGAGAGGGAAAAAAGGGAGAATAACTGTGAAAGAAAGATAGTTTTAAACATATTTCGTTCAAGTATTTTTACAGCAGATTACTGAAAGGGGAAAAAAAATAATGCTGATGGTTGAAGTTGTTGATGTATCTCTAATCTCTCTCTCTCTCTCTCTCTCTCTCTCTCTCTCTCTCTCTCTCTCTCTCTCTCTCTCTCTCTCTCTCTCTCTCTCTCTCTCTCTCTCTCTCTCTCTCTCTCTGGTATATTACAATCGAATATCTGTAGAAGCAGCTGTGTTTTCTCTCTCTCTCTCTCTCTCTCTCTCTCTCTCTCTCTCTCTCTCTCTCTCTCTCTCTCTCTCTCTCTCTCTCTCTCTCTCTCTCTCTCTCTCTCTCTCTCTCTCTCTCTCTCTCTCTCTCGGTACAAGAAAGCAATATACAAACATATCGAAAACTGAAGGCCTGTCTGGTATTTGAAAGAGATACTGACTCTGAAATAGATAAAATATGAAGACTTGTGCTTTCATGTAAAATAGAAATATATGCAGAACATGGAACTGAATTTCTCTCTCCCTTTAAAGTAGCCGCGTGTGGGTGTCCGAATAACTGGAATACTGTAGCAGGTGAAAAACGTGTTGAATTACTTGCATTGGAGATTGGTTTTAAAATGTCGTCCGTTTGAGTGATATGTTTTGTGTGGTGAAAGTGCATTGGATTGGGAATATTTGGGTTTATTATAACTTTACTGTCGTCACGGATTAGGGAAGGGTTAAAAATGTCTGGTAATTGGGTAGTTAGGTTGTTTGTTTGAGTTGTATTGGTTTGGAAATGATTGTAGTGTTTCTTGCTTTATTCTTTTAAGCACAATTGCCTATTTGTTTCCTTCTTCTTCTTCTTCATAATAATAATGATGATGATGATAATAATAATAATAATAATAATAATAATAATAATAATAATAATAATAATAATAATGAAATTTTTTTTTCATTCTCTTTACCATCTATTTTCCTTGTTTTATTTCTTTCTCTTCGTCTATTTGAGTAAAAATAATCCTTTAACTTGAGAGAGAGAGAGAGAGAGAGAGAGAGAGAGAGAGAGAGAGAGAGAGAGAGAGAGAGAGAGAGAGAGAGAGAGAGAGAGAGAGAGAGAGATCAAACATACATAGGTTTATAATTTAACTCATATTGAAGATAATAAACACAACGTAAGAAGAAAAATAACATGATAAACAAAACACCGCTCAACAACAACAACAACAACAACAACAACAACATCGACAAGAACAACAACGACAATCTAATTAAGTAGCACATCATCATAAACAGAATTCAAGAGGCTTCTAAAATTTCGGGAGCAGCGCCCCATAAACAACATAACCTTAACTGAAAATATTCCCTAAATTTGGGGAAACGACTTGGGTTTTTAGGAGAATTACCCTAAACGACCTTAGTGAGGGAGGGAGGGAGGGAGGGAGGGTGTTTTGAAATAGTTCGTTGTAGAGAAACCTTGTCTTTCTCTTTTTTTTTCTCTCTCCTCTTTTATCTCTTCTTTCTTCATTCTTTCCTTTCCCTTTCTTCGTCTATCTTTCCTCTGTCATCTCTCTATTCTTCCTCCATCTCTCACTTCTGCTCCCTTTCTTATTGCTCCTTTCCTTTCTTCCTCTCTCCTTCGTCTCTCACTTCTCCATTCTTCCTTTCTCACTTATTCCTTCCTTCGTCTCTTCTTCCTCTCCTTTCTCCCTCACGTCTCCCTTCGTTCTTCTCTCTCTTCCTCCCTCATTTCCTTCACCCTTACTCTTCTCCCCTCCTTCCTTCTCCCTCCTCTCATCCCTCCCTTCGTCCTTCGCCCAGTCCATTTCTCTCTTCCCTCCTTTCTCTCCCCTCCCTTCCCTCCCTTTCCCTCCCTTCTCTCCGGAAGTTTAGCGTTCGCGTTTGGGCTGAGGGAGGAAATGCGGGAGAGGGGAGAGGTGTGACGTATTGGGGAGGGAAAGAGGGAGAGGAGGGAAGGTGGGGAGGAAGGGAGGAAACTAGTTGGGTGGAAAGAGGGAATTTTGAGGAGGTAAAGGAGGAAGGGAAGGAAGGGTTGGGATTAAAATGGGTGTCATAAATGCAGAGAGAGAGAGAGAGAGAGAGAGAGAGAGAGAGAGAGAGAGAGAGAGAGAGAGAGAGAGAGAGAGAGAGAGAGAGAGTAATGTCGAAGGGAAGTGAAAATGATGATAGGAGTAAAAATAAAAGAATAAAAGTAAAGGAGAAAGGGTTAAAAGAAAAATGGAGGAGGAAGAGGAGGAGGAGGAGGAGGAGGCAAAAACAGTAGCAAGGTAAGAGATAAGAGGTTGCAACGAAGGGTGGCAAGGAAGAGAAAGGATTAAGAGAGGGAAGAGGAGGAGGAGGAGGAGGGAGAAGGAGAGAGGAAGAGAGAGAGGAAGAGAGAGAGAGGGAGTGATGTTTTTATACACAGCACCCTCCTCCTCCTCCTCCTCCTCCTCCTCCTCCTCCTCCTCCTCACGGCAGTAGCTCACGCAACTTGCTTTTAGTGAAATTAAAAGGCATGTTTGTCCTGTATGGGTTTGCTCACGCCTCTTTAAGGGCACTGCCACCTCCGTGAAGGCCGCCGGACCGTGATTACTGGCGTGTGGGCTGTGAGGGGTGAGTGACGGCCCGCCCTGCCCTCTACTTCGCCTCTCTAATGTACGGGTGTGTGGCTGTGTGTATGGTGGGGGAGGGGGTGGAGGGGAGGCGTGTGTGTGGGCGTGTTTCTCTTTTTTTCCCGTTTAGTTGTGTAGATGTGTTTATTTGCTGCTGTTCTGCTTTCCCCTTGTGTTTGTTTGTTTGTTTGTTTTTCCTCCTCTTCGTGGTTTTTTTTCTTTTTCTTTTCGTTCTTCTCTTTGTACTCTTCCTTTCCTCTTTGTTTGGTGATTTATGGAATAGGAAGGTGATCTACGTTTGGTTTGGTTTTTCTTATTTATTTCATGTCCTTCCTTCTCGTCCTCGTCCTTCTCGTTTTCCTCCTCCTCGTCCTTCGTTTTCTTCCTTCTTATCCTTCGTTTTCTCCTCTTCCTTTGGGTGTTTTATCGGAAGGAAAATTGAAGTACATGTGTGTATGCATCTTATCTTCGTATTAGCTTTTTTTTTTCACCAGTAATTTTAAACGATTTTACATATATTGTTACTTTGTCATTAGAATATCTGTCATTAACCTCAAAGAGAAGAATAACGCTTTGTATTCTCTATTGATTTGTTATAACGGTATCTTTAACTTCTAATCTTTGGCTTCAAGTTAAGACTGATTGATGTGTGCGGGCCTGTGTGGTTATCAGTGGCCTTATCTTTTATCTCATCTCTTTCAGGTACGTGTATGTGGAGGAGGAAGAGGAGGAGGAGAAGGAGGAAGAGGAGGCAGAGGCGGAGGAGGAGCAGCAGGTGCGAGAGATAAGTGCAATATGAGATTAGCAAAATTTGGTTACGTTAAGTCGAGATAAACTTGTTGCTGTGTTTCCTTCTTCCATTTATTCTCTCCCTGTTCCCTTTTCTCCTTTCTTTTTCCCCTCCGTATATTTTTGTTTCATTCCCATCGTACCTTCATATTTCTTTCAATTTCTCTTCTTTTGTTTCTCTATTCTTTTCCTTTCTTGCTCCCTTTCCTCCCTTCGCTCTATTTCCTATATATTTTTCCTCTTTTTCTCTGTTTTTTACCCCCCCTTTTTTTAACTCCTTGCTTCTTTTACTCGTA
This sequence comes from Scylla paramamosain, assembly GCF_035594125.1. NCBI lineage: Eukaryota > Metazoa > Arthropoda > Malacostraca > Decapoda > Portunidae > Scylla > Scylla paramamosain. Next base: position 18,494,761 of record NC_087169.1, read on the forward strand.
TTTTTCTTGCTTTATCATTATTTCTCCTTGCTATTTTTATTTTTGTCTGTCTCCCTCTTCTTTCCCTTTTCTTCTCTCAGTATTCTCCCTCTTCCTTTACACCTTCCACCTCTTCCATCATTCTTCCCCTGCTATCATTATTTCCTCCCTCTCTCTTCTTCTCCTTTCGTTCCCTCCCTCCATTCTTCATTAGCTGATTCCCTTCTCTCTCCTTTATTCACCGTATGTTCATCTTTCCTCTGTGTCTTTCCATCCTTACTCCTTTCCGCCCTCATTCCTTCATCTTCCCTTCATTGTCATTCTTTATCTTACTTCTCTTTCTCTTCCTCTTCCTTCGTTTCTTCTTGTTTTCCTTGCCTTCCCTCCCTCTCTTTATTTTTACCTTCTCCTTACATGTTTCTGAGTCGTATATTTACCGTGAAGGACGAGAGAGAGAGAGAGAGAGAGAGAGAGAGAGAGAGAGAGAGAGAGAGAGAGAGAGAGAGTAGCGAGTAAGAAGATATCAAGGATTGAGTGAGGCGGAGTGACGTAAGCGAATGGTCAAGCGTGATTGGATAATTCCTGCTCTGACGTCACGACCCAGCACGTGAGAGAGTCAACTCGTATGTAACCTTGATGGGGAGGGAAATTGGGATGACAGGAGAGAGGGAGAGGGAGAGAGGTAGGTAGGGAGTGGGAGATTATAAGGGGAGGGATCAGGGGAGGAGCAGGAGGGGAGCACAAGGGCGTTAGTAGCGAAGATATGCTGTAAAATCGAGGAGTTTGTGGTGATGGTGATGTTAGTGTTATTTGTGGCTGTGGTGATGGTGATGGAGCGGTGTTTGTGCCGTGTTTGTGCGGTGTTTGTGTGGTGTTTGGCCAGCGGTGGTCAAGGAGAAGTTGGATGGTGATGGTTGTGGTGTTAGTAGTGGTGGTGGTGGTGATGGTGAACGGGGACATAGTATCGCTGTCAGGGATGAGTGGTGACTTCAGGGAGACAGTCACACGCACAGACAGACAGGCAAACGGACACCTAGGCAGACAGGCACGCAGGCAGGCAGGCAGGCAGGCAGACAGGCAGGCAAGTATCACGGAGACAAGAGCAAATACCAACACACAACATGAGTAATGACGATAATTCCGCGTGACAGTTATGCACGCACCCACAGAGACACACAAACACACAAATATACACCACCACTAGCCACCACCACCACCACCACCACCACCACCACCACCGCCACCACCGCCAGTACCTCAGAGTCATGGTGTTGGTGCTGCAATTTCACAAGGCGTCAGAAAGTAGTCATTGCTCGCCACCACTTCGTCAGTAGCTGGTTGGGGTTGGGGGGGGGGAAGGGGGACGGCTTAACATGACTCAGGAACAATTGTTTTGAACGTGACATTGGCTTCTTGTTCTTTCGCTGTTCTCCCGTGTGATACTTTTATTTTCCTCCTCCTCCTCCTCCTCCTCCTCCAGCAGTAGAAGATTGAAAGTCACCGCCGTCATGTTTTTTAGGGCGTGACGCTAAACGGAGATCTTGCACGCTGCTCTCTTTTTCCCTCCCTACTCTCCCCGCCGCCGCTCTCCCTCCTCTCCCTCTCCCGCCATAAGAGTCACGTGCATGCTGCTCGGGATGTCGTGTTTGCAACGGCGCCTCGATTCTCGCTTTCCTTTTATGTTTCTTTGGGTTTTTATTATCAGCTTTGTTTTCGTGCTGCTTCGGCGGGTCTTGTTTTTCGTTACGCTTGTTTCTGTCTTTCTTTCCTTTGTTTATTTGGTTCCGCTGTGTTTTTATGGCATATTATCATCCTTATCTGTTTTATGACCGTGTTTTACTCTTCGTATCTCCGTTTTCTTTTGTTTTGTTTTTTTGCGGTTATGTTTATTTATCTGTCATTTTCTTTCGTTTTGGTTCGGGGCGTGATGGTTGTTATACTTCGCTATCGGATACTATCGTGCTTTCGTTCTTCGGTTATTTTGGTGTTGTGGTCTCGTTCTCTTTTTCTCACGTCATTGTTCAACCTTTCCTGTCATTGCGCCACTTGCATCACCTTTGTTTCTTTCCGAACTGACCTTCCACTCCCCTCCTGTGACTCCGCCCTCTGTACTTTATGTATCGGTGCAAGTAAGTTCACTCTCCCCTTTCTTCCTTTCTCCTTCCCCTCCCTGTTCTTCCCCTCTCCTTTCGCTTCCTATTCTCTCCTCCTTCCCCTCCTTCCTTCCCTTCCAATCCTCCCTCACCTTCCCCTCTCTATTCTTCCCCCTTCTTCCCCTCTTTATTATCTCCTTACCGTCGCTATTCTCCCTTCCTCACCTTCATTCTCCTTCCCTATTCGCTCCCTCTACTTACACTCTCTATTCTCTCCTTTCTCACCTTGTTCTCCCTCTCTCCTTCCCCTACTTCTTCCCCTCCTTCCCCGACCTCGGACCATCGCCTAGAGCTTGTGCAGTCTTCCCCTCAGGCGCAGCTGCAGGCCTTCTCCCCTTAGCACCCTCACACCTCCCCTCATGCACTCATTCCATCCCCCTGTGTAGTCAAAGCCACTTTACACCCCCTGTCTCGCCGCAGCACCTCCCCAATAATCCATCCTTGATATTACAGCTCCCCCACCCCTTCCCAATGGCACCTCCTTCTATCAGTATATATCACCTTCCTCACCTCAGTTACTCCTTCCTCAGGCAGTTCTTCCTTCAGTTCTTCCCGCAATTCAAGGTTTCACGAGTTAATGTGAGCGATTTGAATGTATTGCCTTGTTCCTCGCTTGCCCCAGAGAGAGAGAGAGAGAGAGAGAGAGAGAGAGAGAGAGAGAGAGAGAGAGAGAGAGAGAGAGAGAGAGAGAGAGAGTCGTGAGGCAGACGATACTCAAGAGACAAAACTTGTAATGCTAGTGAGTGAAAACGTGATAATAAAATATAAAAAAATATATATGTAGAAAAAAAATAACGGTTTTGAATTTGATGTGTAAAAGTTTTAGTCTTCAGTTTCTTCGTATTAATTATTTACGTCTCACTTCAAAGAAAATGTTTTGCTAGGCATTTAACTTCTTGCTTGAGGAGGAGAAGGACGAGCAGGAGGTGGGGGGAAGGAGGAGGGAACGGAAGATAAAAGAGGATGGTGAGAGAGAGAGGTAGGATGAGGAGGAGAGAGGCTGGAGAGAGGGAGGGAAAGGAAGGAAAGGGTGGAGGGTGAAATCTGAAGGTCGATCACTGGGGTCTGACAGAGTGACAGCTTCCGACACACATAAAACCGAGTCTTCTCATCATCTGCGGCCGTCTCCTCTCCCTCACTTCCTCCCCTTCCTCCCCTTCCTTCCCCTTCCTTCCCCTCTGTCATCCATCTATTTTTTTCCCCAGTCCTTCAGTCACTCTTCATCTGCTCCTTCATTCTCTCTCTTTACTCCTTATCCTCTGTGTGTGTTTCCTTCCCCTTCGTCATATATCTGGTTTTTCCCTCTCCTTCATCATTTCCTTCTTCCTTGCTTTATTTCTTATTCTTTGTGTTACGTTATTTAATGTTTTGAATTTATCTGATTTATTTATTCATTCTGTCTTTCTCGCTTTTTTTAATTCGTGTCTTTTAGTTCTTGATTATTTCATCCCATTATCCTTCCTCTTCCTCCTCTCCCTCTTTCTTTCTACCGTTCCTTCCTCTTCTCTTCTTCTTCCTCCTTGCTTTGTGAATCATTTCAGGAAAAACAATATGGCTTTTTTTTATTGCTTTTCTGAGCGTCATTATGAATGTTTGCACCTGAGTGACTCTCTCTCTCTCTCTCTCTCTCTCTCTCTCTCTCTCTCTCTCTCTCTCTCTCTCTCTCTCTCTCTCTCTCTCTCTCTCTCTCTCTCTCTCTCTCTCTGACCCACATAATAGCAACCGGAGACAGAAAATTCATCTACGACATTCAAAATGACACACAGACACACACACACACACACACACACACACACACACACACACACACACACACACACACACACACACACACACACACACACACACACACACACTCTAACAATACACTGGAGTAAAAATGCATATAATGGTGATAAATGAAGGAAAGAATTGCTGTCGTGTGTGTGTGTGTGTGTGTGTGTGTGTGTGTGTGTGTTCCGAAGGTCGAAGAAATTATTGACTGTTTCTGTCTTTCTCATCCATTGGAGAGAGAGAGAGAGAGAGAGAGAGAGAGAGAGAGAGAGAGAGAGAGAGAGAGAGAGAGAGAGAGAGAGAGAGAGAGAGAGAGAGAGAGAGAGAGAATCACTATCAGGTAACACAATCACATAAGAAACCCTACTATGCCTGCCTCTACTACTACTACTACTACTACACACACACACACACACACACACACACACACACACACACACGCGCGTTCTGTACTTAACTCATTGCACCTTGACATTTGGAAAGAACGAAATTGTTGATATTAACGTGTCCTACTGAAATAATACGAGCCATTCTGAACAATTTAATGAGGCGAAATTTGCTGTCCAGACTAATGCTGTTATAATCTATCTTTAGTTTTACTCTTTGCTGCTTGTCTGAGGGATGAGAGAATTGGAAGATTAAGTTACAAATTACAATACAAGTTTAATGTCATTATACAGGGAAAGGTAATCAGGTTTCTTTTCATCGATGTTTTGTTGGGAGTAATTACATTGTTCGTATTTGTAATCTGACAGAAGAATTGTAGATGATTGAGGTTATGAAAATGTTTATTTATTTATTCATTTGTCTTTTTATTTATCTATTTGTTTATTTGTTTATTGGGTAGGTAAGACATATGTGAGGAAGAACAAGTGGTGGAGTCATGGTTCGTTTTAGGAGAGCACTGATTGAATTAGTGTATCAGAATAATGTGTGGTGGCTCCTACAGAGTTATGTATTTTCTGGATCTGCTTTTTCATTCATACATTTGCTTCTGTCCTTTAGTCTTTACTTTCAACCAGTTTTCCAAGTAATGTTTATAGGATCTTACCTTTTTTTTCTATTTTTGTCTGTGTCGTCCTTCCTTTTGTTTTTTTAAGGGAGGAAGTTCCTTTGTTTACTTAAAAAAAATGAAACGAAAAAAAAAAATAGTACTGCTGGTAATGTTGTGAAATGTTCCCAAGGTAATCAGCTTAAAATCTCGCCTTTGCGCCGCTAGACCTTGAGTGCTGAGCGGCGTGTGAGTGACGGCCAGGGGGAGGAAAGGGGGGAGCTCCACTGTGCCACCCTTACTTCCACTATACCTCCCTCTTACCTCTGTTACCTTCAGCTTACCTCCGTTACCCCCAGCTTACCTCCGTTACCTTCAGCTTACCTCCGTTACCTCCACTGCCTTCATGTTCTTTACCTCCACTCGATTCTTTTTTTCTCTCTCCAGTTCCTCATTTCGTTTTCTTGTCTTTTCCTCCTCCTCCTTCTCCTCCTCCTCCTCCTCCTCCTCCTCCTCCTCCTCCTCCTCCTCCTCCTCCTCCTCCTCCTCCTCCTCCTCCAGCGCCTCCGTTACCTGGTTCTCTTCGGTGCAAAATTGATTATGTTAATTATTGTTATTTTGGGTGTGGATTCGATACGGGGCGAGGAGGCGGCCTGAATGAGAGAGAGAGAGAGAGAGAGAGAGAGAGAGAGAGAGAGAGAGAGAGAGAGAGAGAGAGAGAGAGAGAGAGAGATGGAGATGCAAAGTGGTGGTTCAGTGTCCTTTTATTGCCCGATATCTTCCTCCTCCTCCTCCTCCTCCTCCTCCTCCTCCTCCTCCTCCTCCTCCTCCTCCTCCTCCTCCTCCTCTTCCACCAGCATGTTGTATTTTAGCCTTCACTAAACTTCTCTACCCCCCACATACCCAGCTACTCCCACCACCACCACCACTACTGCCTCTCCCCTCTCCCTCTCCTTCATTCCCTCGGCACCACAACCTTTCTACCTCCCCATATATCATACTACACCTCCTCCTCCTCCTCCTCCTCCTCCTCCTCCTCCTCCTCCTCCTCCTCCTCCTCCTCCTCCTCCTCCTCCTCCTCCTCCTACCAGTACCCTTGCATTCCTCTTTCATCTCTGTTCTTCCCCGCCTCCTTCTCTCCTCTCCCCTTCTCCTCCTCCTCCTCCTCCTCCTTTCCTCCCACGCCACTATCATGTTAGCATATTGCCTCCAGTAGGTAGCAGTAAGCCCTCCGCCTTCAATTCTCTCTCTCCTCTCCCTCCTCTCTCTCTCTCCCTCCTTTCCCCTTTCACACTCCCTCCCTTCTCCTCCCTTCCCCTTCCCCCCTCACTCGCATCTCTTTGCCGCTCAGAATGATGTAAAAATAACTTACCCGCAGTACTTTTGCAATGGTGGGAGGAGGAGGAGGAGGAGGAGGAGGAGAAGGAGAGAAAGAAAAGTTGAGATGCTATGAACGAAATCTTGTCAGTGGAATAGAGTGTTAGAGAGAGAGAGAGAGAGAGAGAGAGAGAGAGAGAGAGAGAGAGAGAGAGAGAGAGAGAGAGAGAGGAAACAACAAGATAACTCTCCCTCTACTCCCCTCTATCCCCCCCTCCCAATCAGTTCTCCTCAGCATGTTTCCTCTTGAAGTGGCTTGAAGGGGAGAGACGAGTGTCGATTTTTCACGAGAATTGTCGATAAATCAGGCGATGGCGGCGAGGGGGAGGCGGGAGATGAACGACCGTTTGTGTAATATGAAGTCTAGCGGGAGGGAAGGGGAGGGGAAGGGAGAGAGAGAGAGAGAGAGAGAGAGAGAGAGAGAGAGAGAGAGAGAGAGAGAGAGAGAGAGAGAGAGAGAGAGATGGTTTGTGTGGTGAAAGGAAAGTAAGGAATATATTGTTGTGATTTGTATTCGAGAGAGAGAGAGAGAGAGAGAGAGAGAGAGAGAGAGAGAGAGAGAGAGAGAGAGAGAGAGAGAGAGAGAGAGAGAGAGAGAGATTACGTCAAGGTAAAAAAAAAAAAAAGGATGCAAGAGTATTATTCCACGGAACCTTGAGGCGTGAGAAAGGGAAAAACTGCAAGACGGAAACTGCTCTGAACACGCTGGCGGGAAGGAATGAAAGGGAGGAAGAGAGATGAGATAGTAAAGGAAGGGAAAGAGGACAAGGGAACAGAAGGAAAGCTGATGAAGTGACAACATCGGATAACATTGGCAAGTAAAAAGAACGAACCGCAGAAATACAAAGAAATAACAATAGACATGAAAATAAAAGGTTCCGAATATGTCCATTGTTTCTCTAACGTTGAAAACCACACTGAAAATAACAGCAAATCCACCCGTATTTACTTATTCCCTAATGTCATAATTTTTATCTGGAAATAGAAAATTCTGGAGGACGGGAGGAGGGATAGATAACAATCTTTAGAGAACAGGTACAGAGGAAAGAATGGAAGATAGGAAGGTAGGAAGGAATGGAAAAGGTGGGATGAGTGAGGGAGAGTAGGAGGAAGGAAGGAGACACTGATGGGGGGAGCGAAAAAGGGAGGGGAGAAAAATGTGGAGAAGAGGGTCAGAGGGAGAGGAGGTGGGAGAGTGAAATGGTAAGAGATTCAGATAGGACAAGTGAACGAGGGAGAGAGGGAGAGAGGAAGGTGGCGAATGGAGAGGCAGGTAGGTGAGGGAAGGTATGGTAAGGTAACACAGGTAAAGAAGTTGATTGGAAGGGACTGGCTGGACAGGTAAGGAAGTAAAGAAAGAAGAGATTAAACTGAAGAAAAAAAAAGGTATAAAAAAAAAGTTAGTGTGTTTTTTCAGAAGTTTCTCAAAATTAAACACGGTGCCGCCTGAGAAAGTTTACGAATAGCCGGGCAAGGAAGAAGAATGGACAGCAAAAATACTAAGACGGAAAATACACAGACACACGAGCCGGTAACATCTCAAGCTGAAGACCAAACTTGTATCTCTCAACTTTCCAAAACATACCCAAGTTTGCATTGTGTTGGAAAAAAATACAGGATGCTGCCCCCCCCCCCTTTTTTTTTTTTTTACTTGTTTACTTATTTGTAATTTCCGTACGTTTTCGATAGGCCTAAATCTGGAAAGTTCACGGAATAGGCTTAAAATATTCGAATTTTCTAAAATAGGCTTAGGGAGAAATCCGCAAGGCTGCCTGACTGACCGACCGCCCGAGAGAGAGAGAGAGAGAGAGAGAGAGAGAGAGAGAGAGAGAGAGAGAGAGAGAGAGAGAGAGAGAGAGAGAGAGAGAGAGAGAATTTTGATGGCCCCTCTAATTGCCTTGTGTTGTAATCACCGCCAAATATTTACTCAATACTTCTTACCTGTAATCCTTCCCCCTCCCACCCCTTCCCACCCCAACCTCTCCCCCTCTCTCATCCCTCAGCCCCCCTAAAGAGTCCCTTTCGTCCTCCCGTCCCTTATAAACGTCGTCCTTAAACTAATTACTTCTAGGAATGTCCTCATAGTAAAATGTGGATGAGGAGGAGCAGGAAATAGGGCGAATATGTAGAGGAGGAGGAGGAGGAGGAGGAAGAGGAGGTGGAGGAGGAGGAGGGGAAGAGGATTGTACCATAAGGGAGGAGGAAGGGATGAATGATAAAATAAATGGATTAGGAGAAGACGATATGAAAAATGGAAGGGAATAAAAGAGAGGATGTAATGAAAGGAGAGACTTAAGGAAAAGAGTAGTGAAGAGAAAATAAGAGAAAGGAATAGAGGAGGAGAGAAGAAAATGGAAGAAATAGTGAGTGACGTTAGAGATAAAAAGGGGAAAAATGGAGGATGAAAGAAAATTTAAGAAAGAGGAACAAGGAAGAGGAGAGCAACCCTTGTATGTGTGTGTGTGTGTGTGTGTGTGTGTGTGTGTGTGTGTGTGTGTGTTCCCTCAGTGTAAGTAATTCTTCAAGCTGTATGTACGTATGTGTATGGAAATGAACCGACAGAGGAGGAAGGAATAAATTAAGGAGATGAGCTCGTATTATTAATGGTAGTTATTACGTTTGTAAAGGGAACGTTTGTCTGTATGTTTGTGGTCCATTCAAAACTCCTCCTCCTTTTCCTCCTGTCATACTCAGTGGTTGTTTCCCCTTCTCCCTTCACGTTTCCCTTTGTCATGTACTCTCTCTCTCTCTCTCTCTCTCTCTCTCTCTCTCTCTCTCTCTCTCTCTCTCTCTCTCTCTCTCTCTCTCTCTCTCTCTCTCTCTGTCTCTCTCTCTCTGCACTTAATTTACGACCACACCAGAAGTAGTAAAAAAATATATGAACAGCAACTAAAAAAAAAAAAAAAATAGAGAAAAAGAAAGAAAAGAAAGAAACGGTCTCATCAGACTTACACATCTGCCTCAGTGGTCGCAATGGGGAGAAAAAAGTAAGAAAAAAAGGAAGAGAGTCAGAAAAAAAAACTCCCTTGAGGCCTTTAGATGCGCTAGATAAGATGGGGAGGAAGAGTGAGATGGGATGGGAAAGCATAAGAAAGTTAAAAAAAGACGAAGATGGGTTAAGAAGTTGATGGGGCTTCCTTTTCTTCCTCTACGTCTTGCTTCTTAATATTTCCACCATTCATATTTACACACATACTTTTTTTTTCTTTCCTAATTTGTCTTAACTTATGTGGGGAAGACAAAGTTTGTAGTGTATGATTATTCAAGAGGGTTTTGTTTGTTTCTATTTTACTTTCTCTTTCTGGAGTGACTTTTCCTTGCCTTTCTTTTGTTCTCCTGTTTGGATTAGTGTCTCAAATGTGGGTCAGATGAATCTTAATCTTGATCTTTATTGATTTCCCCACAAGTTCTGTACTTCTGCGTCAGTCTTTCCTTAAGCGCTAATAGAAATAGAGAGACAAGTAAGAGACACATAAAAAGCAAAAAAAAATGAAAGAAAAAAACAGCTTTCCCAGAGAGAGAGAGAGAGAGAGAGAGAGAGAGAGAGAGAGAGAGAGAGAGAGAGAGAGAGGCCCCGTTACGTCTACATACGTACATGGATAGATCAACATTTCACGTGTTTGTTGATGCCCACCAGCTGTCCCCCTGCTGGCCTTTGTGTTGGCTTTGTTTATTGTGGCGTGCGTTTGTGTTTTACGGCGTTTGAAAGTTGTTTGAAAGGTTGGAGTAGCCCTCTTTCCTTTCCCTCACCACCCCCTCACAGCCTCTCTCTCTCTTTCTCCCTCTCTCTTGCTCCCTCGCTTATTCTCTGTTTTTTTTTTTTTTTTCGCTCATATTCTTGTTCATGTCCTGCTCTTGAGTCTTTCCTGTTTTTATATTTCTCTAGCATAATTTTGTTTACTTTCTGTTTTGGTTTGTTTATTTCCCCTCTTCATTCTTTCCTGCTTATGTGTTACTTCAGCATCCTCTTCTTATTGCTGTTTATTCCTTCTTTCCTCCTCTTCTTCATCAGTTTCCTTTAATTTTTCTCTCTCCAACCTCACGGCCACATCTCTTTTTCTCTCTCTCTCTACATACCTCCATTCCCTCTACTCTTCATTTTCTCCTCTTCCCAAATCATCAGTTAGTCTCCCTACTCCATCTCCCCTCGTTCCATCTCTCCAAACTCTAGCCTTCATCTCTCCCCTTCTCTCCGCATCTCTCACCACCCCTCCGTATTTTTCTCTCCTTCCTCTCCACAGCTTCCCTCTCCACCCTGGGCCTTCCGTCAGCTAAGTTTCGTCTGCCTGTGTTTACGTCGGCGACCTAATTATCTCCTCCCTACGACGAGAGAACGAGGGAGGAGAAAATAAAGGGAGGATAAGTAGTAAGGAATAGCGGAGAATAAACAGTGCAGGAGATAAAGAGGAAACTGCAAAGGAAGATAACTGGATTGCAGGAGGAATGACGGAAAATAGAGTAGGGAGTAGAGAAGGAGAGAGAAAGAGAGAGAGAAAGAGAGAGTGGGAGAATTGAGTATTATGTGAGGAACAAGAGCATAAAATTGCCCTGAGAAATATTCAGCATTTATTTATGATTACACACTTTTTTCTTCAATCCCTGGTTACCACACCTCCCGTTTTCTACACTGGCCGAGCGAGGGTGGGGGAGGAGGTCGATGCTAAGACTCCGGCCGCTCCAGATAAGGGCTTTTAGCATACAAATGGCCAGAATTAAAAGGCTTCAAGTATAAAAACACACTCATAAATGGGGCTTGATCTATGAGGGTGTTAAATAGAGGCAAATAAATTAGTCTCTCCTTACAAAAGCCTCGCCATAAAAGGTTGTTATAAAAAAACTGGGTATAAAAAAAGAACTACGAACGACTCATCGTGAAAAATAAAAATTAAAGGGATGATGTAGCTCAAATAAATGCTGCGACTGATGGGCCTCTGTGTTGAGAGAGAGAGAGAGAGAGAGAGAGAGAGAGAGAGAGAGAGAGAGAGAGAGAGAGAGAGAGAGAGAGAGAGAGAGAGAGAGAGAGAGAGAGAGAGAGAGAGAGAGAGTCAACATTTTAGCTCAACGTCAAATGGTATTGTCATGTTTTTTTTTTTATTCATTTTATACAT
>NC_087169.1:18511141-18523641 GCF_035594125.1 Scylla paramamosain
GGCGAGTTTGTGGCAGGTGATTGGTGAGGGGTCGAGGGAGGCCCGGGTAATGCAGTCTCTGATGAGCTCTGGATGGAAGGGGCGGCTGTAGGCGTCCCCGGGGCTCCTGAGGGAAAATAATGAGGGAAGGAACCTTATCTGTTGGAGCCCTCGAGGTGGTGGTAGTGGTGGTGGTGGTGGTGGTGGTGGGAATGTGTTGTGGGCTAATGTTTGTTTGGTTAGGTCACGTGAAAAGTAGGGGACCTCGTTATTTTTGGGGTTTAGGTTGGGTTGGGTTGGGTTTAGTTAGGTTGGGTTGGGTTAGACTTGGTTTTGTTAGGTTTGGTTTGATTAAGTTAGGTTAGGTTAAGATTGGTTTGGTTTGGTTAGGTTAACTTGAGCTACGAAATCTAATCCGTTTTGTTCTTTTGCCTTTGTGTTTCCTTTCAAGTAAGTTCCTCTTTCGTATTTTTTTTGTTCTTTTCCATTCATTAATGTATCCGTGGCTCACCTTTTCCTCCTTATTCATCCGTTATTCTCTCTCTTCCCTACATAATCTTTTCACGCTATTCAACCTTTTCATCAAGTCTCGTCGCCGGCAGGAGGTGAAACTGTGAAACTCGGCGACACCTCCCGGTATGCTAAGCCCCACTGACCTTCCCGCCTCCCCGCCACCTTGAGGACCCCAATTCGTCCCTCGAGCTTCCTTCAGACTCGAGTTCCGCTTCCTGTGACTTACTTGTGGTTTAAAAAGTGTTGAGTTTTTGCAGGGGAAGAGTGGAGGTGAAAACAGTGAAGATGGGGCGGCGGAGTGGCGGTGATGGCTGAAGAATTGTCCTTTGTGGGTTTGAGAATATTCTGAAGCATTTCCTTGCCACACCTCCACTACTTTCATATGGCTCTAGTTGAAGCTGCTAGCGTCTTTGTTGTTGTTTTTATGGTTCCAGTGACAAATTAACAATATTTCTACGTTATTAACTGGAGAAACGCTCTTGAGAACTCGGCTAACCATCTCTGTGGCCTCTGAAAATAGTCATGGTGAGAGAGCAAAGCGTTTTTGAATACGTACCATTGTGTGGTGTGGTGGAGTGGAGTGAGGTGCAGTGGAGGGTGGGAGGAGAGGTGGAAGGTGAGAGAAATGTTTACTGGTGAAAAATACTGCAAATAATAACGCTTTCCGTGTTCGCAGTTCACGGAATGTGTATCACGGTGACAAAATGTTACACCGTGAATCCACAGTGAAATGGTTATGATTCACACACACACACACACACACACACACACACACACACACACACACACACACACACACACACACACACACACACACACACACACACACACACACACACACACATCAACAAACATCAAATCCCACGAAGTTAAAGAACTGGTGAGGAACATTTTTGGTGACCCACAACATTACTTAAGGCTTCTGCTCATTTCATCCCCCCCAAAAAAAAAAAAAAGAAAAAAAGACGTAAAACTGATGATAAAGTATAAAAATGAAGAAGCTCCATTAGACAAGCAAGTTTTCCTCAACGTGACAACGCAAAAGTTAATCAGAATTCCAGAAACTCAGATTTCATGAAGTAAGAGACGAGGTGAGGAACATTACCAACACAACATTACTTTAGGCCAGTTCCCTTGAGAAAAAAACCGTAAAAATCATAATAAAACATAAAAATGAACAAGCAGCACCAGAAGAGTAAGCTTTTCATCAGCGCGACAATATAAAAGTTAATTAAAATTCCAGCGTCTCCCTCAGAAGCAGATTCACGCGAAGGAATTTCTTAACACGAATGAAATCCAACACAGGCTTTATTTTCACCCCTAGTACAGTCCTTGGTCCTCTTTGAGTATCCTAAAGCGACCCTCCTGTGACCTCCCTTGACCTCACCTTGACCTGACCTGCGGAAATAATGACACTGAAAGGGAAGTAAAGAGAGCATGTGGTCAGGAGGATGTCAGAAGGAGAAGGGAAAAAGGAACCACGGAGAAGAGAAGGAAGAGGATTTAGACAGACAGAAAAGAAAGGAAAAAAGATGAAAATGGAGAAGTAAGGGAGGTAGCGAAGCAGGCAAGGGGAGAATGGAGGAAGGGAGAGGGAAGGAGAGGAGAGTGATGGGCAGAAGGGAAAGGCCAAGGGGAACGTAGGGGTGTATGGAAAAGATGTGATGGGAAAGGGGAGAGAGAGAAATGTTTATGGGAGGGAGGAATGAAGAGGGAATATGATAAATGAAGCGAGATGTTGAGAGGTCAGGAAAGGAAAAAAAACGAGAGAGAGAGAGAGAGAGAGAGAGAGAGAGAGAGAGAGAGAGAGAGAGAGAGAGAGAGAGAGAGAGAGAGAGAGAGAGTAAAAATGACAACAAAATGACAGAATAAGGGCGTATAGAAGGTATAGAGAGAAAGAAAGCTTTAAAAGAGTCGATCAGGGAAGGAAGGAAGGAAGAAAGGGAGAGATGGACGGGATGGAGAAAGGAAAGACGAAGGTAACAAAGGTGAAGGAAAGAAAAGAAGAGGGAGGAGAGTCCAGTGGAGATCAGATCATCAAAAACATCGGGACGGGGGCTTGATCATACACACACACACACACACACACACGAGCAGAAGACCCGCGCGGCGCCACAAAGGGAGGGGTACTATTAATACTGATCCGTTGTGTGCGTGAAAAGATAATCAAAAATAAACTGGCGGCTTGGTGCTGCTGACGGTGCCACTCTCGGAGGAGGAGGAGGTGGTGCTCAGGTGTCCCCAGCCCCGTCGGTAGCTCTTTTGATCCCCGGAAGGACACACTTGAGTCCTTTATTTGGTATATTAAAATCCTTGACTATGGCGAAACAGTCCTTGTTGGACCCCAAGCAGCCGCAGGGACCCGCCGCCCCCTGCAGCGTGCCGCCGGTCAGGGTCACCCGCAGAAGGTTACGCCTGTCGGTCACGAACACAAAGAATACGACCTGGGGGAGGCACGGCCCAGGGGGAGCTGCTTTGTGTGTCGGGAATGTTGTTTTTAGCTATTGGATTCCCAGGGTGTTAGTTTCCAGGGGTTTTTCGTTCCAGGGAAAGTATTTTTTTAGTTTGTTTTTAGGTATTAAAATTCCTAAAGTGTTACCTTCGTGGCTGTTTTGGGTTCTGGAATGTAGTTTTACCTTCGAAAATCCAAGGGTGTTTGTTTCATGGATTTTTTTTAGATTCCAGAGAGCTTTTGATTTGTTTTTTAGGCACAGAATTCAATGGGTGTTAGTTATCTGGGGTTGCGCGTTCCAGAAGCCGTCTTTAAAGATTGAGGGTTTTAGGGATACAAATTTTATGGTTAAGTTGTAGCTGGCTTTAAATTGTAAGGTCAGAATGTGCTATAAATTCCTGTATCTTCATGTATCTATCGTTTTCTTTTTCATTTTATATTATTTCTTTAGTAACACATCCCTTCCCTTCATCAACGCACCCTCATGTCGCCATTCTTTACCTTTCCTCCCATCTTCCCTTTCCTCCCTTCCCATTTTCCCCTCTTACATTTCTTCCTTTCCTTCCTTCTTTCGCTCCTCCCCGCCCGTCCAGCTTCGCCTGAGGAAATATTAAGGAGAAAAAGTCGAGAATCAATCGTGGAAGTTTTCATTTCGGTTTCCCGGGACAGTCTTTCAAGGGTCGAGTTATTGGTGGCCAGGAGCGGTGATCTGAGGCAGCCTTCCTGGAGCGACCCTGGATTAAAGAGTGGCGCGAATGACGCTTCCTTGCGGCCGAAGAGGAGGAAGAGGAGAGGAGGAGAAGAAGGAAGAGGAGGAGGTGGAGGAGGGGATAAAATAGGAGGGAAAATGAAGAATGTGGAGCAAGATGTGTGTTTTTTTTTTTTTTTTATGATTTCCAAGGTAATCTACAAAGGAGCTGGAGGAGGAAGAAGATGAGGTAGAAGAGGAGGTAAAAGAGGAAGAATGTAGAGCAGAGCAGGAAGATGTTTTTTCTTTCTTTTTTTTTTCATTTATACGGTAGTTTACAAAGGAATCCCTGTTTTGCTTCGCTTTCTCCTGTCAACTAAGCGTCATTATTTTTTGAGTTTCTGCTCCTTATGGTTTTTGTATTACGTGTTTATGTGCTTTCTCTCTCTCTCTCTCTCTCTCTCTCTCTCTCTCTCTCTCTCTCTCTCTCTCTCTCTCTCTCTCTCTCTCTCTCTCTCTCTCTCTCTCTCTCTCTCTCTCTCTCTCTCTCTCTCTCGTTCTCGCTCGCCAAGGAAAATTTGCTCGAAAAATTATATGGATTAAAGGAAGATGGGAGTAAAAGAGAAGTGATCAGAGACAAAGGAGGTGGAAAAGGAGAGGAGACAAGGAAAAGGAAGAGGAGGAGGAGGAGAACTAGTAATGAAGGAGGAAGAAGATGAGACAGAATGAAAATGAGAAAGGGGAGGGGAAGAGAAGATAGAGATGAGAAAGAAGGAATAAAGGAGATAGAGAGGATATATATTTTGGGGATAATCAATAGAGAGAGGTCAAAGAGAGAGAGAGAGAGAGAGAGAGAGAGAGAGAGAGAGAGAGAGAGAGAGAGAGAGAGAGAGAGAGAGAGAGAGAGAGAGAGGCGATTTCTCTCATATGTCATTTTCCCTCCATTTACCTCCCCCTTTCCATCTAATATTTTCCCTTTCCCTTCTAAGCCAAAGCGATCTTTGTCGGTTGCTTCTTTCCATTATTTTCTCCCTTTTCATGTTTTTTCTTTATTTTATTTATTCAGTGTTTCCTGTTGATCTTATTTTTCCGTTTTCATTACGTATTTTGATACAATCTGTCTTACGAGTCTTTTTTTTTCATTTTTTTTCCTTTCCTTCTCTTTGTCCAGTCAGTATGTTCGTATTTTAGTATTGTTTTTATGCATTAAGTTATATATGTTTTAATTACCATTTGTATTTCTTTTCTTTCTCAGGTAAGACACGTGACCTAATTAGTGACTTAACATGTGAGTCAAAACACCTTAAGAAGTCTAAGGTAAGAACGAGGAATAGCTAAAGTGATTGGCTTTTGTTTCTTCATCTGCAAATTTATCAATATTCGTATAGTTTTCTTTTTTTGTCAATTGTCTCCACTCCTCACTTTCACCCACAACCATTTTCTGTAGTGTCTTTTTCATCATAGAATTGTGGTCTTCCTTTCCTCCTTCGCTCCTTCACCTCTATATATATGCCATTCTTCTGTCAGTGTCTAGAGGGAATCATGATAGCAATAATCATAACAGTAAAGAAAGAACAATTACCCAAGGCATTACTTTACGACAAATCACCACAGTATGAGATTAGCAGCGTGACCATAAATCATCAACCCTAAGGCGACCTTCAAGCTTCCCTCAGTAGATAAGAAAGCCGACAGAGTAAGGCAGCAGCGACACGGAAACTTAAGGCTGGCGATAAGAAACACGAACCTCAAGATAAGACGAAAACTTGGGCGGAATCTAAGATAACTCCAGATAAGTTTGGGCGGCAAAAAGGTGGCGGCGAGCTAATTTTTGTCCTTGGAAAGTGTAGCGAGGTGACTGTCGCATTGTTAAGAGAGAATATTATGAAGGCAGGGGAAGGGGATAAGGGGAGATACGGAGGGTGGAAGTTAAGGTAGAGGGAAGCTATGGGAATTCTAGGCATTTATGGAGAGTTGGCAGATAGGGAGGATAAAGGATGAGACTGTAGTAGAGAGGGAGAGAGAAAGGGAGAGAGAGAGAGAGAGAGGGAGAGGGAAGGCAAGGATCGTGGTTGGTGTGAAGGGAAACTATGGAAATTGTGAAGCTTAAGGAAGAATTTGTGGGGAAGAAATGAGAGTAGGGAAGATAGAAGACAAAGGAGGAAAGGTGATATGGAACAAGAAATACTTAGACTGACGTACAAGAGGAAATAAGGAACAGAAAGGATAAGAAAGAATGAGAAAGATAGAGGTATGCGAGTATGAGAAGAAAAAGGAAAGTAAGGAAGGGAGAGAAGAAGAAGAGAGAATAGAATAGACAGAGGGAGGTTAAGAGTGTAAACAGAGGAAGGGAAGGAGAGTCACTTTAGGGGGGAGGGGGGAGAAGATGAACACAAGATAAATTGACAGGATGAACTGGTGGCAGGCGGGAGGTCTTGCTTTTCTCTAACGTTTTGTTGCAGCTGTTCGTGTCTTTTTTATATATATTTTTTGTCTTCCTGCTGATATCATCCCCGGTCTCTCTCTCTTTCTCTCTCGCTTTCGCTCTCGCTCTCTCAACTCAACTTTTTTCCCACACTAATAAATAACATCAAGGACACAACGAGGAACAATGAACTACCTTCCTAACTAACTAACAAGCTAAAAACAAACTAATCAACAAGCAAACAGGGCCAAACGAATAACGGCAGCCAAACATGGTAAACAAAACAAACACGTAATGGAGTCGAGGAAAAAAGGAGAGAGAGAGAAAAAAAAAAACCTGACCTTGTACACGACACAGTAGAGGCGGCGACGAAGACTCAAGCTTACGTAACAAATCCCTAAGGTGGACTTAATCACCGTATTATGTCCATCCGTTTAAGACACCGCCCGCACCTTCCTCCCTCACAACCTACTTCCGAAGGCTTCCCTAGAGAGAGAGAAAGAGAAAGAAAGAGAGGTGGGGGGAGAGGGGGCGTACTCAGAAAAGCCTTACTCTCACCATTATTATTTTCAAAGGCCACCAAGATGATTAGTTGGGTTCTCAAAAGTCTGAGTAAATAATGAAAGAAATGTTAATCCGTCCACTAGAACCATAAAAAAAAAAAAACTTGAAAACCCGTGTCACTTCAAATAGAGCCTTGAATGTAGTTGAGGTGCGGCGTAGAAATGTTTCAGAATATGTTACAGAGATAGATAGACAGACGCCGCCATTTGGTACCCTGGCTTCCCTCGCTCCCCTTCCCCTTGTCTCCCCTCAGTGCCCTTCGGTTGTCCCTCTGGGGTGTGGGTGATAATTATGGATAATTTATACCTACGCCGGGAGTCGAGTGGGGCCAAGTGGGTTTTCCGGTGAGAGGGAGAGGTGAGGGTGAAGGAAGAAGGGTGAGGGAGGGAGAAAGAGGGAGAGGAGAGTGAGGCAGGATGCTGTTAGTGTGAGGTCCTCTTATGATCTACCTTCACCTCTACAGTACCTTTGAGAACCACTTTTTTCTCTTATCTCTTCCTATTTATCATTTTCTTGTGTATCATCCAGTTTTGAAAGCCAGTACTGTACTTTTTCCCTCTCTCTGTCTCCCTCTCCCCCTCCTGAATATTCCGTTAAGACAGCTACGTTGTTTCCAGTGTGGCAAGAAGCTGCTTGGTCTGGTCTGGTGCCTCGGCCTTCAACTTTCCTCACGTGAAATTGACTAACAGTTGGCTGACTCGAGCTTCACTTACTGCTTTGTACTAAGTCTCGATAACCTTTAGGATTTACAAGAGTACTGTTACCTCTACTACTACTACTACTACTACTACTACTACTACTACTGCCACTATCACGTTCCTCTTTACCCTTTCCTCACTGACCGTTCATCACGTTGGGGTCAGGGAGGCGCCAGTTCCCAGAGGCCTCCCGGCCTCCCCCAGAGCCGCCAGGGGGACAGAAGGGGCAACCGAAGTTGTTGCTGAAAACTGAACTGAAGGAGAGAACTTGTGTAGAAACTGGAGACGGAGAGAGACGGAGGAGGAGGAGGAGGAGGAGAGGATTATGTGGAGGAGGAGGAGAAGAAAGAGAAAGAAGAGAAGGAGGGGAAAGGACGAGGCTACCGTGTGAAAATAGAGAGAGAGAGAGAGAGAGAGAGAGAGAGAGATGAGAGAGAGAGAGAGAGAGAGAGAGAGAGGAGAGAGAGAGAGGAGAGAGAGAGAGAGATCTGGAAGTTGACGGAGAGAAGATACCCAAAGCAGTGACAGAAGGAAAGGAGGGAAGAAAGATCCTTGAGCGCTGGAAGGAGGCAAGGAGAGAAGGAAGGAAGGAAGAAGGGAGGGGGAGGAGGAGGAGGAGGAGAATGGAGAGAACACTGTAGGAAATCTTTTACACTGAGAAAAGTTTGAGCTGGAGATACTGAGGGTGTGTGGAGGTAGTGAGGGGAAAAATATGTAATGGATGGGCCAGAGAGAGAGAGAGAGAGAGAGAGAGAGAGAGAGGAGAGAGAGAGAGAGAGAGAGAGAGAGAGAGAGAGAGAGAGAGAGATAGATGTGGAGGTGAGTGGAGGAAGGTCCGTCCAGTAACCAGATATTGCTCAGTCATTTCCCCACTCCTCCTCCTCCTCCTCCTCCTCCTCCTCCTCCTCCTCCTCCTCCTCCTCCTCCTCCTCCTCCTCCTCCTCCTCGATGGTTATTTCTCTTCCCTCTGCTTGTTTTCTCGTTTCCCCTGCCAAGATGTGATGTATGTTTATGAGTGATCAAGGAATGTTTGCCCCATGTTTCTCTCAGTTTGTCTTCCTTTCACCACCTCTTCTCGCTTCCTCTTGTATCCTGGTCTTGTTTTTCATGCCCCTTATCGTCTCCACCTTCTATTTTTGCCTCTTCTTCCTGCTTTTCCTTCTTTATCTTCCTTTGTACTTCCTCTCCTGCTTCCTTCCTTCCCTTATCTCACTGTTTGCCGGAATTCTCTCTTGCTTTTTATCTCTATTCTTCTTTCTCCCTCTTCCCACTTTTATCCTCTCCTCTCTCCTCTTCCTCTCCTCTTCCTCCGGAGCAGTATAGGTCGAGATACTTGAGAGTCTTGATAAACACACTTCACTAACCCTGACTCCTCCTCCTCCTCCTCCTCCTCCTCCTCCTCCTCCTCCTCCTCGCTCCTCCTCCTCCTCCTCCTCTTATTCCTCATCTCCTTCCTTCTCTCGTTCAGCTAATCTTCCACCTTCTAATCATACCGTAAAAAGCATGTTATCTGGGAGAGCGTGCCGTTGCAGGACGAGGAGGAGGAGGAGGAGGAGGAGGAGGAGGAGGAGGAGGAGGGAGATGAAGATGAAGATGAGGGGAGGACACAGAACGACGAATATGTGGATGACGGAGAGGAGGAGGACAAGAAGTGGTGATAGTGCAGAGAGAGAGAGAGAGTGAGAGAGAGAGAGAGAGAGAGAGAGAGAGAGAGAGAGAGAGAGAGAGAGAGAGAGGAGAGAGAGAGAGAGAGAGAGAGAGAGAGAGATTGGGGTTGGGGAGAATCATAAGTAGGGAGAGTGGGGAGAGAGAGGAGAGGAGGGGAGAGAGGGAACAGGGAGAGAGAGGGAGAGGGAGAGAGAGAGAGAGAGAGGGAGAGGGAGGGAGAGGAACATCAAAGGCGAACTGTTTATCGTTGCAGGTGGAGTCTTGGGAGGGTCACTGCTCCTCCTCCTCCTCCTCCTCCTCCTCCTCCTCCTCCTCCTCCTCCTCCTCCTCCTCCTCCTCCTCCTCCTCCTCCTCCTCCTCCTCCTTTTTAACGATAGACTCGCATCTTGTCAACTTATGAGCGAACCGGTTCCACGTTTGACTAATTTAACCGGCTTTGCTCGCACACCCAACCCGGCTTCCTGCGCTGGGGGATCCGGTTTCCTCGTATACACATCGATCCGGTTATGTCCCTGCAGCTCCCATTCCGACCACGCCAAGTTCTTCCACTCGTCCTCCTCTTTGATGTCGAGGTTGAACGGAACACATGTTTGAGCTGCGTGCGTTCTGGAGAAGGAGGAAGTGAAGGGGGTTTAGGTAGAAGGGAGAGTAATTGGTAACGTGAGTAAATGAGGGGAGGGAAAAGTAAATGGGTGGAAGAAGTGTCTATATGGGTAAGGGGAAGCTGGGTGAAGAGTTAGTAGGGTGTAAATGGGGTGGTGGGTGTTTAGTGGAAGAGTAAAATGTTGCAGTTTATAAAGGTTTTGGACGTTGAATACAAATAAGTACTGGGTGCCATTAAGTTCTTAGGGGAAGCATTAGAAAAGAAGGTAGATGAAATTTAAATATAATAGTAGGAGAGTGAACGGAGGGGAGGAAAACTGGAGGACGGAATGTAAATATAACTGTGGGAAAGTGAGAGAATAATATAAAAATACTGGAAAGCGAAACACGAATACTCTGCCTGAGAAAGAGAAAGAAAAACTAACAGAACACTTGAAGACAAAAACTTGATACGCCTGGAAGAGACGAAGAAAGAAAAACTGGCAGACGAAACACAAGAATGCACTGTGGGGAAGGAAAAGAAAAAGGAAATACGGAATATAAAGATACACTTGGCAGGGGAAAAAGGAAATAAAAGTAAATATCAAGGAACCCAGGAAGATGAAACGAAAATATACTAGGGAAAGTGGGTCATAAAATTTTAAAAGAGACGTCTAGAAAGATTAAAACAAGGAAGATTAGAGACCGGAAGATGAAACAAAAATATAGTGGGAAAAATACATCTAAGCACAAAAATAACTCAGAATTAAAAGAAAAGGAAAAAAAAACAAAAAAAAACATGAAAGGCTCTAAAAAATAATACGCACAAAAAAAAAAGGAAAAAAAAAGAGAAAAGCAAAAAGATACAAATAACCTCACAAATCAACACACAAATAAAGGGAAAAGAAAATGGAAAAGACTACAGAAAATGAAAAAAATAAAGAATACACTGAAAAAAAAGAAAAAAAAAACAAAAAAAATCAACTGAAAATCTAAAAAAAAAAAAAATCGACAAAACGGAAAGAAAAACAAAATATCACCAGAAAATCACATTGAAACTCACCATAAACACGAAAGATGACTGACGACCTTTGCCACTCATCTTCACTCACCTGTTCCCGGCCTTACCTGTCTTTCAATTAGCAACTCACCCGCACACCCGCAGCCATTCAGGTTCGGGTCAGGTAATGCACCTCTGTGACCTGACGTAACGTGACCTGGTGCTGCATAACCTCGCTTCCACATCACTGGCTGACCCAAATACTCCTGTCTCCGTGACCTCGTTTTGAATGTGTTTGAAGAGGCGCTTTGGTGACAAGTAGGATTCTGTAAACTGTGACAAGATATGTTTTTGTGTTCGTTTGTGTTTCTCCTGTGGGTTGTGTTTAAAAAGTACGTTTCTGGTTGGAATTTAATGTTTCTTGTGCTATTTGTTAACTGTAGTGCTTCCATGACCCTCTTTTTAGTTTGTGAAGAGACGAAATGATAAGTGGAATTAGAGAAAGGGATGGAATAATGGGGTAGTGAACAAGAAAGTAATATTCCTAATGGTATGCTTTATAGATTAGATAAATATTAACTCTAGTGTCTCCGTGCCCACATGTTGATTGAATTTATAATGAAAAGAAAAATAACGGATAAATTGTGTTACGGTAAGGATAATTTGCAAAGGAACAAAAAAAGTAATGTTCATAATTATTAACTATGTGAATAAATAAGTACTAAAATGTTTACCGCAGTGCAGGAATGAGGACACCGTGCGAGTCGTAATGTTTATTAAGTATCAGTTTGTTGACAAATACGGAGGGATAATTTGTCCAAGGACGAGGATTAATATGTGTTCTTAATTTACGAATGCGTTGACACTTGGAGACGAGTGCGTATCAATAGTGAATAAGACGGAATGCGGACTACACTTCAGCTAGTCAGGCAGTTCATTTACTCATCCCATAATTTACATCCAGACAATGGGACCCCCTATATATAATTAACCTTGTGGGAGCTGCAGAGTTAGTAATCTTTTCCTTACTCTATTTTTGGTTCCTTTGCTCTGCTTCCTTGATACATAGAAGTAAATAAATAAATAAATCCAGATTCAAGGCACACAAGATTTTAAAAGGCTCCTGAGAGATACGTACAAACAACAAACACCGAAGGTAACCAGATACAAACGTACACAAACAAACAAACATACGTAGTAAACTCACGTGGGAGGATAAATTAATAATATTTTTAGTGCCTCATAATCATATCGCAAATCTCAGCATAGGTTTGACGTTTAAATAAAGTATACGACGCTAGATAACACTGAAAAACACTACATATCTACTTGATTTGACCATCCTGTAACTGACCTAAATATGAGGCGGCGCAGGTCACAAGGTCAAGAGTGGGAGGTTGGGACCCGCAGGAAGAGAGAGGGAGAGGGGATGGAGAGGACACTTCTACTTGATCAGTCTCGTGTCTCTTTGTGAAAACGAGGACGCCGAAGGGTGGGTCTCTCAAGTGTGGGGCGTTATTGTGTTCTCGAGTAGTTCTGTAGTTAGGTGGAAGGCTCTGCTGTCTCTATTCTCCTCCTCCTCCTCTTCTTCCTCCTCCTCTTCTTCCTACGCCTCTTCTTCCTACACTCTCCTCTTCCTCGTTCTTTTGATATTTTTGTGTGTTTTTTTTATTGTCACTTTTGCCTCGTGCATGTTTTAGATTCTCTCTCTCTCTCTCTCTCTCTCTCTCTCTCTCTCTCTCTCTCTCTCTCTCTCTCTCTCTCTCTCTCTCTCTCTCTCTCTCTCTCTCTCTCTCTCTCTCTCTCTCTCTCTCTCTCTCTCTCTCCCTCCCTCCCTCCAATTCCCGTGTTTATTGCGTTCTTTTTTTCATTACCTGTCATTCACGTATCTTTCTTCTCTCTCTCTCTCTCTCTCTCTTTTCCCTCCCTCT
>NC_087169.1:18531141-18543641 GCF_035594125.1 Scylla paramamosain
CAGGATTTAACCTGCTTCATAACACCTTGGGGTCGGTACAAGTTTCGGCGAGCGGTTATGGGTCTCGTCTCGTCTGGAGACGAGTATAACCGTCGAGGAGACCAAGCTCTCGGCGACATACCTAACACCATCAAGATCGTGGACGACATCCTGGCCTATGACTCCACCTACAGTGCGCACTTAGCCCATGTCATTCAGATTGTGCGGCGGTGTGACCAGCACGGCATCACTCTCAACCCACAGAAGTTTACATTCGCGGAAAGAGTGGTAGATTACTGTGGTTACTCTGTTTCTGGACAAGGCTACACGACAGACTCAAAGAAAGTTAAGGCAATCTCTGACTTCCCACGACCACAGCACATCACCGACTTACGATCATTCATGGGTCTTACAAACCAGCTTGGAAGCTTTTCTCCTGCTGTGGCTGCAGCTGCACAACCCCTCAGAGATCTCTTACGCCCGAAGAACAGTTGGTGCTGGTCTCCTAACCATGAAGAGGCGTTTGAGAAGGTGAAACAGTGTCTCGTCAGCCCACCTGTCTTGGCATACTTCGACCCATCATTACCAACGATGCTACAGACTGACGCCTCAAGGATGCACGGATTTGGATTCGTTCTCCTGCAGAAGCACAGTGACCAGTGGAAGATGGTGCAATGCGGGTCAAGATTTGTTACAGACACAGAGAGCCGCTATGCAGTAATAGAGTTGGAAATGGCTGCAATCGTCTGGGCAGTCAGGAAATGTGGCACCTACCTGAAAGGACTCCCTCACTTCGATCTAGTGCTCGACCACCGCCCGCTGATACCTCTCCTCAATAGCAAGTTGTTGGGAGAAATAGAGAACCTGCGGCTGCAGCGCATGAGGGAGAAGCTTGCTCAGTATTCTTTCACAGCAAGCTGGCAAAAGGGATCGACACACTGTGTGCCCGACGCCCTCTCACGTGCTCCAGTACAGGACCCAGTGGAGGAAGAGGATGCTGCTACTTCTGGTGACCTCGACCCTCTCCACTCAGCGGTCATCTCAGCGTTATCTGCCACCAATGAGGACGGCGTCCGCTTAGCACCACTCCAGGATCAGACTGTGGAAATGGTACGTGCCGCAGCAGCAAGAGACGGGAGTACTGCTTGCTCAAGAACGTCATCATCGAGGGCTTCCTGATCATTGCCACGACCTCGATCACCGCTTGCGTACGTACTGGCCGGTGCGCAGTCTGCTGGCCGTCTAGACGACGACCTGGTGGTTTACGGGCCGAGGCTTCTTATTCCTCACAGCCTCCGCCGAGAAACACTAGAGCGACTCCATGACAGTCATCAGGGGATGGAGCGCACCAAGCGACGGGCCCGACAAACGGTGTACTGGCCTGGTATGGACAGAGACGTTGAGAACGTCGTTTCTGGATGCTCACTATGCCGTCCACTCCTACCAAGCCAAGCCAACGAACCTCTCTGGCAGGACACGGACACACCCAGCAGGGTGTTTGAGTCAGTTTCTGCAGACTACTTCCACGCAGCAGGCCGTACATACCTCGTGTATGTAGATCGCTTGTCTGGGTGGCCTCACGTGTCTGCATGCTCACGTCCAGCATCGGCTGATCAGCTCGTTCGTGTCCTTCGGGTGTGTTCGCCGACACGGGCGTGCCTGTTCTCCTGAGGACTGACGGTGGACCGCAGTTCACTTCTTCATCGGTACGGCGCTTCCTGGCTCGATGGGGGGTGGAGCATCGTGTATCTTCACCTCATTATCCACGCTCCAATGGTCACGCCGAGGCAGCGGTCAAGTCCGTGAAGAAGCTGATCCTCACGACCACACAGCAGGGACACCTGGACGAGGATGCGTTCGCTCGCGGGTTGCTGGAACTGCGCAACACTCCGAGGGCGGAAGGGCGATCACCAGCACAAGTCCTCTTCGGTCATCCTATGAGGTCCTGTGTCCCGGCTCATCATCGCTCATACGCTCAGCAGTGGCAGCGCGCTGCTGATGAGTGCGACGCCAAGGCAGAGCGACTGAGGAAGAAAGCGAAACTTCGCCACGACGCGTCCGCCCGTACTCTTCCTCTCCTGCACCTCGGTGGCCACGTCGACGTTCAAGATCACACGACAGGCCTCTGGGATCGCCTGGGTGTCATCGTGGCTGTTGGGCGAAGGAGAGACTACCTCATCAAGATGGGCAGCGGTCGCGTGATGTGGCGTAATAGAAGACACCTACGCCCACACAGACCTCTTGCTCCCCTTCCTGTCGAGCAGCACACCGCTCATGGCGGTGCAGCGCTTCAGCATCAGGGTCACGAGGAACACCACCATCCCGGCAGCCCGGAGCATCAGGGTAACGGGGTACACCGTGGCCGAGAGCAACCAGAGCGTCGAAGCAGCCGACAGCGTAGGGAGCCGAGACGACTGCAGGTGCGGTGGCACCGTAGCACCTACGATTAGTCGTACGTGTTCATTGTACGCTGTGTTTGTTTTGTGTATATGTACCGTGTTTTCTGTACTTCAATCATTGTAACTTTGTTTCATGTGTTACGATAGCCATAACAAAGATAAGGAATCTTCCTTATGTCTCGGGGAGGTGTGTGGTTGTTAGCTAGTTGTGTGAACGAGTGAATGAGCGAGACTTGTGTGAGGCATGAATACGTGTATGAGTGAACGAGCTAGGCTTCAGTCATAAGTGTTAAGTGGAAGTGCGCGGCCTGGCGCCGGGAGATCACCTACCTCCAGCCTTCTGTTCACACCTTCTGTGAATAAACACCTGCACTGTTACCTGCGTTTCCTGTGCCCCTGCTGGTCAAGAGTCGAACACTCTCTCTCTCTCTCTCTCTCTCTCTCTCTCTCTCTCTCGCTTTGCTTCCTCCTCCTCCTCCTCCTCCTCCTCCTCCTCCTCCTCCTCCTCCTCCTCCTCCTCCTCCTCCTCCTCCTCCTCCTCCTCCTTGAAAGTTTAAACAGCTGTTGTGCGTCTACACCGGAACTGGAGGAGGAGGGGGAGGAGAAAGAGGAGGAGGAGGAGGAGGAGGAGGAGGAGGAGGAATAGACAATGAAGATGAGAAGGGAATAGAGAGGATGATAAATAAGTAAATGATAATAATGAAAGACATGAATAATAAAAGGGCAAATGATAACACGAGAGGAGAAGGAAGATGGAGAAGGAAGAAGAGGAGGAGGAGGAGGAAGTGGAGAATGAAATAATAGAATGAGCAAAGAGAAAGAGGAAGAGAATATCGCTGATGTAAACAGACTAGTGACTTTCCTTCTTCCTTTATCCTCTTCACCTAACATTCTCTCTCTCTCTCTCTCTCTCTCTCTCTCTCTCTCTCTCTCTCTCTCTCTCTCTCTCTCTCTCTCTCTCTCTCTCTCTCTCTCTCTCTCTCTGTCTCTCTCTCTCTCTCCAAGGACACGGAAAACGGATCGGTTCGCATTTGTCTTTTACTTTCAATTATTATGTGGAGGAGGAGGAGGAGAAGAAGAAGAAGAAGAAGAAGAAGAAGAAGAAGAAGAAGAAGAAGAAGAAGAAGAAGAAGAAGAAGAAGAAGAAGAAGAAGAAGAACACATGGCACAGGTAACACACGCGTCCCTCCTCCTCCTCCTCCTCCTCCTCCTCCTCCTCCTCCTCCTCCTCCTCCTCCTCCTCCTCCTCCTCCTCCTCCTCCTCCTCCTCCTCACAAGTCGCCACTCTACATGCATTCTACATATTTTAACGGTACCTCTACAGTGAATTCCCAGACACTTTTATATTTGTACTCTCGTCCTTTCCTTTTCTTTGCCTCCTTAACGCGAGTAACACCATTCACACACGGGTAATGGAGAAAGCGAAGACAGTCCACGTTATTTTAAGCCTCGTTCGTAATTTACAGGAGTGTGGGTGCGCGTCAGACGAATTTCTCACTAATTAAAATGTTTCTTAAAAGGGAGAGAGTGGCCAAGGGTTGTATATATCATGAATTAGAGTCCCAGAAACATTTATCTTATAAGGGTGAGATGGAACGAACCAAAAGCGGAA
Organism: Scylla paramamosain; assembly: GCF_035594125.1. Taxonomy (NCBI): domain Eukaryota; kingdom Metazoa; phylum Arthropoda; class Malacostraca; order Decapoda; family Portunidae; genus Scylla; species Scylla paramamosain. The sequence continues at coordinate 18,535,132 of NC_087169.1, forward strand.
CTGGGGAAGGGAGATGAGTACATGTATGAGGTAGAGCAGCAGGAGGAGGAGGAGGAGGAAGAGACGGATGTAAAAGGGGATGAGAAGAAGAGTGGCTTGTGGGGAGTAACGCTTAGAAACTTAGTAATTACTGCGGCCAGACCTCACATTACGAGGGTGAGGAAGCTGGCGTTGCGACGGAGGAGGAGGAGGAGGAGGAGGAGGAGGAGGAGGAGGAGGAGGAGGAGGAGGAGGAGGAGGAGGTGGTGGTGGAGGTGGTGGTCTTGTAACGTCTTTTTCGCTGTCTGGTTTTGGTGACAAATAGCTAATGTTTGACTGATGGATTGAAAGGATGAGTAGGTATGCTTGTAGTATTAGTAGTAGTGGTAGTAGTGGTAGTGGGAACAGGAAGTGGCGTGGGTGTTAGGAGGTATTAGAAAGGAGAGTCGTAGCAGTAATAGTAAGACTGGGAAAATAAAGATTGTTACAAGTAGAAGGAAAGGAAGAGAGCAGTAACTGGGAGAAGGAGGAGGAGGAGGAGGAGGAGGAGGAGACTGAATATTGTTGTTGTTTTGAAGAGTAGGAGGTGCTGCCAGTATGCTATCAGGTTACCGTGACGTGCACACCCCTACACCGACGTCTTTACTGGCGCACCCAAAGGTCAGGAGCTGTTTGCCCTCACCGTGCCTCGCCCAACTCCATGCCCGACTCCACCTAACTTATATGTTCCACTATTCCACTTTTTTCCATCCCGTGTTTTGCTGGTTGTATATATTTAAAACTTACTGTCTGAGGGCTATCAATGTTAATTTTTCTTCTTAGTCTTCCTCCTCCTCCTCCTCTTCCTCCCCCTTCTACCGTGACGCTGTTAATTTAAGCTCATGAATGTCACTTCTCCCCTCCTCCTCCTCCTCCTCCTCTTCCTCCTCCTCCTGCAGCACCGTGACATAGTTAATCAAGAGCCATACAAGTTGATATAATGAATCGGGTGTCACAACTTTTGATACAATATCCAGGTTATGATTTACTCTCCCGCTCCCTCGACAAGACACTGTTTGAGTTGCGAGTCTGGAAGCAAAGTGGTGGTGGTGGTTGACTTTATGGGACATGAAGATAAGTGGGTAGAAGTACGTAGTGGGAGTTTAAATATTCAAGGGTTAGAGTTAAAAGGGGAGAGGGGGTGAATAACGACTTAAAGATGATGTTTTGATGAATGGTCGTAGTTTTTAATGGTTGCGATTACGTGGCAGAAAGAAAATGGAAGTGAGGAGTGAAGGTGAAAGTGATGGTTTAAATGGGAGGTTAATGGGAGGGAAAAACACATAAAGGAGTTTCCAGGAAGTTTTTTTTTTTTTTTTTCTTCAAGTTTAATGTGTTTTCTTAAATAGTGTTTGGAGTGAATTAAGGATTACATGTTAATATACTTTTTTTCTTATTTCTGGCGGTGTTGGGCGAGAGAGAAAGTGAGTTTTGGTCCACGGAGGTAAATCAGGAGGGAGGGAAGGGAAAGGATGAACGAAATAGCTAGGAGGAGGAGGAGGAGGAGGAGGAGGAGGAGGAGGAGGAAGAAGAGGAGGAAGGGTAGCGTGCTGAGCGAACTTATAATTAGGTAAACAGCGTACTGTTACACACACACACACACACACAGAGAGAGAGAGAGAGAGAGAGAGAGAGAGAGAGAGAGAGAGAGAGAGAGAGAGAGAGAGAGAGAGAGAGAGAGAGAGAGAGAGAGAGAGAGTGAGTGAGTAATGGTGTCGAATGAAGCAAACTCACTCTGTCTTTTTTTATTATTATTTTTTTCTTTCGTTGCTTCTCTCCATTATGACTGATGGTGACTGGTGACTGGGGTGACTCGTGACTCGCGGCCTCTCACTTGTCTTGCAATGCTCCAGAAAATGTCAAGTTTTTTTTTCTTTTATTCTTTCTTGTCTCTCTTGGTCTGTCTTTCTGTAGTTTAAACTTTATAACATAGATTTTTCTCTCTCTCTCTCTCTCTCTCTCTCTCTCTCTCTCTCTCTCTCTCTCTCTCTCTCTCTCTCTCTCTCTCTCTCTCTCTCTCTCGTAGTGTTTATATAGAACATCGAAATTGCATTCACGAGACGAGGATTATTTTTCGCTCTGCCTCAAAGTTTATTTATATCACTTCACATCAGTTTCTACTTCCCCTCTAAAAAATAAATAAATAAATAAATAAAAAAGTACATTTCCTGACCTCCTTTTTGCCTTCACCTCCAATGATATACAATAGAAAAAAAAGTGTGTATGAAATACGAATATTTTTTACATACATAGCAAGAGAGAGAGAGAGAGACGGAGAGGGAGAGGGAGAGGGAGAGGGAGAGGAGTGTGTACCAGTGTATCTGCCGAAAAAGAGGCAGCAAAAATACAGGAAGAAAATATTCTGTCATCAAATGTCACTGAATTAGCAACTGGCGGAATTTTTAGATTTCATTTTTCAATTTGACGAAAACTGCAATTTTGTCTCGCGGATAAGTTCAAGGGGGGAGAGAGAGAGAGAGAGAGAGAGAGAGAGAGAGAGAGAGAGAGAGAGAGAGAGAGAGAGAGAGAGAGAGAGAGAGAGTTGCAACGATCACATATAAGCGGTTTTAATCCGTTTACCTTCCTCTTTCCCTCCCTCCTTTCCTCATTACCTCCTTCTTTCCCTCCATCCCCCTTTCCTTCTTTTGCATTCTCTCTCTCTCTCTCTCTCTCTCTCTCTCTCTCTCTCTCTCTCTCTCTCTCTCTCTCTCTCTCTCTCTCTCTCTCTCTCTCTCTCTCTCTCTCTCTCTCTCTCTCTTGAGTCACTGAAGGGAGAAATAGGGAGATTATTTGACTGAAGACTGGAGATTATGTATGGTAGAGGAGATTGAAAGGGAGAGGGAGTGAGAGAGAAAGGGAGAAAGGGAGAGAGAGTGAGGGACAGGACTTTGGAGGAACGTAGCTGCTCATCTGCTCTCCCTTGACTCTCCCTTTGTTCTCTCCCTTCCCTCCATTACCAGCCAAACATTCCTCCCTTCTCCCTTCTCTGTAATCACCTTTAAGTCATAGGGAGTATTGATGGTGAGTGTATGAGTGTATGGTTCCTGTGCTCTCCCTTTCTTCGTCTTATCCCTTATTTTTATTCATTGTGCTCTCTCTCTCTCTCTCTCTCTCTCTCTCTCTCTCTCTCTCTCTCTCTCTCTCTCTCTCTCTCTCTCTCTCTCTCTCTCTCTCTCTCTCTCTCTCTCTCTCTCTCTCTCTCTCTCTCTCTCATTGATCATTCACATTTTTTTTTCCCTTCCTCCTTTCTTCCATTCTCTGTCTCCTTCTGTATCTCGTATTTATCCTCCTTCTTCCCTCCCTCCCTTCCTTCCTTCCTTCCTTCCTTCCTTCCTTTTATTCAGTGTAGCTTGCCCCTTTCTCCTCCCTTTCAGTACATGTCGTTTTCAATCACTCTCTTTCTCTCTCTCACTTCTTCCACTCATCATCCGCGTGTATCTCTATCTTTCTTTTACTTCCTCTCCCTCCTCCTCCTCCTCCTCCTCCTTCTCTGTTTCACATTTTCCCCTTTACATTTCTCCTGTATTTCACTCTCCTTTACTTCCCCTTCACTTGCCAATCACGTTCTGTCTCTCTCACTTCCATCCATCCATTCATTCTTGTATCTGTGTTTGTTCGTACGTCTCTCTCTCTCTCTCTCACTCATTCTACTCTCCCCTGTTCCTTTACCGTGAAGTCTATATCCTCTTATACATTTCACTCTCTCTCTCTCTCTCTCTCTCTCTCTCTCTCTCTCTCTCTCTCTCTCTCTCTCTCTCTCTCTCATTCATCTCCACTCGCATCTATCGCTCATTCTCCCACATGTACCTGTGCCATCAAGTCTCTCTCCGTATAAGGCAATCACCCCGTTAGCGAAAATTTTATGGTGTTTAACAGGCTGGCATCTGAATGGGTTGCTCTGAGTGGCGTGCCAGTCATGGTGGGGGAGGGCCTGCCACAACGGCGCCCTTTGTGACGAAACGTAGTACCTGCACCTCTACCCTTTCCTCCCTTGTGTTCAGTGGCGTGCCCTTTGGCTTGGAAAGGTGACACGATTGGGCGATACAGATTTCACGAGGGTGTGTTTAGTCGTGGGTAGGATTTAGAGGCGAGGAGCGTGGTTTGATGTGCCTCTCTCTCTCTCTCTCTCTCTCTCTCTCTCTCTCTCTCTCTCTCTCTCTCTCTCTCTCTCTCTCTCTCTCTCTCTCTCTCTCTCTCTCTCTCCTATCTGTGTTTAGCGTTTTCTTCATCGTATCTTTGGGTTTGCTAAGTTTATCAGTTGTGAGGTTCTGTAAAGTTGTTTAGCGTATTCGTTTCAACTTTCTTTGCTGTTTTCTTTTAGTTTTATTTCCTCAAGTCTGCGTAGAGTCTGTCAGTAGTCGGGTTTTCTAAAATTTCAGAAACGCACTCTCTTCCATTTAGGTTTCATCTCTCATGCTCTCTGTTCTGTGTGAATCTCTCAGTAACCTAACCTAACCTAACAGTAGAATCAATCAAGTTTTGTAAAATTAACAGCACACTCATTTCCTTTGTTTAGCATTTTCTCACTCACATTCCCTTTGATCTGCTAAAAATCTCTCAGTCGTCAGCTTTGTAACACTGCCAAAGGCTCCGTGGACTCACATTTGAGGAGAAGTATTAAGCTCAGTGCCAGTGAGAGGGAATGACACTCCACTTTCATCCACGCCTCCACGTACAGCCACCTTTAGGAATATTACAGCCAAGTTATCAGTGCAGGGAGATTAAAGTGACATTTTAGCGCGACTTAAATAATACCTGTGCATTTAATTGAACGCCATTGGATTCTGCGTCGGATTACAGAATTGTGTCGGACTGAGTTGCCGGTGAATGGGAGCAAATGTCAGATGGCGGGCGGCACAGAGGAGCTGTCATGCGAGGCTCCTAGGGGCAGGTGGAGCGGCAGGGCTTTGAAGGCCGGCTCTGAGCGTGAAGGGGGAGGCCGTGGCAAGACGTGATGCCCTTGGAAGCCTGATACTTGAGTGCCCTTGTTGGAGGAGGAGGAGGAGGAGGAGGAGGAAGAAGTGAAGGTGGTAGTAGATAGTGGCAGCCTTACCTTCCTCCCTTCCTCACCCCTTAGTGACTCGAATTCAAGGGAGGAAGGCCTTTTAGGGAGAATATTATGAGGACCTTGATGTGGCTCAGTAAGAGGAGTAAGGCACAGGGTGAGAGAAAGTCCTGGAGGAGGGAGATAGGGGAAAGGTCGTAAGATCATTGATGAACAAGTCCGAAGGGAGATATAAGGAAGATATAAGGGAGGAGAGGTGCTAGGGAGATGGAGGGAGAAGCTTATAGAGGGGAAGGAGAGGTGGTAGAGATGGGGGAGAACCTTATTGAGGGAAGAAGAGGTGGTAGAGATGTGAGGAGGAACTTTAGGGGGTGGGTGTGGAGGTCTTGAGGGGGGAGATCAATAAGAGGCGCCCTCAGTCCTTGTCTTGAGGAGGAAGGAGCCGTGGAGTAGATTATCGCAAGGAGGAGCGCCAGGTTGGAGTAAGCGCGGTTAGTTGCCTTCGATCAAAGAGCGTCTTGGCGCCCACATTAAGGCGGGGAATGGCATTAATTTGGTGACAATGGGCGGGCCGGCTGCTCCCCTCACGACCCCTACCCCCTAAACCCCTTCCCATCCCCTCACGTCCCCTCCCTCACTCCCGTCACTCCCTTCCGGCCCTGGCACACCTCCCGCTCCGTCACCTCCTCCCCGTTGCCTCAGACTCCATTACTCTCGCGCGCCCCAGAGACTCGCAGAGGCTCTTCAGAAAACAATGACTTAACGTCCCTAGATAGACGACCTCGCATTCCCCTGAAGTTGAGGAATTATCGCAAAGAAGACAGGGAAGAGGAAGAAGAGGAAGGGGAAGAGGGTCTGGGCAGGTTCTCCGTCCCGTTAGTCTTTCTTTTTTTCTTCCTCTTTCTCATCAGAAGGAATGTTAAGACTGTATTTGTCCTGGAGTGAAAAGTGACGCATTACCTTCATCCATAATCTCTCTCTCTCTCTCTCTCTCTCTCTCTCTCTCTCTCTCTCTCTCTCTCTCTCTCTCTCTCTCTCTCTCTCTCTCTCTCTCTCTCTAAGCCTCCCTCCCGTTTCTCTCCCATTATCCCTCTCCTCTCCTCGCTTCTCCTCCCTTCTTTCACACCGTCATTACTAACCTTTTTTCTCCCATTTATCATCATCACTAATCCCCTTACCTGACCTCCATTATCACCTGGCCATTTACTCCTCCCATTTATTCCTATCCATTTACTTTTATCCTTACCTGCTCTGTTATACCCACGTTCGCAAAAAGAGGCTCGTGGTCAGGTGCGCATTCTCTCTCTCTCTCTCTCTCTCTCTCTCTCTCTCTCTCTCTCTCTCTCTCTCTCTCTCTCTCTCTCTCTCTCTCTCTCTCTCTCTCTCTCTCTCTCTCTCTCTCATTTCAATCCTTGGTTTTCGCTTTCTCTTCTCATCATCTTAATCTTTCCTAATTCTTGCTTTATAGATTGATCCTTTTGTATTTCCTCTTCCTTCACTTCTTTCTTCTTGTCTCCTCTTCCTGTTCCTCCTCCTCCTCCTTTCACCCTTCACCCATTCCCTAACCCACGCTAAGGGGCCCTTGAGGTAATGCCCCGCCCTAGTGCCCAGTACCACAGGGCCTCTACTGCTGGCACTACTCAGGCCTCGACCCTGAACGGCGCCCAGGTGGCACTTGAGGGAAGGAGGGAGCGAGCGAGGGAGGGAAGGAGGTGCACCTGGCGGAAGAGGGAGGGAGTTGAGAGAGGGAGAGAGTGAGAGAGTGAACTTTGTGGTGAGAAAGACCGTCTGTTGGAAGGAGAGATTGGGAGAGCTGATGGATGGTGTGGAGGTAAATGAGAGACAGAGAGAGAGAGAGAGAGAGAGAGAGAGAGAGAGAGAGAGAGAGAGAGAGAGAGAGAGAGAGAGAGAGAGAGAGAGAGAGAGAGAATGGGAAGGAACTGTAAAGTGTGTACTTGAGGTGAAACATAAACTTTTCATTACAAAAATTCTAAGAGGAAGAGGAGGAAAAGGAGGAGGAGGAGGAGGAGGAGGAGGAGGAGGGGGAAAGTAAAGGGTAAGAGAGAAAACTTTAAGCTTGAATATGTCTCAAGAGTTGAAGAGAATGAGGAAGGGAGAAGTGAGTAGATACAGCCAAGCACCAGGGAGATAGAGAAAAGGAAGGAAGGAAGAGATAAAAAAAAAATGGGAGGAGGGAGGAAGAGAAGGAGGGGAGAGTTTTCACGCTGGGAGAGCCTTGCAAAATCACCAACTTCAGCTGAAGGGGAAAGAGTGAGAGGGAGGAGTGTGACTGAGAGAAGAGGAACACTATAAACAAACTGGGAGAGAGAGAGAGAGAGAGAGAGAGAGAGAGAGAGAGAGAGAGAGAGAGAGAGAGAGAGAGAGAGAGAGAGAGAGAGAGAGAGAGAGAGAGAGAGAGAGAGAGAGAGAGAGCGACTGAAGGACTTTTGAAGGAAGGAAATGGAGAAGGAAAGATGAGGAAAAGGAACCGACATAGAAACAAAGAAAGTAGAATGAAGGGGATGAAACATAAGGAAGAAAATACACGAATAAAATGGAGAAACAAAAGAAAGAAAGAAGCGAGAGAATAAAAAATACAAGGAAGATTACATGAAAAGTTAAAGAAACAAAGGAGGAGGAGAATACATGGAATAAAAAAAAATAGAAAATAAAATAGAAAATAAAGTAAAAAGAAAAACATAAGAAAAAGAAAGAGAAAGAGTAAAAGGAAAGCAGGAAGGATGGAAGACGTGCTCAACTCCTTAGCCTCTTATCCTCGCCTTATCCTCGTCTTATCTCTGCCTTATCAGGGGGCTGGAGGAAGGAAAATACAGCTTGCTTTCGCTTTTACTTCAGATAGTGGTGGTGGTGCTGGTGGTGGTGGTGGTGGTGGTGGTGGTGGTGGTGATGAATCATGAATAGGTCGTTATGAGGTTAATTTTTAATGGTCACGGATGGAAGGAACGAAGGAAGAAGGAAGGAGTGAAGGAGGAAGGAAAGGAAAGGTCATGAACTGTATGTCCTCTTTCACCCGCTTCCTTCACTCCTTTTTCTTCTTTCTCTCTCCCTCCTCTCCTTCTCTCAATCATCCATCCCTACCACAGCTAAAGATCCATTAATCCACCAGCCAGTTCGCTCATCCACTGAAATCCATCTCTCGTCTCTTTATCCACATTCATCCCATCCACATTTCCCTCTTATCCAAATATTCGAAGTTAATCCATCATCATCACCAAGATTAAGTGAAAGATTCGTATTTAATTCACCTTTCTCTCTTTCTCAGGTACGTTTGCTTCAGATGTCTTTGGAATAACTCGGTATGTAAGTATATACATTACTACTACTACTACTACTACTACTACTACTACTACTACTACTACTACTACTACTACTACTACTACTACTACTACTACTACTACAACGGTGCATATAGGACGATATTTTGTAAGTGATAGGGAACACTGAGAACTAAAGGTACGGATTCTCT